>NC_086153.1:5000-316875 GCF_035149785.1 Candoia aspera
TAACCCTAACCCTAACCCTCGCCCTAACCCTAACCCTCCCCCTGCCCCTCCCCGTGCCCTCGGCCCTGCCTCTAACCCTAGCCTTCGCCCTGGCCCTTACCCTACCCCTCCTCCTCGCCCTAGCCCTGACCCTAACCCTCCCCCTGCTCCTCCCCGTGCCCTCAGTCCCGCCCATAACCCTAGCCTTGTGCCTGACCCTTCCCCTAACCCTCCCCTTCGCCGTGGCCCTAACCCTAACCCTCCCCCTGCCCCTTCCCATGCCCTCAGCCCTGACCCTCACCCTAGCCTTGACCCTCGCCCTTCCCCTCACCCGGCCCGTCGTGGCCCTGCCCCTGCCCCTACCCCTCCCCATTCCCCTGGCCCTCGCCCTGGCCCTCGCCCTCGCCCTCTCCCCACCCCTGCTCCTCGCCCTGGCCCCCGCCCTGCCCCCACCCCAGTCCGCCCTTCCGTTCCCCCCCCCGTCGCTGGTGCCTCCCTCAGCATCGGCCCCGGGGGGTGCTTTTCGTTCGGCGGGGCCCCTGCGTTGCTGCAGCGAGCGGAGTGGCTCCGGCCTCGCGCCGGACGGCCCGGCGGAGCGACGGAGCCCGGCGCAGGCGGCGGCGGAGCGACCGGCAGCGCGGCGGGGGTCTCCTTGGGGATCCCCGTCTCCCGCAACCCCTTCGCGCCCCTGATGTCGGAGGCGGCGGCGGACGAGGACCGGCGGCGCGGGGCGGGGTCGGAGGAGTCGGTGGCGGCCGGCATGGCGACGACGTCGGGGGACGGCGCTCCGGAGGCGGGTGAGCTCCCGTCCTCGACCCGCGGCCCCGTCCCATCCCCCGCTCCCCTAACCCTAACTCTAAGTCCCCGCCCGCCCCTGCCCCGGCGGCCCGTGGTGGCTCACCTCTCCTCGCCGGGGGCGCCCTCGCGGAGGAGCCCCCTTGGCCCTCCCCTCCCTTGGGATCCTGGGGGGCTTCCTCTAGTGGCTCGGGGGGCGTCACGCCGAGGACGGAGGAGGAAGAGGAGGCGGACTCCTCGTTTTGCCTGGCGCTCTCCCCGGTGCCGGGGAGATCGGAGGAGGAGCGGGGTCCGTCGCGAGCCGTCGGGGGCGCCCCGAGGGGCGGGGTCAGGTGAGTGGACCCACGATGCCAGCCGTCCAATGGTCTCCCTCCGCGCCTGCGTCCCCCACGGGGGCGTCGGCCGCGCCCCCCGAGCGTTCCCTGCGGCTCTGCAGCTGGAACGTGGGGGGGTTCCGGCAGCCGGACCGCCAGGCCGAGGTGCTCGACGCGCTGGCCGGGCTGCCCTTCGACCTGGCGGTCCTGCAGGAGACGACCTTCGTCTCCGAGCGCCAGCGGGCGGCGGCCCAGCGCCAGTGGCGCGAGGGCCCCTCCTTCTGGAGCTACGGCGACGAGGCCAGGGCGGGGGTCGGCGTGCTGGTGCGGGCACGGCCGGGCCTCCGCCTGGACGCCTTCGTGGAGCGGGTCCCGGGGCGCCTGGTCCAGCTCGACCTGGCGCTCACGGGGCCCTGGGAGGGCGCGGGCGGGGCGGCGGGGGGGCCCGGGGCGGGCGCGGGGGCGGCGGGCGGACGGGTGCAGGCGTTCCGTCTGCTGGGCGTCTATGCGCCGTCGGCATCCGCGAGTGCCCGTGCCGCCCTCTGGAGCGAGCTGCGGGGCGCCTGTGCCACCTGGCGGGACGTGCTCGTGGCGGGCGACTTCAACAACCGGGCCTCCATGTCCGACCGCGTGCCGGTCTGCTTCGGGCGCGGCGGCGGCGGCGGGGCCGGGGGCGCGCCGCTTGAGCTGGCGGCCTCCTCGCGGCCCTCCCCGCCGCTGGCGGCGGAGGAGCGGGTGCTGGAGGCCGTCCGGCGGGACCGGGGGCTGGCTGACGCGGCGGTGGAGGCCGCGCCGAATGCGCTGGGGTATTTCCCCGAGCGGTTCGCTGCGCGGCCGCCGCCGGGCCGCGCGCCCTCGCCGCCGCCCTCGCCGCGCTTCGGCTCGCCGGTCCCGCGCCGCCTGGCGGTGGCGGCGGCGGCGGGCCGGCGCGCGGGCGCGGAGGCGCGGCTGGCGCAGCCGGAGTCGGCGGGGCCGCGGGGGTGGGGGGGGGCCGCCGCCCGGCTCGGCCCCCCTCGGCGCCGCCGCCCCGGCCCCGGGCGCCCGTGCGCGCGTGCCTGGGCCCGCGCCGCCGGCGCCCCCCCCCCGGCGGGCACCGCCCCAGCCCGCCCGCTGCTCACGTGCTACCTGGCGGGCACGGCGAGCCGGGTGGACCGGGTGTGGGTGCCGCGGGGGCGGCCGGTGCGCGCCTGCGAGGTGCTCGTGACGCCCTGGTCGGTGCACGGGCTCCTCGCGGTGGCCGTGGAGGTTGCGGGTTGGGCGGGGGCGCAGCGGCCGCTGTGGCGGCTGGCGCCGGACGCGCTGGACGCCGAGGCCCTGCGCGTCGCGCTGGGCGGGCTCCTGGAGGACCGGGCCTCGCTGCTCGACCTCTACGAGGGCGGCGAGGGCGAGCTCGGCGCCTGGTGGGAGCGCACCAAGGCGGACGTGCGGGCCTTCTGCGTCGCGTGGCGCCGCCGCCGCCGGGACGCGGCCTTCCGCCTCGATTAGGGTTAGAGGGTTAGGGTTAGAGTAATTAGAAGTAATTGACAACACCCAACCACATACCGGACAGCATCTGGCAGCACCGACATCAGACAACCAGGGCACGCCAGACAGGTTCACAGCTCTAAAAGCCAGAGTACGATACCTTGAGCACCTGCTCCTGTCCCCGCCAGTGGCAGATGAGGACACGACCCTGAAAGCCAAGGTACGAGACCTGGAACACATGCTCCAGTCCCTGGCAACAATCGTCAGTGAGCGCTCCAAGACTGAGGCAACACAGGGGGTAAGAGGGGACCTGGGCAACATACCCACCCCGTCTACAACCCCGAGCAGGAGGGGCCAAGCTTGAGACTCTACCGCAGAGATTTGCACCCCCAGGCCAGTGGGAGCCATCCTTCAACACCCACGGATTGGGGACCTGCAACACGGGAGGTTCGCAAAAGACTTCACTGTGCAATTTGACAGGAACCCCACAAAACTGTCCTTTTTAACTAACGCGAGGGACTACATGACCCAATATGGCCATTACTTCAACACAGAAGCCACCAAAATCTCGGCGGTGGCCACCAGACTCCAGGATAGGGCTGCGGACTGGTACATACAGATGTACGAGTCCGGAGCCCCAGCTTTGACCAACTTCCATGACTTCCTCACCGAG
Organism: Candoia aspera; assembly: GCF_035149785.1. Classification (NCBI taxonomy): domain Eukaryota; kingdom Metazoa; phylum Chordata; class Lepidosauria; order Squamata; family Candoiidae; genus Candoia; species Candoia aspera. The sequence goes on from NC_086153.1 coordinate 8,226, forward strand.
CTGAAACATTACTTTGAGGACCCCCTGGAGAAGGAAAGGGCAAAGCGCACACTCCTAGCACTGTGGCAGGGCAAGAGAACGGTGCCCAACTACGCCCTTGAATTCAAGGTCCTCGCGGGCAAAATCACAGAATGGTCGGAGGCCACCCTCATCGACATGTTAAAGCGTGGCCTCAACCGGGAGGTGCTCCAATGGGCACTCTACAGGGATGACCCAGCCTCCCTTCACGGGTGGATTTGTCTAGCTGGCAAAGCAGAGCATGCGCAGCGCACATTCCTGCTCGCAACCGCAGAAGACAAAATCCTGCCCAGCACAAGAGGACCAGTCCCACAGACGGGGCCAACCTGGCACGCACACCAACAACGGGGGCTTGCCCGCGGACAGTGCACCAAGTGTGGGAAAACAGGCCACTGAGCGGCAGATTGCTTCACGAACAGAGCAACGGATCGCCCGCCCAGACCCACACTGAAGACACCACACAAACCATCCAACCCCCCCCCCCAGACAGCTGACAGGAGCGTTAGCAACCCCGGACGAGGACGTGGATGCCTACCTTGCAGGGGACGCGATCGACGCCCAAGAACAGCCAGCCGGAAATGCTCCCCACCTGCTCTAAGCAGCGCTGCTGGGCAGGTGGTGAAGAAGGGGCGCAACAACCCCAGGGTGAGTGACAACTGCTCCATCCTGGCAGGGACAATCAAACTCGCTTACGGCCCCAGAGTCATTGCAGCCGAAGCTCTGGTGGATTCTGGGTGCTCCAGAAATCTGATCCACCCGAACATTGTCACTGCACTCAAACTGCCCTGTGCCCCCCTCCCTAAACCGCTGGCATTCCACCAACTAGATGGTTCTACAGCGGGGGGGAGACCGGCCACCCAGAGGACCGAAATGGGCACCCTGACAATGGGCACCCACAAGGAATCAATAAACTTCGTGGTGACCCAGATAGGGAAACCCATAATAGAGTTGGGGATCCCATGGCTAACACGCAATAGCCCACACATCGACTGGAGGACACGCTCCATCAAGTTCAAAGATGGGGTCTACCAGGCACCGACACCGGACAAACCATCTACTCCGACGGTGGGGAGGGCAGAAGCCGTTGTCCACAACAATGACCCCCCCCCCAGAAGGACTGCCGGAGCAATATGCAGACTTTGCAGATGTCTTCGGAGAAGAGGAGGCAGACCAATTACCCCCCCACCGCAAGATGGACTGCACAATTGAGCTGCTCCCAGACATCCCATTACCCAAACCCAAGATCTACCCCATGACCCAGAGAGAATTAGTGGTGCTGCAGGAATTCTTGGATAAAAACCTTTCCAGGGGCTTCATAGAACCAGTGAACTCGCCGGTTGGAGCACCCGTCCTATTTCAAGAAAAGAAGGACGGCACCCTAAGAATATGCACCGATTACCGCGGATTAAATTCCGCTTCCCTATCCAATAAATACCCCCTACCCCTCGTAAAGGACATGCTAGCACAACTGTCAAAGGGAACAGTGTTTTCCAAACTCGACCTCCGCGAAGCATATTACAGAATCTGCAACAGGGAAGGGGACAAGTGGAAAACGGCATTCAACTGTCCCTTGGGCTCCTTCCAATATAAGGTACTGCCATTCGGCCTTGCGGGGGCTCCAGGGGTCTTCATGCAACTCATAAATGAGGTGCTGCATGAACACGTATTTAAGGGCGTGCTGGTGTACCTGGATGATGTCCTCATCTACACGAGGACACAGAGGGAACACGAAAGGTTGGTGAGGCAAGTCCTCACTAAACTACAAAAAGCCAAACTCTACGCTAAGCTGTCCAAGTGCGAATTCCACAAGTCGCACTTGGACTACCTAGGGTACAGAATCTCTGACAAAGGCGCAGAAATGGACCCTGTGAAGGTCCAGGCAGTTTTGAGCTGGGAATGCCCAAGCACCAGGCACCAGCTTCAAAGCTTCCTTGGGTTCGCAAATTTCTATAGGTCTTTCGCGAGGGGGTTCGCGGAAATAACCCTACCATTAACCGATCTACTTAAGACCAAGGGCGCTGGGGAGACGCGCAAGGTTAAAAACCCGGGGGCCATACTTAATTGGACTCCTGCCTGTCAAACTGTGTTTGACAGGATGAAAGCGCTGTTCACAGCGGAGCCAATCCTAGCTCACCCGGACCCCAAACGACCTTTTGTGGTGCAGGTGGACGCCTCTGACTTTTCAATAGGTGCCATCCTGCTGCAAAAGGACTCCGCAGGAATCCTTAAGCCATGCGCCTACCTCTCAAGGAAATTCTCGGAGACTGAGAGGCGGTGGCACCTGGGAGAAGGAGGCGTTTGCGGTTAAAGCAGCACTGGAGGCTTGGCGTCACCTTTTGGAAGGGACGACTTGCCCGTTTGAGGTCTGGACAGACCACCGCAACCTCGAGGCGCTCCATACACCCCGACGCCTCAGCCCCAAACAAATACGCTGGGCACAGTTCTTCAGCCGGTTCAACTTCCAACTGAAGTTCATCCCAGGCAAAAAGAACTTCCTGGCAGACGCACTCTCCCGACTACCCCAGGATGCGGAGCCTATCTCCAACATCGTAGGGATGGTACTTTCCGACTCCCAGCTGGGTATGGCAGCCCCCCTCACAAATGACAACGCCACCCGCCCCCAGACGCAGACAACCTCAAATACTGGGTGGGCTATGGGCAGACTTCATAACAGCATCGAAAACTGACCCCTGGCTCCTCGCCAACCCCAGCAAGGTCACCATGGACCAGAATCTCGCATGGGCGGAAGGAAGGCTATATGTACCCAACTCACAACGGCAGGTGATCCTCAACAGATCGCATGACAGCAAACAGGCTGGTCATTTCGGGTTCTTGAAGACCCTACACCTGACTCGGAGGCAATTTTGGTGGCCCTCACTGAGGAAAGACGTCAAGACGTATGTGGCGTCCTGCCCAGTGTGCGCTATGGCCAAGTGACCGGCTGGCAAACCCCAGGGGCTGCTGCAACCCGTGGCTGAACCCTCCCGCCCTTGGGATGAAATCTCAATGGACTTCATAGTCGACTTACCGCCCAGCCAAAAGAAAATGGTCATTTGGGTGGTAAAAGACTACTTTTCAAAACAAGCACATTTCATCCCCTGCGCCTCGATCCCGTCAGCCCAACAGCTGGCGAAACTGTTCCTAGTTCATGTGTACCGCCTACATGGATGCCCCTCCTGCTTGGTGACCAATAGGAGCACACAATTTACCTCGAGGTTTTGGCGGGTTTTTTTGAAACTGATAGGTACCCAGCAAGCCCTGTCAACCTCCTGGCATCCCCAGATGGACGGATCCACAGAGATCCTTAATGCCACACTGGAGCAATTCCTCCGCTCCTATATAAACTTTCACCAAGACGACTGGGTAGACCTCCCGTTCGCAGAGGTCGCATACAACAATGCGATACACCAGAGCACCGGAAAAACCCCATTCGGGGTGGTGTCAGGCCGGGAGTTCATCCCCATCCCTGAACTACCTCAGCCTCTGTCCCCAACAGTGGCCGCTTGTGACTGGGGTGAGAAAATCGCAGCTTCTTGGCCGGTCATCAAGGACGCGCTTAAAGAGGCACAAACAGCGTACAAATCCCAAGCAGACAAACACCGGCGCCAGCAACCAACATTTCAGGTGGGAGACATGGTCTATTTATCCACCAGATTCATAAAATCGCTGCAACCGTCAAAAAAGCTGGGCCCCAAGTTTATTGGACCGTTCCGGGTAACAGAAATAGTGAACCCAGTCACAGTGCACTTGGACCTGCCCCATAATCTTAAAAGACTGCACCCGGTATTTCACTGCAGCTTACTCAAGCCGGTAAGTGACCCCTCCTGGGGGCACCCATGCACACCCCCACCACCACCAGTGATGATAGACGGACAGCAACACTTTGAGGTAAAAGAGGTGCTTGACTCCCAGAAGCAGCGGGGCTCCCTCCAATACCTCGTGAAGTGGAAAGACTTTCCACATCCTGAGTGGGTCGCTGCCCGTGACGTCCAGGCTCCCGACCTGATCCGCACCTACCACACCACCTACCCCTCCAAACCCGCAGCTTAACCTTTCTGAAGGGGGGCAGCCTGTCACGATCATGCATGCTTGTAATATCACAACGGCTCACATAACAATACAAAGAAATGAGCACTGGGCAGATTAAGGGATAAGGCAACCAACTAACAAAAGCAAGCAACAGGTGCTAGCAACAAAGTATCGATCCTAGCCGGAGGCACGGAAGGGATACAATGTTGCAAGAGAAGTAATTGACAACACCCAACCACGAGGCACCCCCGAGCTGTCAGAAAGCTTACGAACCGGATCGCCCGGCAATGACCCATCACCGGCCAGAGAAAAACAATTAAGGAGACACCCGAGGCACAGGAGGGGCTGCTCGACCCCTCACCTACTGGCAACGGGGCTCGGGGTACACTCGGAGAAGGAGGGGTGGAGCGCTGACCGGCGCAGGCTATTTAAATCCCGTTCCAGCGTGCTCCACTCACTCTCAGCTTTTCCTAAGGCATGCATTCTATACTCTAATAAAACCAGAACCTAAAGCCTACACTAGCGTCTGTGTTTTACTGGGTAGCATGCAGAGCCTGACATTATTGATTTTACACATTCAGCCCTCCCAAGCATAAAGAATCACACGCTTAGACACATTAGGTTAAGATAAGTAAAAAAAATTCTTACTTTCTTGTTGCTTCTGTTACATCCATCTTGGTGGAAAAGATGAAGTTCCTTTGTTCTTCTTTGCTTTCTAAATACTTAGTTTGCCCTAAACCCTCATCCCTATTTGCTGCCAAGGGGTGTGTGTGGAAGAAAGGGGCAGAATCCTTCATCAAGGCCCGAGCACATGGCCCTGATGAATGGAGAGCAGAGCAGCATGCCTGCTTCTCCCTGGATGGAAGAAGGAAGAGAGAGGAAGTGGGAGTGGCAACAAACAGCTTCCTCAGAGTTGCATTGTGGGACAATTCAATTTGCATGCTAATTCACATGCTAATGAGGCATGCTGGATTTGCCAGGACTTCCAACACCCCTTCTCAAATCCTGCATGAATCATGCCTAGACAAGATTTAATTCACTTCATAGGCCTTCATAGACACCCTTCGCAAGTGGCTTTGTCAGGATGTCAGCGATCATATTCTCTGAGACAATACTCCAAATTTATTAGTCCTGTCTCCCGTGCCTCTCTAATTGTGAGGTAACAAACATCCATGTCCTTGGTCCACCCTCCCACCTTCTTTGACAGAGGGAATCTTATACAACTTTGGTTGTCCTCAAAGACTGTTATTGGAGCAGGAGCACCAAACCCCAGGTCCTCAAGTAAATACTTGAGCCATTGTACTTCTGCATGTCTCAGCCGCTGAGACGTACTCCGCTTCAGTAGTTGCACATGCCAATATAGTCTGTTTGTGACCAGCCCAGCTCACAGCCCCTCCCCCAAATAAAAACACATTCCCACTAGTGGGAATCAGTTGCATCTTCTGCCCAATCTGCATTGGTATGCCCCACTAGTTCAGGGGAATCAGTTGCTGGCAGCTTAAGCTTCAGGTCTGCAGTCCCCCTCAGGTATCTTGCCACCCGCTTAACACTTGACCAGTCCCTTTGGGTGGGTATGCTGGTCTGTCTGCAGAGGATCCCCACAGCAGTTGAAATATCTGGCCTCATTGTGGTTGACAGATATAACAGCTTCCCAATGGCCTCTCTGTAGCCATTGTTCTGAGGCAACAGTTCACTAGCGTCTTTAACTTTGTGAAAGTCTGTTTCCATTGGAGTTGGTATTGTGTTTACATCTTCTAGCCCCAGGCTCTCCAATAGCTTTAGAATCTGTGGAGTCCTTGGTGCTCTCTGAGCCTTGTTGTTTTCTTACAGATTGTCAGGCTCTGCCTGCGATCCAGTAAAGACACAGACGCCCGCGTAGGCTTAGGTTCTGGTTTTATTGAGGAAAAGAGTGCATGCCTTTAAAAAGCTGAGAGTGAGGGGAGCGCACCGGAATGGGATTTAAATAGCCCGCGCCGGTCAGCGCTCCACCCCACCTTATTCCAGGTGCGTCCCACGAGTCCCACCAGTTTCGTCCCTGTCAGGTGAGAGGTCGTTAAGCCCCCCTGCACCCCGGGCGTCGCCTCAATTGCCTTCCTGAACAGTAATGATCCATTGCCAGGCGATCAGGCTCTTAATCCTTTGACAGCTCGGGCGCGCCTCTCTTGTTGCTAGTCAATTGCTTGTTGGCAACTTTGTATCGCTGTCTTCCACGCCGCCGGTCTCGGTTGTTACTTAGTTTCCTGCACCTGTTGCTTTCCTTTGTGTTTCATAGTTGCCTTTGCCTTAATCCGCCAGGGACCCATTTCCCTGTATTGTCATGTGAGCCATTGCGATATCACAAGCATCACAACGGTGATCATGACATACTGCCCCCCTTTAGGAGATCACTGAGGGTTTGGAGGGATAGGCGGTATGGAAGTTGCGGATCAGGTCGGGAGCCTGGATGTTGCGGGCAGCGACCCACTCAGGGTGTGGGAAGTGTTTCCATTTGACTAGGTACTGGAGGGAGCCCCACAGCTTGCAGGAGTCTAGTACCTCCTTGACCTCGAAGTATTGCTATCCGTCTATCATCACTGGTGGGGGGGGTGCATGGGTGCCACCGGGAGGGGTCACTTGCCGGCTTAAGTAAGCTGCAGTGGAACACCAGGTGCAGCCGCTTTAAATTATGGGGAAGGTCCAAGCGCACCGTAACTGGGTTCACGATTTGTGTCACCTGCAATGGCCCAATAAATTTGGGGGCCAGCTGCTTAGATGGTTGTGGTGATTTGATGAATCTGGTGGATAGGTAGACCAGGTCCCCTACCCGAAACGTTGGTTGTTGGCGCCAGTGTTTGTCTGCTTGCAGTTTGTATGCAGTTTGCGCCTCATTAAGCGCGTCCTTGATGACCGGCCAGGAATCTGCAAGTTTTGCACCCCAATCACAGGCGGCCACTGCTGGGGACAGGGGCTGGGGTAGCTCAGGGATGAGGATGAACTCCCAACCCGACACCACCCCAAAGGGGGTTTGTCCCGTGCTTTGATGTATTGCATTGTTGTATGCAACCTCTGCAAATGGGAGTAGGTCCACCCAGTTGTCCTGGTGGTAGTTGTCATGATCACCATTGCGATGCTTGTGACATGGCAACGGCTCGCATGACAATGCAGGGAAATGGGTACCGGGCGGATTAAGGGAAAGGCAACTCGCTAACAAAAGAGAGCAACAGGTGCTGGCAACAAAGTATCAACTCTAGCCGGAGGCAGGGAAGAGAGAGATACAATGTTGCAAAGAAGGTAATTGACAAGACCAGACCACGAGGCACGCCCGAGCTGTCAAAGAGATTACGAACCTGATCGCCCGGCAATGAACCATCACCGGTCAGGGAAGCAATTAAGGAAACGCCCGGAGCACAGGAGGGGCTCCACGACCCCTCACCTACCGGCAACGGAACTGACAGGGCTCGGGGTGCACCCGAAGTAAGAAGGGGTGGAGCACTGACCGGCACGGGCTATTTAAATCCCGTTCCGGCACGCTCCACTCACTCTCAGCTTTTCTTAAAGGGCACGCATACTGTTACTCAAATAAAACCAGAACCTAAGCCTACACTAGCGTCTGCGTTTTTACTGGGTAGCAGGCAGAGCCTGACATAAAGCTGAGAGTGACCAAACCAAAGTCGCCAAGCTCCACCAGATGAAAATTTTCCACGGGAGAGATCAACTGGCGAAAACAGAACCGGGGACAGCAATGGAGCCAGCACTTCGCACCAGAGGCGTGAAGGATGGCCCACAAGAGGCAGAGGCAACCCGATGGCGGCTGGAGGTGGCGCACCCCACAGGAGACGTGGACACCCTCCCTGCCCACACCGCACCCCAGTTCCAGACCTGGAGCTCCAACCCAGACGGGAGAGCCCCGACGGAAGATGAAGTCGGGGACCAGCAACTCCTCACATGGGCCGGCGGAGCAGTACCCTGGACGGGAACCCCCTACTCCACCTGGAGGCTCCGCTACCCCCAAACGCCCGAGCAGGAAGGCGCAAGACTACAGACCGGACAGCATCTGGCAGCACCGACGTCGGACAACCAGGGCACGCCAGACAGGGTCATGGCCCTGGAAGCCAGGGTACAATACATGAACACCTGCTCCTGTCCCTGACATCAGCAGACCGGAGCACGCCAGACAAGGACACAGCCCTGGAAGCCAAGGTACGAGACCTGGAACATATGCTCCAGTCCCTGGCAACGATCGTAGCTGAGCACTCCAAGACTGAGGCGGCACAAGGGGCAAGAGGGGATCAAGGCACCATACCCACCCCAACAACCCCGAGCGGAAGGGGCCAAGCACGAGACTCTGTCGCAAGGCTTCATGGCCCCAGGCCAGTGGGAGCCATCCCTCACCACCCACAGGTAGGGGTCCCGCAAATTGGGAGGTTCGCCAAAGACTTCCCCGTACAATTTGACGGGAACCCTACGAAACTGTCCTTCTTCCTAACAAATGCGAGGGACTACATGGCCCAATACGGCCATTGCTTCAGCACAGAAGCCACAAAAATCTCGGCAGTGGCCACCAAGCTCCAAGATAGGGCCGCAGACTGGTACGTACAGATTTCCGAGTCCGGAGCCCCAGCCTTGGCCAATTTCCACAACTTCCTAGCCGAGCTGAAGCATTACTTTGAGGACCCCCTGACGAAGGAAAGGGCCAAGTGCACACTTCAAGCATTGTGCCAGGGAAGAAAAATGGTGGCCGACTACGCCCTTGAGTTCAGGGTCCTCTCAGGCAAAATCACGGAATGGTCTGAGGCCACCCTCATCGACATGTTCAAGCGTGGCCTCAACCGGGAGGTGCTACAATGGGCACTCTACAGGGACAACCCAGCCTCCCTTCATGGGTGGATTTGCCTAGCTGGAAAAGCAGAGCATGCTCAGCGCACGTTCCTGCTCGCAACCGCAGAGGACAAAATCCCTCCCAGCACCAGAGGACCAGTCCCACAGTCGGACCCGACCTGGCACGCAGACCAACAATGGAGGCTTGCCCGCGGGCAGTGCACCAGGTGTGGGAAGACAGGCCACCGAGCGGCAGACTGTTACAAAAACAGGACAACGGATCGCCCACCCAGACCCACACCGAAGATGCCACACAAGCCATCCAACCCTCCCAGACGCCTGACAGGAGCGTTAGCAACCCCGGACGAGGACACGGACGCCTACCTCGCAGGGGACGTGATCAACGCCCAAGAACAGCCAGCCGGAAACGCTCCCCACCTGCTCTAAGCAGCGCCGCTGGGCAGGTGGTGAAGAAGGGGCGCAACAACCCCAGGGTGAGTGACGATTGCTCCATCCTGGCAGGGACAATTAAACTCTCTTATGGCCCTAGAGCCATTACGGTCGAAGCTCTGGTGGATTCTGGGTGCTCCAGAAATCTGATCCACCTGGACATTGTCGCCACACTAAAACTGCCCTGTTCCCCCCTCCCTAAACCGCTGGCATTCCAACAACTAGATGGCTCTACAGTGGGGGGGGGGGACTGGACACCCAGAGGACCAGAATGGTCACCCTGACAATGGGCACCCACAAAGAATCCATAGACTTTGTGGAAACCCACATAGGGAAACCCATAGTAGTGCTGGGGATCCCCTGGCTATCACGCCACAACCCACACATAGACTGGAGGACACGCTCCATCGAGTTCAAAGACGGGGTCTACCAGGCACCGACACTGGACAAACCATCTGCTCTGACAGTGGGGAGGGCAGAAGTTGTCAACCATACCCACGACCCCCCCCCAAGGACTGCCGGAGCAATATGCACTTTGCAGATGTCTTCGGAGAAGAGGAGGCGGACCAATTACCCCCCCACCGCAAGACGGACTGCACAATTGAACTGCTCCCAGACGTCCCATTACCCAAGCCCAAGATCTACCCCATGACCCAGAGAGAATTAGCGGCGCTGCAGGAATTCTTGGATAAAAACCTCTCCAGGGCTTCACAGAACCAGCGAACTCGCCGGTTGGAGCACCTGTCCTATTTCAGGAAAAGAAGGATGGCACCCTGAGACTATGCACCGATTACCACAGATTAAATTCTGCTTCCCTATCCAACAAATACCCCCTACCCCTTGTAAAGGACATGCTAGCACACCTGTCAAAGGGAACTGTGTTTTCCAAACTCGACCTCCGCGAGGCGTATTACAGAATCCGCATCAGGGAGGGGGACGAGTGAAAAACGGCATTCAACTGCCCCTTGGGCTCCTTCCAATACAAGGTACTGCCATTCGGTCTTGCGGGGGCCCCGGGGGTCTTCATGCAACTCATCAACAAGGTACTGCATGAACACGTATTCAAGGGCGTACTGGTTTACCTGGATGATGTCCTCATCTACACGAGGACGCAGAGGGAACACGAGAGGTTAGTGAGGCAAGTCCTCACTAAGCTCCGGAAAGCCAAACTACGCTAAGCTGTTGAAGTGCGAATTCCACAAGTTGCGCTTGGACTACCTAGGGTACAGAATCTCTGACAAAGGTGTAGAGATGGACCCCGCAAAGGTTCAGGCAGTCTTGAGCTGGGAACGCCCACGCACCAGGCGCCAGCTTCAAAGCTTCCTCAGGTTCGCAAATTTCTATAGGTCCTTCGCAAGGGGGTTCGCGGAAATCGTCCTACCCTTAACCGATTTGCTCAAGACCAAAGGCGTCGGGGAGACACACAAGGTAAAAAACCCGGGGGCCGTACTTAATTGGACTCCTACCTGTCAAACCGCATTTGACAGGCTAAAAGCGCTGTTCACAGCGGAGCCAATTCTAGCTCACCCGGACCCCGAACGGCCTTTTGTGGTGCAGGTGGACGCCTCTGACTTCTCAATAGGCGCCATCCTGCTGCAAAAGGATTCCGCTGGAATCCTGAAGCCATGCGCCTATCTCTCGAGGAAATTCTCGGAGACAGAGAGGTGCTGGCATGTGTGGGAAAAGGAAGCATTTGCAGTTAAAGCAGCGCTGGAGGCTTGGCGTCACCTTTTGGAAGGGACGACTTGCCTGTTTGAGGTCTGGACAGACCACCACAACCTCGAGGCGCTCTGTACGCCCTGGCACCTCAGTCCCAAGCAAATACGCTGGGCTCAGTTCTTCAGCCGGTTCAACTTCCAGCTGAAGTTCATACCAGGCAAAAATAATTTCCTGGCAGACGCACTCTCCCAACTGCCTCAGGATGCGGAGCCTATCTCCGACATCGTAGGGACGGTGCTTTCCGATTCCCAGCTGGGTATGGCAGTGGTCACCCGGGGTCGCGCTCGGGGACAGCCTGCCCCCCCCTTGCAAACAACTACGACACAACCCGCCCCTAGACGCAGGCAACCTCAAATGCCAGGTGGGCTACGGGCAGATTTCATAACGGCATTAACGGGACCCTAGTAGGATGTCCCCATCTGGGGTCCTGCTCCGCCATCCAACGTGAAGAGTTGTTGGCCCCAGACTTCGTCTTCCGTCGGGGCTCTCCAGTCCGGGCTGGAGCTCCAGGTCTGTCATGAGTGCCGTTGAGCTGAAGTCATCAGCGCAATGGCACACATGACAATAGCAAGGAAACAGGAGAAGGGGCTCAAGATAAGTAGCCATCAACTCACAACGACTAACGGCCAACAGACAATAACTAAACGGATCACGGAGCACACCCAAGCCATCAGCGCCAATACAACGGAGATCGCCCAGCTGACAGCAATCACCGGATGAATAGAAAACCCGATGATGGGCGATCCCGGAACGCCAGCGGGGCCTCACAACCCCTCACCCACCGGCAGGGCAACGTATTGGACAAAGGGGGGTGACGTGACCGTGAGTGAGGGGGCGTTGACCGGCACGGGGTATTTAAACCCCGCACCGGCGTGCTCCTGTCACTCTCAGCTTTTTTCTTCCAACGCTGTAACTGCGCTGTGAATAAATCAGAGCCTGATCCATCGAACCAGTGTCTGAGCCTTATTCAGAGGCAGGCAGCGCATGACATAAAGCTGAGAGTCATAAACTCAGCCTCGCCGAGCCCCACCGGACGACAACGAGCCGCGGGAGGAATAGACGGCGAGAAGACCAGCAAGATGAAGCCGGAGCAACGCGGGCAAGGAGGGCGAGCCGCACGGCAACAGACAGAGGAGGACCGACCAAGGCCAGAGGCACCGCGGACTCCCGGAGCCATGGACGCCCACCCCACCCGACCCGAGCCTCAGCTCCAACCCCAAGGGGAGTTGGCGACGGAGGCAACCCGACCGCGGGAGGGAGCAACATGCCTTCCGAAACCAGCGGAGGACCCCGCGCCCCACATCGCACCCCAGCAACGGGCGTGGAGCGACAGCCCAACGGCGGTCAACACGGAGGAGGACGATGGAGACACCCAGCAGACGATGGAGGAAGCGGACCAGCGGCAGAGGGAGGATGAACCCCGCCGGCAACCCACCCCCGCCGACGCACCGACGGAACCGGCCCCAGCGGCAGCGCGGGCCGTGGACGAGGAGGCACGAGCTGAACTCGCGGCCATGCGGGCCCAACTGACGGAACTCCGGACCATGCTCCAGTCGCTTATGCCCCCCGCGCCACCCAACGACGTCCCCGCACAGGCCCACACCCCGAGCGAAGCACCGAACCCCCACGGGCCAGCGGAGGGTCAGCAGACGGCCCAGGCGGACGACACCACAGGCCGGGAAGCGAGAGGCAGGGCTGCGCAAAACGCCCAGGCCCCAAAGGACTTCCCCATCTTCGATGGGAACCCCACGAAACTCTCGTTCTTCGTAACGAACGCCAGGGAGTTCATGGGGAGGCACGGACACTCCTACGACTCCGAAGCCGACAAGATCGCCGCCGTGGCGATCAAACTACAAGACAGGGCGGCGGACTGGTACGTCCAACTGTACGAGTCCAGCTCCCCCGCCCTCGCCACCTTCCCTGCCTTCATCAATGAGATGAAAAACTACTTCGAAGACCCCCTAGCCAAAGTAAGGGCGAAAAGCGCACTCCAAAGACTTAAACAGGGCACACGCACGGTCCCAGACTACGCCCTGGAGTTCAAAGCCCTCGCGGGGAAGGTCAGCGACTGGTCCGAGACCACCCTGCTGGAAATGTTCAAAGGGGGGCTCAATCGCGACGTTCTCCAATGGGCCCTCTACCGCGACGACCCAGAAACGCTACACGGGTGGATCCACCTCGCGGGGAAAGCCGAACACGCGCACCGCACCTTCCTCATGACAACCACGGAAGACACAAACTATGCCGGCAAAAAGGTACCCGCACCACACGTGGGGATGGCCGGCCCCATATACCCAAAAAAGAAATTCAATCGGGAGCCCTGCGGGAAGTGTGGCAAACTAGGGCACAAGACGGTGGATTGCTTCGCCAACCGACCGCCGACCAGTGCGCCTAAACCCACCCCGAAGATTAGCCCCAAACCACCCAACCTGGGGCCGCCCCCTCACCGCCGAATGACCGTGGCCACAGCGACACCAGAGGAAGGCTGGAACGCCTACTGGGGGGAAGAGGATAACGTAGACCCCGACCAGCCGGCGGGAAAAGCTCCCCGCCTGCCCTGAAACGCGTTGCGAGGCAGGCGGTGGGACAGCAGCGCGGACCACCTCGACGGAACGGCGAAAGCCCCGTAATAATGGCGGCAATCAAACTCTCTGGCGGCAACGGAGCCACCACGGCCGCGGCACTAGTGGACTCGGGGTGCTCAAAAAACCTCATCCACCCCGACCTAGTCGCCAAACTCGACCTCCGCTGCTTCCCCCTCCCCACGCCGCTGGCATTCCACCAGCTGGACGGCTCTACAGCGGGAGGGAAACCAGCCACGCTGCAAACCGAGCCGGTCACCCTGCAAATGGGCACTCACACCGAACGCACATCGTTCGTCGTCACTCACATCGGACGGCCCATTGCAGTCCTGGGGATGCCATGGCTCGCGACAAACAACCCGCGCATCAACTGGGAGACCCGCACCTTCACATTCGGCGACGCCGAGTATCAGGCACCAGTTCCAGCGGGCAGAACCAACCCCACGGTAGGACGAGCGGAGGCGACTACACAGGACAACGCCGCTACCACAGCAGACCTACCGGAACAATACGCCGACTTCTCCGAGGTCTTCGGAGAGGCAGAAGCTGACCAACTACCCCCCCACCGCAAGACGGATTGCCGGATCGACCTACTGCCCGACGTCCCCTTACCTAGACCAAAGATCTACTCGATGACCCCGAAGGAGATGGCAACCCTCCGGGAGTTCATCGATAAAAACCTAGACAGGGGATTCATAGAGCCAGCATGCTCACCGGTCGGAGCCCCCGTCTTATTCCGGGAGAAGAAAGACGGCACCCTACGGCTCTGCACCGACTACCGGGGCCTAAACGCGGCTTCCCTGTCCAACAAATACCCCTTAGCCCTGGTGAAGGACATGCTTGCCCACCTGTCCACGGGCAAAGTCTTTTCCAAACTGGACCTTCGCGAGGCGTACTATCGCATCCGAATCAGGGAGGGGGACGAATGGAAGACTGCGTTCAACTGCCCCCTAGGCGCCTTCCAGTACAAAGTGCTGCCCTTCGGACTCGCGGGGGCCCCTAGGGTGTTCATGCAGCTCATCAATGAGGTACTGCATGAACATCTGTTCAAAGGGGTCCTGGTCTACATCGACGTCCTTATTTACACAAAAACGCACGAGGAACATGTGACCCTAGTCAGGCAAGTCCTCGACAAGCTCAGAAGGGCGCAGCTCTATGCCAAGCCTACAAAGTGCGAGTTTCACAAAGCGCGCCTAGACTACCTGGGGTACCGAATCTCCGGGGACGGCATAGAAATGGACCCCGCAAAAGTCGAGGCGGTGCTAAACTGGGAGCGCCCCCGCAACAGACGCCAACTCCAGAGCTTCCTCGGATTCGCGAATTTTTACAGGTCATTCGCCCAGGGGTTCGCAGAGATAGCCCTCCCCCTAACGGACCTCCTCAAAACCAAAGGGGTGGGGGACACCCGACGCGCCAAGAACCCGGGCACAGTGTTGAATTGGACTCCCGCGTGCCAGACCGCATTCAACAAGCTGAAAGCGCTGTTCACCACGGAGCCAATCCTCGCGCACCCGGACCCAGAACGGCCGTTCGTGGTCCAAGCCGACGCCTCAGACTTCTCCCTGGGGGCCATCCTGCTCCAAAAGGACCCCACGGGACTCCTGAAACCATGCGCCTACCTGTCAAGGAAGTTCTCCGAGACAGAAAGGCGATGGCACGTCTGGGAGAAAGCCTTCGCGGTAAAATCAGCGCTAGAGACATGGCGACACCTACTCGAGGGAGCCACCCAACCATTCGAGGTCTGGACCGACCACCGGAACCTCGAGGCCCTA
This sequence comes from Candoia aspera, assembly GCF_035149785.1. Taxonomy (NCBI): domain Eukaryota; kingdom Metazoa; phylum Chordata; class Lepidosauria; order Squamata; family Candoiidae; genus Candoia; species Candoia aspera. The sequence goes on from NC_086153.1 coordinate 23,593, forward strand.
CGAACGCCCAGACGCCTTAGCCCAAAACAGGTCCGATGGGCCCAATTCTTCAGCCGCTTTAATTTCCAGCTGAAGTTCATGCCGGGCAAAAAGAACTTCCTGGCCGACCTCCTCTCCCGACTGCCCCAAGACGAAGAGCCCGCCCCAGACACCATTGGGACGGTCCTATCCGCCTCGCAACTGGGGATGGCCGTGACCACCCGAAGCGGCGCTCGGAGGCAGCTCGACTCTACGGCGCAGCCGACGACGGGACAACCTGCGACCGGAAGAAGCCAACCGCAACTACCAGGGGGAATGCGCACGGACCTCGCCGCCGCCCTCAAAACCGACCCCTGGTTCCTGGCAAACCCCGACAAGGTAACGATGGCACAAGACCTCGCATGGGGGGAAGGCAGAATCTATGTCCCAGACTCGCAACGCCAGGCGATCTTGCATAGGTCACACGACGCCAAACAAGCGGGACACTTTGGGTTCCTCAAGACCCTACACCTAACACGGCATCAATTCTGGTGGCCCGCGCTCAGGCGAGACGTAAAAGCATACGTAGCGTCCTGCCCAACGTGCGCTAGGGCCAAACGGGCACCAGGCAAACCCATGGGGCTATTACAATGGGTGGCAGAACCCTCCCGCCCATGGGAGGAAATCTCTATGGATTTTATAGTGGACCTCCCACCCAGCCAGAAGAAAACGGCCATTTGGGTGTTGAAGGACTACTTCTCAAAGCAGGCCCACTTCATCCCCTGCACGTCGGTCCCATCCGCAGAACAGCTAGCCAAACTCTTCCTCATCCACGTGTACAGGCTACACGGATGTCCCGCACGTGTGGTGACCGACAGGGGCACACAGTTCACCTCCAAATTCTGGCGGGCCTTCCTAAAGCTGACGGGGACCCAACAGGCCCTATCTACGGCCTGGCACCCCCAGACGGACGGAGCCACAGAGGTTCTTAATGCCACCTTAGAGCAATTCATACGCTCATATACTAACTATCACCAAGACGACTGGGCTGAACTGCTCCCGTTCGCCGAAGTCGCATACAACAACGCCGTCCACACGAGCACGGGGAAAACTCCGTTCGAAGTAGTCTCGGGGCGCGACTTCGTCCCCATACCGGAGCTACCTCAACCCCCGGAACCCCAGATGGATGCTAGCGACTGGGGACGGAAGATCGCGGAATCATGGCCAATAATCATGGCAGCGCTGAAGGATGCACAGGCAGCCTACAAAGAGCAGGCCGACAAGCGCCGGCGCCAACAACCGACGTTCCAAGCGGGGGATATGGCCTACCTATCCACCAAGTTCCTAAAGTCACCCCAACCCTCGAAAAAACTGGGGCCTAAGTACATCGGGCCGTTCCGAGTCACCCAAATAGTGAACCCGGTAGCAATACGCTTGGACCTGCCACACAACCTACGGAGACTCCACCCGGTGTTCCACACCAGCCTCCTGAAACCGGCAACCACCTCTCGATGGCACCCAAGCACGCCACAGCCCTCACCGGTGATGATCGACGGGCAACACCACTTCGAGATAAGGGACATACTCGACTCCCGCAAGCAACGAGGAACTCTACACTATCTGGTCAGGTGGAAACACTTCCCCCACCCGGAATGGGTGGCGGCGCAAAACGTTAACGCGCCTGACCTGACCAGAGCATTTCACCGGGCATACCCCGACAAGCCACAACCAAGGTCAGCAAGCCGTCCCCTGCAAACCCCCCCCCCGCAGGCCCCCCCGCCTCCCGTGCCCCAAGGGAAAGGGCCCCCCCAAGCCCGCGACTTGGGTGGACCTCCCCCCCCGGGACCCACTCCCCCCGCCCCGGGCCCACGAGGCGGTGACAAGCGTTCGCCAGCACCCTCCCCCCGCCCCCCGGCCGCGGGGGAGTGGCAAGCAAGTCAACAGGGCAACCTGGGGGCAACGCCCAGGAGCTATAACAAAGGCGACGCACTTTAAATAAAAAAAAGAAGGGCCCTACCTGGAGCTGATAAGCACCCGACCAGCCACGCCTCTCTCCTCGCCGAACTGAGCCAAACAAACAGGGTGTGGCTGGAGCATGCGCACGCCAGGACGTGACCCGGGCATGCGCACTATGGACACACCCTGGGAAGGCACGTGGTAGAGGGAGGAGCAAAGGGAGGGGCGACAACTACTCCGGCGGGAATTTCGGGAAAAAAAAAAAAAAAAAAAAAGTGCCGTTTGACAGCTCCACCAAAAAAAAAAAAAAAAAAAAAACCAGAAAACCGGGGGGGAGCACTATTCGGACAGGGGGCAGTATGTCATGAGTGCCGTTGAGCTGAAGTCATCAGCGCAATGGCACACATGACAATAGCAAGGAAACAGGAGAAGGGGCTCAAGATAAGTAGCCATCAACTCACAACGACTAACGGCCAACAGACAATAACTAAACGGATCACGGAGCACACCCAAGCCATCAGCGCCAATACAACGGAGATCGCCCAGCTGACAGCAATCACCGGATGAATAGAAAACCCGATGATGGGCGATCCCGGAACGCCAGCGGGGCCTCACAACCCCTCACCCACCGGCAGGGCAACGTATTGGACAAAGGGGGGTGACGTGACCGCGAGTGAGGGGGCGCTGACCGGCGCAGGGTATTTAACCCCCGCACCGGCGCGCTCCTGTCACTCTCAGCTTTTTTCTTCCGACGCTGTAACTGCGCTGTGAATAAATCAGAGCCTGATCCATCGAACCAGTGTCTGAGCCTTATTCAGAGGCAGGCAGCGCATGACAAGGTCTGGAACTGGGGTGCGGTGTGGACAGGGAGGAAGCCTGTGTCCCATCTCGGGTGCGCTGACTCTAGCAGCTGTCGGGTTGTCTCTGTCATGTTCCCTGTTGCAAGGCATAAGTGCATCACAACGGGGAACATGCACATCAGGAAAGAGGAAGGGATAGCCATTATCCTTTAAACACACACATCATCCCTTAAGCACCCAAACCCATAAATAAATCATCAGGACAATAGAAGCGCACCTTGGACAGGATCTGGAAACCATTAACAGATTGGGGGAACTCCCACCCATTACCCCGGGGGACGCACCTGCACTGGACAAAGGCAAGGAGACAAAAGGGAACGTCGAAGACTGCCCGAATCACCCATTGTCGGACCCATACCAACGTACCACCCATACCCTAACCCAACGTTAATCACCCATCCGGACCTGGCTTGGGGGACAATAGGGGGTGGAGGAGAACAAGGTCCGCCACCAGGGTATAAACGGGAGACCCCGATACCGCACCCGCATTCCCGTCTTTTTCTCCATATGCATTCTGCTTCAATAAACCCGGAAATCCTTAAACCCTTTAAGTGAGTCCGTGTCTTATTCAGAGCAAGGCTGCCCTGACATAAAGACAGGAATCGAAAAAAAAAAAATTCCACTAGCACCAGTCCAGATCCAATCTGTGAGGGAACCAAGCTAGTGATGGAAGACTTCATCTCACGGAGAGGCGGCTACCCGGAGACCGGCAACGGAACTCCCATCCCCACGAACGGAAGGTGCCCGAGGCCCCGACGGCGCGAGGCCCAGGTGAGCTCAGGATCGAGTTCGGAGGGGGAAGCAACGACGAACGCCACCCTGAGTCCCATGGCACGTGGGCCACCATCGATGAGACGGGGGGATCCTCACCCGGATCGCCCAGAACCCCGGAGGAACCGCAGGACGTCCCATCATCCACGGCGTCAGGAACCGAAGGAGAGCGGAGGGGCCACCGCACCAAGAAGGGCTCGCGAACGGTGGCGAGGCTGAGCGCGGTCGAGGAAAAGCTGGAGGTGATGCAGCAGCTGCTCCAGAGGTTAGCAGAGGCGTACGAATCCCACAGCCGGGGCGCGGAAGGACCAGGCACCAAATGCCCGACACCCCTTACCCCCCCCCTCGGAGACGCACCAGCCAGAGAGACGGAGGAGAGGTCCAGAGGACGACAAAGCACCAGGCAGAGTCCGCTTCCAGGAACCCGCCAGATGGGCTGCACCCCACCCTCCCACCCCGATGGCGAGACGACCGGAACGAAGCAGGAGCCGGCAAGAGATGGCACCAACACCACCCGACGCCCGATGGAGGGAATCCCGTCAAGACCACGGAGCCCCGACTGCCCGAAGCACACCTAGACGCCCAGATGCGGCTTGGAGCCCACCGAGAGCGGCGATCAAGGACTTCGGCGTTAAGTTCGATGGGGACCCCACAAAACTCTTTTTCCTCACCAACGCGAGGAACTATATGGAGGAATGGGGCCCCTACTTCCGAACAGAGAAAGGCAAGGTAAATGCCTTAGCAATTAAATTAAAAGGACGGGCTGCCAACTGGTATGTCCAGTTATGCCAGGCAGGCGCCCCGGAACTCGAGGACTGCAATGAATTCCTCTGGGCAGTGGAACTGCACTTCAGGGACCCCCTGGAAAGGGAGAGAAAAGAGCCCTGAAAACCCTCAAACAAGGACAGCGCTCCGTGGCAGATTATGCCATGGAGTTTCAAGCCCTGGCCGGTAAGGTCGAAGTATGGTCCCAGTCCACCCTCATTGAGCGGTTCAAGGAGGGTCTCAACCTGAATGTGCTCAGGTGGGCACTGTGCAGAAATAACCCCGACACTCTGGTGGAGTGGATCTGGCTGGCAGGAGAGGCAGAGGACGCCCAGGACACTTTCCTCCAAGCAAAAAGGGAAGCGCAGCAGGCAGAGGCGGCGAGAGGACCCTGCACAGCTGCAGGACCGGCGAAGTCGAGACCCCAACCTTGGAAGGAGGAAAGAGACCGACGGTTCGCCAAGGGTCAGTGCCTCAGGTGCGGGAAGGAGGATCACAAGGCGGCGGTTTGCCCGAAAGCGAAGGCAAGGGACAGCTCGGGGAAGGCACCAACCAAGCCAACCCCAGCACCCAGGAAAATGCCAGTCACGATGGGTGAAACCGTGGCAAAGGACTTCCCCTACTGCACCAAAGATGAGGAAAGCGACGACAAACCAGTGGAAAATGCCAGCCACCTGCCCTAAGGAGCGCCAGAGGACAGGTGGAAGAAAACAAGAGGCACGACGACTTCGGGGTGAGTGAAAATTGTCCCACCCTATATGTGAAAGTCACCCTAACCCACGGGGGAAAGACGGAAAAAGTTTGGGCACTAATTGACTCTGGCTGCTCGAAGTGCCTTATGCACCCGGACCTGGCGGCCGCGCTAAACCTCCGCTGCTATCCATTTCAGAACCATATTGTTTTTACACAGTTGGATGGATCAGCAGTGGGGGGGGGGGGCCCGGTCACCCAATACACGGGCAAAGTTGCGCTGCAGCTCGGCAGCCACAAGGAAAGACTGCCCTTCATCGTGGCACCAGTGGGCCAACCCCTAATCATCCTAGGGATCCCATGGCTAGTGCAACACAACCCACAAATAAACTGGACAACCAGGGAAATCACGTTTTCGGATGGGCGCTATCAAGCACCCACAGGGGATTGGGTTCCCCGTGCTGCAATGGGGAGGGTGGCGACTACCTCGATGCATCTGGAGGCAGCGAACCTGGAGGGTCTGCCAGCCAGATATGCAGAGTTTGCCGATGTGTTTGGCGAAAAGGAAGCTGACAAACTCCCACCCCATAGAAAAACAGACTGCACCATAGAACTGGTCCCTGGCGCACCCCTACCAAACCCCAAAATCTATGCGATGACCCAGAAGGAGCTGGCAGCATTAAGGGAGTTCGTCGATAAAAATTTAGCGCGGGGTTTTATTGAGCCCGCAAAATCACCAGTCGGAGCCCCCGTCCTCTTTCAGGAAAAAAAGGACGGGTCACTGAGGCTCTGTACCGACTACCGCGGTTTGAACGCCGCGCCCATCTCAAATAAATACCCCCTACCCATAATAAAGGACATTCTTGCCCACCTGGCAAAGGGCAAGATATTCTCAAAACTGGACCTGAGGGAAGCCTACTTCTGAATACAAATATGGGAGGGGGACGAATGGAAGACGGCTTTCAACTGCCCGCTGGGGTCTTTTCAATATAAAGTTTTACCATTTGGGTTGGCGGGGGCACCAGGAGTGTTTATGCAGTTAATTAATGAGGTCCTGCATGACCACTTATTTAAGGGGGTGCTTGTCTATCTTGACGATGTTTTAATATATTCAGAGACCGAAAAAGAGCACGAACGCTTAGTAAAGCAAGTGCTCAGGAAACTCCACAAGGCAGAGCTATACGCCAAGCTCTCCAAGTGTGAGTTTCACAAGGACCAAATTGACTACCTGGGCTATAGAATCTCGGCAAGGGGGATCGAGATGGACCCAAGTAAGGTCCAAGCCATACTGGCGTGGGAGCGCCCACGCACGAGGAGGCAACTCCAAAGTTTCCTCGGTTTCACAAATTTCTACAGGGGTTTTATCCAGGGGCTGGCAGAAATTGTGCTGCCTCTAACTGACCTACTCCGGACAAAGGGCCTGGGAGACACACGTAAATCAAGGAACCCGGGGGCACTCCTGAACTGGACAGCTGATTGTCAAAGGGCTTTTGAACGCCTCAAAAGCCTCTTTACAGCAGAGCCAGTACTGCAACACCCCGACCCCACCAGACCCTTCGTCGTGCAAGTTGATGCATCCGACTTCTTCATCAGAGCACTCCTGCTTCAGTGGGATTTTGACAATCAGCTGAAGCCCTGCGTGTACCTTTCCCGCAAGTTCTCCGAAACGGAACGGAGATGGCACGTGTGGGAAAAGGAGGCGTTCGCAGTCAAGGCAGCCCTAGAGACATGGAGGCACCTTCTGGAAGGGACCTCCTGCCCCTTCGAGGTCTGGACAGACCACAAAAACCTAGAGGCTCTCAGCACTCTGAAACGCCTCAGCCCAAAGCAAGTACGCTGGGCACAATTCTTCAGCCGGTTTAACTTTAAATTAAAGTTCATACCGGGGAGGAAGAACTTCCTAGCAGATGCTCTTTCCCGACAGCCTCAGGATGCCAGCCAGGCATTGGACATTGTGGGTACTGTGTGGACCGACACACAGCTGGGCTGCCCTGCTGTCTCGCGCAGCCAAACAAGAACCCAACGCACCCCAGCACAAACACCCGCAAACGGAGGGAGACACAGGTCAATTTCACCGAACTGGCAACAACGGCTGTTCAAGCCCTCGAGACAGATACATGGTTGCAAACCAACAAACACCATGTATCTGTTACGAACGGTCTAGCCTGGAGACAGAAGAACCTGTACGTGCCAGAGACATTGCGAGCAGAAGTTTTAAACCACTCCCACGATGACAAGACGGCCGGGCACTTTGGGTTCGTCAAAACATTACATTTAATCAGGCGACAATTCTGGTGGCCTACTCTCAGAAAGGACGTTAAAGAATATGTCGCTGCTTGCCCCACATGTGCCATGTCAAAACGAAAGGTGGGGAAGCCCCAAGGACTGCTGCAGCAAGTAGCAAGCCCCTCCCATCCCTGGGAGGAAATTTCCATGAACTTCATTGTAGACCTACCACCCAGCCAAAGAAAAACGGTCATCTGGGTGGTAAAAGACTATTTTTCCAAGCAGGCACACTTCATACCCTGCGCGTCCATTCCCTCCGCGCAACAGCTGTCACGCCTATTCCTTACCCACATCTATAAACTCCACGGCGCCCCCTCCCGTTTGGTGACTGACAGGGGCACACAATTTACATCTAGGTTCTGGAAAGAATTTTTAAAACTTATTGGGACCAAGCAGGCACTGTCCACGGCCTGGCACCCCCACACAGATGGCTCTACAGAGATTCTTAACTCCACCCTGGAGCAATTCCTACGATCATTCATTAACTATCAACAGGACAATTGGGTGGACCTGCTACCTTTTGCAGAGGTAGCCTACAACAACGCAGTGCACCAGAGCACAGGTCACACCCCATTCAAAGTGGTTTATGGCAGAGACTTCGTGCCAATCCCGGAACTGCCCCAACCAGACACCCCGCCCTGTTCCCCAGATGACTGGGCAGCACAACTGGCCACAGTTTGGCCCGTCATCCAGCTGGCTCTCGCAGACGCGCAAGCTACATACAAAAAGTTTGCAGACAATCACAGAGCAGCACAACCGAACTACAAAGTGGGAGATAGGGTCTAGCTCTCCACTAAGTTCATCAAGTCCCCACAGCCCTCAAAGAAATTGGCACCCAAATTCATTGGACCATTCCAAATCATAGAGATTATCAACCCAGTGAGCTTCAAGCTGGATCTACCCCACAATTTGCGGCGCATACACCCAGTATTCCACTGTGCCCTACTGAAACTGGCTACCCCTTCAAAATGGCACAATGAAACCCCCCCGCCTCCACCCATCATGATAGATGGGCAACAACATTTTGAAATTAAGGAGGTACTAGACTCCAGGAAACTAAGGGGCACCCTACAGTACCTCGTCAAATGGCGACATTTTCCACACCCAGAGTGGGTCCAAGCGCAAAATGTTTCAGCAAAACGGCTGGTCAAAAGCTTCCACGAAGCATACCCGAACAAACCGGCACCTTAGAATTCTCTTAGGGGGGCAGCATGTCATGTTCCCCGTTGCAAGGCATAAGTGCATCACAACGGGGAACATGCACATCAGGAAAGAGGAAGGGATAGCCATTATCCTTTAAACACACACATCATCCCTTAAGCACCCAAACCCATAAATAAATCATCAGGACAATAGAAGCACACCTCGGACAGGATCTGGAAACCATTAACAGATTGGGGGAACTCCCACCCATTACCCCGGGGGACGCACCTGCACCAGACGAAGGCAAGGAGACAAAGGGGAACGTCGGAGACCGCCCGAATCCCCCATCGTCGGACCCATACCAACGCTAATCACCCATCCAGACCTGGCTTGGGGGACAATAGGGGGTGGAGGAGAACAAGGTCCGCCACTGGGGTATAAACGGGAGACCCCGATACCGCACCCGCATTCCCGTCTTTTTCTCCATATGCATTCTGCTTCAATAAACCCGGAAATCCTTAAACCCTTTAAGTGAGTCCGTGTCTTATTCGGAGCAAGGCTACCCTGACAGTCTCCCCCTCTTGTGTTGCGTCCTTCGTGCCTCCGGTGTGAAGCGCCGACTCCATGGCCGTCCCTGGTTCCGTCATCGCCGGTGTTTTCTCCCGCGGAAAAAAAATTTCCTGGTGGAGACTGGCGAGGTTCGTTTTTGAGACTCTCAGCTTTATGTCAGGCTCTGCCTGCGATCCAGTAAAGACACAGACGCTCGCATAGGCTTAGGTTCTGGTTTTATTGAGGAACAGAGTGCATGCCTTTAAAAAGCTGAGAGGGGAGCGCACCGGAATGGGATTTAAATAGCCCGCGCCGGTCAGCGCTCCACCCCACATTATTCCAGGTGCGTCCCACGAGTCCCACCGGTTTCGTCCCTGTCAGGTGAGAGGTCGTTAAGCCCCCCTGCGCCCCGGGCGTTGCCTCGATCGCCTTCCTGAACGGTAATGATCCATTGCCGGGCGATCAGGCTCTTAATCCTTTGACAGCTCAGGCGCACCTCTCTTGTTGTTAGTCAATTGCTTGTTGGCAACTTTGTATCGCTGTCTTCCACGCCACCGGTCTCGGTTGTTACTTAGTTTCCTGCACCTGTTGCTTTCCTTTGTGTTTCATAGTTGCCTTTGCCTTAATCCGCCAGGGACCCATTTCCCTGTATTGTCATGCGAGCCGTTGCGATGTCACAAGCATTGCAACGGTGATCATGACACAGATGTTTCATTGCCAGACTAGGCAACATCTTCAGTGCCTTTAGAACTTTAGAATCTTTTGCCAGGACTCAATCTGCAACTCAATTTGCATGCTAATTCACATGCTAATGAGGCATGCTGGATTTGCCAGAACTTCCATCATTACCCTCCTTGCGTTTCCTTCTTGTTATTTACAAGTAATTGTCTTACTCTATTCTGTCTTCGAGAGCCAGTTTGGTGTAGGGGTTAAGGCACAAGGCTAAAAACCAGAAGTCCTTGGTGCTCTCTGAGCCTTGTCATTTTCTTGCAGAGATTTCACTGCCAGACTAGGCAACATCTTCAGTGCTAAAAGGGAGTGAGACTTGCTCTCTGTGGCTTGTCCTGCTTGTGTTGGTGGAGGTGTTGTTCTCTCCTTAGGAGTTCCTTAATTGGGCTGTTAGATGCTTTATTGATTGACTGAGTTACTAGTTCCTTGATTAGGGTATATTGTGCTGTTTGTGTAGTTTATTCGTCTAGTGGCTTCCGACTCTTCATGACTTCATAGACCAGCCCATGCCAGAGCTTCCTGTCGGTTGTTGCCACCCCCAGCTCCCCCAAGGTCAAGTCCATCACCTCTAGAAGATCATCCATCCATCTTGCCCTTGGTCGGCCCCCTCTTCTTTTTGCCTTCCACTTTCCCTAGCATCAGCATTTTCTCCAGGGTATCCTGGACTGATTGTTCCTCTGGTGTTAATCCTGATGTTAATCTTTGCATATCTGGGTGTTGACTGCTGGCAAGGAGTCATTTTGATCTTTTGGCTTTTCTATTGTCTCTTTTGAATGGTATATAAATGTTGTTTACCTCTATGTGTCTATTGATGGCTTTGTCTGAGTGCCAAGCTTCCAGGAATTCTCTAGTGTTTTTGGATTTGGTTTGTTTTAGGATGCTCAGTTTCCCAGTTGGAAGTATGGTTGGGTCTGTCTATGTGTTGTGAGATTAAGGAGTTTTCATTTTGTCTTCTGTTAGGTGGTATTCATGGATGCGCTCTGCTAGCTCCCAGTACCAAGATCCCAACTTACAGATTCTCCAGACAGTCCATCAGGAAGCTTAAAGAATTCTTTATTGAGGATCCAATTAACACACAATAGTAGCCAAAGCTCCAAGTGAGGAATTGCCACCAAGACATTCAAAGTGATTTTTTTCCCTCCTCTGATCTCATTCCCCCCTCCCTATCTTGCAGACAGGCTGTTTCTCACTCCTTAGTTCCTCCCTCCCATCTCAGCAGTTCGTTAAAGCAGATGCCTTATCAGCAAAGCATCCTTGGCCAGATGCCTGAGGCAAAACAATGCAAAGCTAACACAGGTTGGTTCTCCAGGAATGCAGTGACATGTGTAGAAAGTTCTAACGGCAGGCAAACCGAGAGAAGGGAGCCTGACACTAGTCTTCTGCCCGTCTGTCCTACATAGTGGCTGCTACAGTCCTTACCCTGTATGTTGTAGCTAACTCCTGTCTTTCCTTCTTGGGCTACTGGGTCTTTTGGGTTACTTAAGTGGTTCTGAAGGGTTTTGGTTAGTTTATGTGCTACAGTGATGCCATGTGGTTGTTAACAGTCTATTGGTAGTTTCTGAGATGTTTCTGATGTATGGCAGTGTTATTTTATTTTTGTCACTTCTGTTGGTTGGGTTGTAGTGGGTTGGGTGGCCAGGAACTTTTTGATAAAGTTGAATAGATAGCCCTTTTTATTTTTCAAATTTTGCTACCGCCCATCTCCCCGCAGAAGAGGGATGCTAGTAATTTACTAGAAATTGCTGTATAGATTATGTTTCCTTTTTCTGGTGCTCTGGGTTGCTACAGTGCCTTAGTGCTCATCTGAATAATGTTCTTACACAGCTTCTCTTGTGGGATGTTGGGTTGTTGCTTTGGTAATGCAGCACTTGGTTAGCGTGGGTACATTTCCCGTAGACTCGTATTTCTAGAATGCCATCATTTCCTCTACTGATGAGGCTGTCCAAGAAGAGTAGCGTGTCTCTTCAATTGGTAAAAACCGGGAGAGGGTGAGTTCTACTCCCGCCTTAGGCACAAAGTCAGCTGGGTGACCTTGGGCTAGTCACTCTCCCTCAGACCTAGGAAGCAGGCAATGGCAAACCACTTCCGAATACAAAACTTCGGAAAACAAAACCTTGCCAAGAAAACCGCGAGGAAGGCAGGGCGCTGGGCCACCAGGCAGCTCAGAGCAAGGCGAAGGCCCGGCGATGCTTTTCCCTCGCTTCGGGGGGGGGGGGGCGGAAGCGGGAACCTGGAGGACTCCGGGCCCTCCGCGCTCGCCCTCCCGCCCTCCCCCCAGGGGTCGCTCCCCGGCTTTGAGGGCATTCCCCACCCCCGACTGCCCGCAAAGCGCGCGCTACCCTCAGGCTGGGTGGAAACGCATTCCGGGCCCTGCGCGATTCCACGCACTGATAACGACCCGGATGACGAGCTGGAAACGCAGCGGGCCGCCTCCGCAGCACCTTGCACGAGTGGGCGTGACAAGCGGAGCAACGGGCCACACCCACAGCCTCCTCCTTGCGCAGGGCGAATCCGACCGAGAGTGTGCGCGCCGGAGGGTGGGTGGTGGGGGGGCTGCGAAGTGGTCTTCAACTTGAACACCGCCCACTTCCGGGCGCCGCTGCCCCTCTGCGCAGCGAGGGACCCTCCAACCGCTCCGAGTCCTCCCCGGCACACTCCGATGACGCCCGCCGCGGGACTGCCCCAACGGCTTCCGGCGGAGCTGCCGTCACTTCCGGGCGGTGAGGCGCGGCGGCCGCCATCTTGGGCGGCTGCAGGAGGGAGCGGGAGGCGGCGGCCGGGTCGGCTCGCGCGATCGGCGACGGAGGCCTGAGCCGGCGGCCGCCGCCGCCGCCGCTCTTCCCCGCCGGCCATGGCCGGGCAATTCGACGCGGAGGACCAGGCGAGCTGGTACTGGGGGCGGCTGAGCCGGGCGGAGGCCGTGGAGCTCCTGCAGGGGCAGCGCCACGGCACCTTCCTGGTGCGGGACTCGGGCAGCATTCTGGGCGACTTCGTCCTCTCCGTCTCCGAGAGCTCCCGCGTCTCGCACTACATCGTCAACAGCCAGAGCGGGGGCGGGGCGGGAGCGGCCCCCCCGGCTCCGGGTGAGTCTCCGCCGCCGCCCCTCCTTCTTCCGGCGCGCCTTCCGGGCTCTGCTCCGTCTCCCGCTGTCCCGGGGGGGGGCGCGAGGCGCGGCTGAGGGCTGGCCGACGGGGGTTGCAGAGGAGGGATTTGGGGCCTTTTCCCTTCTCGGTTGGCGCGGGGAGGTGCGGGAACTGCGGAGGCCAGCACGCCCCCGGAACGTAGCTCAGCGAACCTGAGTTTGCTCAGGCACCCGGACCGCAGACCGCGCGGACGATCTTGCTGGATTTCTGGCGATTGTGGTTTGCCGCTCTTTTCTTCTGGGATTGTTTTTCAACTACCTCATCTGCACCCCTAAAATTTCCTAGTGGTCTCCCATCCACGTACCAACCAGGACTGACTGCTTGGATTATTTTGAGATCAGCCAGTGTCACCTAGATGTTGCTACCTGCTATTTCTGTGACCCGAATATAGCTGAATAAATGGTATTTGAAAGCCTGAATTTGGGTGTTCTTGTAAAAGCCCTTGTAGGTAACTGAAGAATTAGCTGCCTGGCTTCTGTGCCGAATAGTGAGGATTTGGACCATGCCTGGGGTCGCTCTAAAGGTAAAGGTAAAGGTTTCCCTTGACGTAAAGTCCAGTTGTGTCCGACTCTAGGGGGCGGTGCTCATCTCCGTTTCTAAGCCTTGGAGCCGGCGTTGTCATAGACACTTCCGGGTCATGTGGCCAGCATGACGGCTCGGAACGCCGTTACCTTCCCGCCGAAGCGGTACCTATTGATCTACTCACATTTGCATGTTTTCGAACTGCTAGGTGAGCAGGAGCTGGGACGAGCAACGGGAGCTCACCCCGCCGCGCGGTTTCGAACCGCCGACCTTCTGATCGGCAGCTCAGCGGTTTAACCCGCAGCGCCACCGCGTCCCTGGGGTCACTCTAGAGCTCTGGAATTCCCTCGCTAGCGAAGCGGGTCAAGGCATGCCCCTTTTTCCTTTAAGAAGACAGGTCAAGTCATGTGGTATAATTAGGTTTACGTTTGCAATTTTTTTACTTTAACAGTGCTAATATCTTCTTTGAGTTTCTAATCCTAACTCTGACCTTTGAAGAGCTTCAACTTAATTTTGCATAAGTTTGGGTTTGTGCATGTTATGTGCTCAATATACAGACACATAATGATATACAACATACAATATTCTATTTTATGATACAATATGATGTGCAATATCTGCAATATGATATTTGTTGTTTATTCGTTTAGTCGCTTCCGACTCTTCGTGACTTCATGGACCAGCCCACGCCAGAGCTTCCTGTCGGTCGTCAACACCCCCCGCTTCCCCAGGGATGAGTCCGTCACCTCTAGAATATCATCCATCCACCTTGCCCTTGGTCGGTCCCTCTTCCTTTTGCCTTCCACTCTCCCTAGCATCAGCATCTTCTCCAGGGTGTCCTGTCTTCTCATGATGTGGCCAAAGTATTTCAGTTTTGCCTTTAATATCATTCCCTCAAGTGAGCAGTCTGGCTTTATTTCCTGGAGGATGGACTGGTTTGATCTTCTTGCAGTCCAAGGCACTCTCAGAATTTTCCTCCAACACCACAGTTCAAAAGCATCGATCTTCCTTCGCTCAGCCTTCCTTATGGTCCAGCTCTCGCAGCCATATGTTACTACGGGGAACACCATTGCTTTAACTATGCGGGCCTTTGTTGTCAGTGTGATGTCTCTGCTCTTAACTATTTTATCGAGATTTGTCATTGCTCTTCTCCCAAGGATTAAGCGTCTTCTGATTTCCTGACTGCAGTCAGCATCTGCAGTAATCTTTGCACCTAGGAATACAAAGTCTTTCACTGCTTCTACATTTTCTCCCTCTATTTGCCCGTTATCAATCAAGCTGGTTGCCATAATCTTGGTTTTTTTGAGGTTTAGCTGCAAACCAGCTTTTGCACTTTCTTCTTTCACCTTCATCATAAGGCTCCTCAGTTCCTCTTCACTTTCAGCCATCAAAGTGGTGTCATCTGCATATCTGAGATTGTTAATGTTTCTTCCAGAGATTTTAACTCCAGCCTTGGATTCCTCAAAGCCAGCTTGTCGCGTGATGTGTTCTGCATACAAGTTGAATAGGTAGGGTGAGAGTATACAGCCCTGCCGTACTCCTTTCCCAATCTTAAACCAGTCCGTTGTTCCGTGGTCTGTTCTTACTGTTGCTACTTGGTTGTTATACAGATTCTTCAGGAGGCATACAAGATGACTTGGTATCCCCATACCACTAAGGACTTGCCACAATTTGTTATGGTCCACACGGTCAAAGGCTTTAGAATAGTCAATAAAACAGAAATAGATGTTTTTCTGAAACTCCCTGGCTTTTCCCATTATCCAGCAGATATTGGCAATTTGGTCTCTAGTTCCTCTGCCTTTTCTAAACCCAGCTTGTACATCTGGCAATTCTCACTCCATGAACTGCTGAAGTCTACCTTGCAGGATCTTGAGCATTACCTTACTGGCATGTGAGCAATATGATATAGGATACCATAATGATGGTATTGCAAAGTAATGAATGTTACTTACTCAGATTTTCATTTTTAAGTAACAGAATGGATTGTTGGTTATAGGGAAAGGACGCTGACTATCCTTGGAGTTGCCTGTTTTGCTTCACTATTTCCAGAGTAATGTATAGTTTTCCCTTTTTGTTTCCTCCCTCTTCCAGGGTTGACTCCTTCTAGGTTTCGGATAGGTGATCAAGAGTTCGACTCTTTACCAGCTTTGTTGGAGTTCTACAAAATACACTACTTGGACACTACAACGTTGATAGAACCTGTTTCAAAATCCAAGCATAACAGTGATGTGCAGCTCAGGCAGGAAGAAGTTGTGTATGTACGTGCTCTTTTTGACTTTAATGGCAATGACGAGGAAGATCTTCCATTTAAGAAAGGAGACATACTGAGGATCTGGGAAAAGCCCGAAGAGCAGTGGTGGAATGCAGAAGACAGTGGCGGTAGGCGAGGCATGATCCCTGTTCCTTATGTCGAGAGGTATAGACCTGCCTCTGCTGCAGTGTCAGCTCCAGTTGGAAGTAACCAGGATAGTACCCTCCCACAAGCACTAGGTGGGCTGGAACCAGGCCCCTATGCCCAGCCTAGCATCAACACTCCACTCCCGAACCTTCAGAATGGGCCGATCCTTGCCCGGGTTATCCAGAAGCGGGTCCCTAATGCCTATGACAAGACAGCCTTGGCTTTGGAGGTATGTAACAGTGCACTGTAATGCAGAGAGAGGGACCTAAACAATTTCTCATTCAGATTCTTGCATTTTGAAAAGATTGAGGGAATCCTTCAGTTGCTAGTTTGCAAGTAGCAAGGCTTTCAGGCCACTGATGCCGATGTTCCCCCAGAGGCAGCATGCAGAAAAACTAGCGTGATCTACTTCTTTGGTCTTGAAATGGACGGTGTTTCTGCATTGTGGGAAGTGTGTGTGTTTGCCCCTTCCGTGAGAAGCCCACTGATTACTGAAGTTCTGTCTGAAGCATACTTCAGAAGAACGGTTGCTGCTCTAAAAACTCCAGTTTGGCCATTCATGCCCAAGGTCATGGGTTATAGTGCTTAGAGGTTTCATACATATGAAACTATTTTCCTGGATACAAGCTAAACGTATCCAACTTGATTTCTTCCAAAGCGACGACATAAGGCAGGAAATGGCACTGAAAAGGGGTTGGGTCGCTGCTTCTCTTGGGAACTGATAGCAGAAGCCCCTGTCTTGTATACGTGTGTGTGTGTTACTAGTTACACCTCCTTAGCCAGATTGTGTTGCTTGAACTGCTTCCATACTGTACTGACAGTTCTGCTTAACGGTAATGACTTCGGAAACAATTAGTATCCCAGAGTGTGCGCTGGCTGTTTGGTGCCTTACACCGACCTTTGGAGCAGCCTTTCTCAACCGTTTGACCTGGAGGAACCCTTGAGATATTTTTCAGGCCTTGGGGAACCCATGCACATTCAAGTTCAATGCAGGCCAACAATTACAAATTATTATATTCGTTTCATGTATAGGCCTGTCTATATACACTAGCCATGTTCTTAAACTAAAAATAAAGAATGAAACTTACCTCTTTCAGGTAAGTGAAGTTGCCTGAATTAGAAATAATTTTTTATATAAATCATGATCTCCCAGGGAACCCCTCATGACCTCTTGAGGAACCCGAGGGTGCCACAGAACCTGGTTGAGAAACCTTGCTTTGGGGGAATCCCACAGTGTGCTGTTGAGGAACATGAACTGTGACAATCTTAGCTTATATATTTAAAGGATAACACATCCTTGTTCCCAAAATACCATTTTGTTCCCAAGCTGGGATTGTATTATAACTGTTTCCAAAGTCATTGCTGTTAAACAGAACTGTCAGATGATGAAGCATGACAACAAAGCTCTGGCCTTTTCTCTGTCAACATGGTGGCTTTGGAGATGTAGCTCTAGAGATGAAGGAACTAGTACTAGTAGTGATGATTGCACAAACATTCTGGTCATTCTTAATAGTTGGTGTTTGAGTTCCTTTCTGTGGGCATTTGAGTGAGTAGATCATAATCTCTTGAAAGTTCCTTGAGTAGCAAAGGCAATTAAATTATTCAGTTCTTTGCCTTCTGGAATAAAACGAGCTTTACTCCACAGGCCCTGCCTTCCTTTGGAATAAAACATGGAATAAAACGTATTCAAATAGCATCATGTGTTCTCCCCTTTGTGGAAGAGGTAGAAGGAGAGAAGGCAACTGGCTGTAATTTTTGCTGTCAAAGGGCCATGCTAGGAGTACCTGCTACCCCCCCAACCATTTTCTTGTTTAGCCTTTTTTTTTTTATCCCACCTTTTTATAAATAACTCAAGGCGGCGAACATACCTAATACTCCCTCCTCCTCCTATTTTCCCCACAACCACCACCCTGTGAGGTGAGTTGGGCTGAGAGAGAGTGACTGGCCCAAGGTCACCCAGCTGGCTTTCATGCCTAAGGCAGAACTAGAACTCAACAAACTCCTGGTTTCTAGCCCAGCACCTTAACCACTAGACCAAACTGGCTCTCCCAGTTTTATTGCTTCCTATTGACTACATTGCTGTTAACAAAGGTACTTTCGCAGAATATGCCTGCTTGGATACCTGCCCAAGGAACTGCAGAGTCGTTTGCAGGGTTGACAGCGATGTGTTTCTTGGTTGCAGGTTGGTGAGCTGGTCAAGGTCACTAAGATTAACATGAGTGGCCAGTGGGAAGGAGAGTGCAACGGCAGGCGTGGCCATTTCCCGTTCACACACGTCCGGATGCTCGATCAACAGAATCCTGAAGAGGACTTCAGCTGAATGGGACTCTCGACTGTCCTGCTTACAGATGGGAGCAAGCACATGGAGTTTCATTGCCGCAGCAATGGAGACTGTTACTTGAGAAGTCAAAAGCAGGGTTGTTTCTGCCAGCATTCTGGTATTGATGATGAACTATCCCTGGGACCCAACACTCATAAGGTGCTTGTGTTCTCAGGGTCCACAATGTCACGGCTTCGGTGCCAAGAGGTAGGTCAAAGACACACATTCCCTCCCCTCCCCCAAGAGTAGGATGAGAATGCTGCCGAGGGCTGCGGAGTTCCAGCGTTGTCAGTTGCATGGCTTTCTCTGTAGGTAGAAAACCTGAATGGTTTGGTAGAAAGCTCACGACTTGCTAATCTCAGTACTCCTCTCTTTGGATCTGATATATATTGTAATTTCTGTCTCATAACTGCTTGTTGCAAGATGAGTACACTGCACAGCCCCGGTCTACTTTCTAAGTGTATTTTGATACTGGGATAGCTGGAGCTTAATGATTATACTTTGGATGCATTTGGGCCAAGTCTGCTCATTATCGAGAGTCCCAGAAATTTGTCTTCAGTACATAGCAAGTAGCTGATTTAATTTCAGAGGTAGATATTAATGGATATTAAATATTGGTGGAATGTTGAACTTCCCTTAAAGTGCAGAGAACTGTGTTCATTGTACTTTTTAATTGCCTACTTATTTGAGCACTACACTCCAAAGCATTAGCCAGCTATAGGAAAAGATGAGTGCCTGAAAATCTCCTTTTAGTACTTTCTACTTACTCAATATAGCAAGGCAAATATTGCCATGATAAATGAAAATACCAAATACTTCCTTCTAAAGCTGTTGTTTTCAAACTGTGGTTCCATCTGCAAAGCATTCAGATGGTGGTTTCACGAAGAACTTACTTTTAATAAACTAATGAAAATATTAAAATGCTTTTGGGTTGATTCTAAGACATGAATAGTTTACACACACAATATCTTTCCACTACTCAATACTTGAACAAATCAGTTTTTTTCTACTAACATTTCCCAGACTGCTTGTTGCCAAATTCTTTTAACTTAATATTGCTAGAAAAAGAATAACGTTGAGGCAACTAGTTTTTCCTTGCATTCTTATCAAAATGTGCCCCTGGTATTCTTCCCAAGAACGAATTGCAGGTGTGTAATAAGCAATCTCATATCCCATTAATAGAGGAGGAAAGCGTCCTTTAGTGCTTATGTAACATTGTCATTCTGTAATTGTTTTAAGAACATTGAAATGGCTAGATCCCACTTGAAAGGGCTTGTCTGTCAGGAAAGTTGTATGCACCCCCCCAAAATATAGTAAATTAGAATATGAACAAAAACATGGAAATGTTAATCCTTACCTTATGTTAGAATTTTTAAGAATATTTCCAGTACATTAGAAGCTCTGCTATGTTGAAGGCATTGAGGAATCTGGTAAAGAAGTATCTCTGAAGCAATGACCCAATGGTTCACAGGTTGTCTAGTATTTAAATATAGTTGCTTTACCTGGAAAGGGCTGGGCCTAAGTGTATTTTGTACACTTTTTGTAGGGGGGTTGGCTGTGGATTATGGAATGCACTTCCCATCATTCTCGGCTGTTAAATCAGATTTTCAGGAATAGGAGTTTGTAGATCGGAATTTCTGTGGATCCACGGGTGGGAATGGGCCACTCCTTAGTAAAACGGTTGTTCATTGGTGACGCTACGCAAAGCACTGCCACCCAGACTGTTTGGGTCACACAGGCTGGGAGGTTAGATTTGTTCAGAGAACAGAGCATTTAGCATGAAGTCTCAATTACACTTCTCACATTTATGGTTTGCTGTGGGAATTTCTTTTATGCTGCTCCTGTTCCTTACCTGGAGCCTTTAGAATGGACAGCTAGAAGACTGTAAGATCTGTTTCCCTGAAAGTTACTTCTCTGAGACAGATCCTAACATACAATTATGTGCTTGGAAACCAGAGGATCTCTGCAATTAGGGACTGTTGGTTTTCTGTACTATTGCAGGAAGTACCTCTTAAAGAGAGAGACAAAAAATTAACAGGATGCGCTGCATTTTAAGTAGAAATATAGTTTATTATAATTTCTGCTTGGGCTCTGCCAAGTTGGCAGAATTAGGAACATGAGGGTTCTTATTGTAAGTAATGCTGAAAAATCCGTGACCAATTCTGCAATGCTGATCCTTCAGAATTCCTTGAGTGCTAAGCAAACCCTGTGGTTTATTGAATTTTGACCAGCTATTGTGATTTATAAACAATACTTCCTGTGTAGTATAAATCTAGCCAATTTTGGTTTACTCAGTAAACCATGACAAGTGTAGTATGTGAAGCCATTCAGTAAGTTCATATATCATGCTTTACTTTTGGTTTAATGTGTGAATCGCCCCATTGTGGTTTATTCAGCAGATCACCCCTAGAAAAACAAATGTATTATTGTCCCAATATTCCTATTTCAAACACTTTATTTCAGACTTCAAAGCATGGTTGCGATATTATCACACTTCCTCATCTAGTATCAGAGGCATCTCATAATTTGCTTCTCACCCTAAGGAAGCAACTTCCTTGTTATTAAAGAAACTTGAAGGCCTAGACAGTCAGCTTTGGGTAGTTAACTTTTCCCTGAATTAGAGTGACCTTAAATGTCTATAAGAGTACCACTGGTCACTATTATTTCTTGATGCATTTTTGCATAGTATTACACTACTCAGTTTAAATGGGTTGCTGTTTTTTTCTAGCTAGCATTTTAGTCAAGCCCAGCCTTTCATAATAAAACCTGATGTGATCAAAGCTTGTTAATCTATTATAACTGCAAGTATTTTAATCATTTTTAATAACATGCTGTTGGAGTGAAAATGCTAAGTACACAAACTAAAGCAAAAGCATATGTAAAATGTGCCCTGTATTATATAACACTACACACTTTCTTGACAGTTACTTTTTTGTAGCCTGTAATCAACATGTGCATAATATGTGACGTAAATAAAAACTGCAAAAGTGGAATTTGTGATTCATTGCCTTAACAGTGTAAGTGCATGGGTGCGCAATGGGTAGGCTGATTGTAAAGACGCACCATACTGTTCTGTGAGACTTTAAATGACAGGATCGGTTGCTGTATAGCCACAGAATATAAGATTTATTCAATTGATCGAGAAGCACTGCCATTTTAAGTCAATAGTGAAAGCCTTTACAGCTAAATAATCAAGCTAAATAAAGCTGGGAAATCCTTTATTGTGGCTGACGGCAAAAAAGACATGCCACGTGATTAATAACAAAGTTGTGCCTTGTCAGGCAAAAGATGTACATGGTGAGTTAGGGCCAGCAAGTATCTGCTGATCCCAGGCAGCCCATCCACTCCCAAATTTCAGTTGAATACCAAGGAAAAAAGTAACTAAATTCCCAGACCTGGGATTAATGTGGGTATAATTGATTGGTCAAGCCTCTGTCATGTTGCTTTTTGTACTGTTTGTGGTTTAGTCCTGGCTGCCTATGTGGATTTTAATTATTTACTTTTTCATGGATTTTGTAAGCCACCCAGAATCTTCTGGAGTGGGCAGCTACATTAGATTAAGTTATAAGCAGGTACAGTTACTGTTAATCAGAACAATTAACATAGCTAGGGCTAATGTCCAGTGGGGAGGCCATTCTAGAGGGCCAGTTGCTGCAGCAAAGCACCACCTCCATGTCTTAGCTCCCAACACCTCCCAATAGTGGGGCTCCACTAGCTACATTTCTTAGCAAGATCAAATAGGTTGGACCAATCATAGCTGGTGAACGCAGTCCTGCAGGTACTTGATGGTAAGGCTTTACAGGTTAACACCAGCATTTTAAATTGCCCCTAGATGCCTATAGGGGGTTAATGTGGGGCCTGCAGTACAGCTGTAATATGCTCCTTTTGGTGGATAATGAATGGCCACTACATTTTGGACAAGTAATCTGTACAGAAGGCCCCATGTGAAGTGTGCTGCAGTAGTCTGGCGACAAGGGCGTGAGTTGGAGCAACCGGGTCCTCTCATCCGTGATAGGGCTGCAATTGGCGCACCAACCAAAACTGGGCAAAGGACCCCCGGGCCACAGCTTCAACCTTACTCAGGAGGGCCCCTAATTCACAGATTTCCACCGTGGAGGGGGAACACTTCCCCTTCCACGGTCACCGCCGGAGCCACCAGAGCACCCCAATGAACAGTAAGTGGACATCCTAGAGATCACCTATCCACTTCCTCTGAGACTGTAGCCACAAAGAATCTGTCCTAACTACCAGGAAACACACTGAGACAATGAACTGGTCTCTAATATTTATTACTAGTACTTAACAAGAATCCTAACAAACTGAAGAAGCGTGGGAAAAACCCAGACATATAACCCCCAAGGGTTAAGGCGGTCCCGATCTGTGTCTCTGAATGGCTGAACAGTTCCTCAGTGCTACGCATGCGCTTGACAGTCTGGGTGGGAGCCCCCTGCTCGCCATCCTTACTCATGACAGAATCCCAGATAACCCGACAAGATGGATCAGTCACCACTTTAGGCCCTGCCCAAATAGAGTCCAGACCCAAGCAGGTCAGAGTGACTATGAACCTTCTGGGCCAACTGATTGCAGCAGCAAGCTCTTGCAATTGGCTCCCTCAGCTACTATGCCGAAGATTATTCCCTCCTCCCTCCCTCCCTTCCTTCCTCATATTTATATGGTCACCCATATCACAAAAAAGTGACTATGGAAATGAAGCCAAAACAGTTCTAAAGGTCTATCAGTTTGCCACCTTGCTGTCTGGCAAAACTGTCCCCTTAATCTCTAAACTGATATATATTTTATTAAATTTATATCACCGCCCATCTCCCCCAATGGGGGACTCTGGGCGGTTTACAATAAAATAGCACTAAAAACATAACTACGTAAATTACCATTAAAATATACATAAAAACATGTAAACTCGAAGTGGAGATGGAACACAATCACTAAGAGGTGCTATGGCGCCAGCCATCCCCAGGTGGAGCTATCACTCTCCCCCTCCCAAGCAACGCGGCAGAGCCAGGTCTTAAGTTTCTTCCAGAAGTCCGAGAGCAAGGAGACCCGTCTCAACTCTGGGGGCAAGATGTTGCAAAGGGCAGGCGCCACTGCAGAGAAGGCTCGCCTCCTGGACCCCACTAGATGAAACTCCTCTACTGATGGGGTCCGTAGCATGCCCTCCCTGCCTGATCGGGTGGGATGGGTCGATGTTATGGGGACGAGACGGTCCCTCAGGTACCCTGGACCCATGCCATGTAGGGCTTTAAAGGTAATAACCAACACCTTGAATTGGACCCGGAAGCAAACTGGTACCCAACGCACCTCGCGTAACAGTGGTGTTACATGGGCTGATTTTACAGCCCCGATAACTGTCCGCGCAGCTGCATTCTGGACCAGCTGAAGCTTCCAAATACTTTTCAAGGGTAGCCCCATGTAGAGCACATTGCAGTAGTCTATATGGGAGATGACAAGGGCATGAGTGTCTGTTTGGAGGGCATCTCGGTCCAGGAACAGGTGTAGCTGGCGCACCACCCGAAGATGTGCAAAGGCCCTCCTGGCTGCGACTGCCACCTGCTCTTCGAGCAGGAGTCACGAGTCCAGGAGGACCCCCAGGTTCCACACTGGTTCCGAATGGGGCAGTGCCACCCCATCCAGAACCAAAGATGACAACTTCCTGGAACCCGAGGGGCCATCAGGATATAGGGTAAAAGTATTATTCCATTTATTTCATCTATGCATTTCTAGGTAATGCTGTTAAGTATCTGCCTTTTCCCTCTTCAGAATTTTCACTCACCTCACCCCACCCCAAAAACACTTGGATGGACTTTGGCTGCTTCTCAGAGGCCCCCTCCTCATAAACAGCAGCTATTTACATCTCAAGTATCCCACAAAGAAGCATAAATTTAAAAGTCCCCCATCCATTATCCCACAAGGCTACATCTTGTTCTCTACGTAATTATGTCATTTGATTGCAGGATGACGTGTTCTTTAATTAAAGGAGGGACATTGCCTTTTGAGTTATTACTAATTAAATTTGATATTGAATTGCTCTGAAAATAATAGAACACTGGCATGTTAACTTTGAAATGTTTTTCACCAGACTTGAAAATAAATATCTGTGCATGTGAAACTGTAATTGATACAACCTGAAAATGAGACAATAATTTGACATGGATGCCAAAAAGGCAAATGGCATTTTCCACTATACTTTTGCTTTGCTCAAGCACTGTATCCTCTTTAGAGCTTGTGGTTGTTGTTTATTCATTCAGTCGCTTCCGACTCTTCGTGACTTCATGGACCAGCCCACGCCAGAGCTTCCTGTCGGTCGTCAACACCCCCAGCTGCCCCAGGGACGAGTCCGTCACCTCTAGAATATCATCCATCCACCTTGCCCTTGGTCGGCCCCTCTTCCTTTTGCCCTCCACTCTTCCTAGCATCAGCATCTTCTCCAGGGTGTCCTGTCTTCTCATCGTGTGGCCAAAGTATTTCAGTTTTGCCTTTAATATCATTCCCTCAAGTGAGCACCTCTTTAGAGCGCCATGATGTTAAGATTCAGAGAAATTGAAACAAATTCAAGAATGGCAAAAGGAACTAGAGAACTTATGATCTAATTTGTGATATCCAGAGAAGGAACTGAGAAGAGTCAAAACTGCATATGGAATTTCAGAAGAGCAGATGTTTATGAACTCCATGGGAAGGTAGACAATGCAACCGTTTCAAATCCTTAAGGAAAAAGTGTCTAAGAAGGATTGGAAATCAAACAAAATGAGAAACAAAGTGCGATCACAAAGAATCCTCACAAGGAAGAAAAATGGAAGAACCCATGGTAGAAGCCAGCAGGGATTCCATTCATATGGCCACCTTTCCCAAACATAAGACTCTGGGCGGCCAACAGGGAATAAAAACATCGTAACAAATCAATAAATAACAAATATAGCAGCCAAGATAAAACCAAACAGCACAATCAACATAACCACAACATGGGCTCAACTGCATTGCTGGAGCCCCAGGCTTGGTAAGAGAACCAAGTGTTTTAGACCTTAGGAAAAAACAGTAGGGTCAGGGCAAGTCTAATCTCAGGGGGAATTATGCACAACAGAAAAGACTCTCCTCTTGGGACACCCCCGGCTGGGACCCGGAGCATGCCTTTCCTGCCAGATCTCACAGGATAGGTAGGTACAATCAGGGAAAGACAGTCCCACAAGTAACTCAGCCCCAAGCCATGAAGAGCTTTATGGGTCACTACCAGCATCTTGAATTGAGCCTAGAAGCATACTGGCAACCAATGCAGCTCGCAGAGCAGAGGTGTTACATGCACTGAATTAAAGGCACCCATAACTGCCCACCACTGAATTTTGCACCAGCTGAAACTTCCAGATGCTCTCAAACGGCAGCCTCCTAGAATGCATTGCAGTACAGGTAGTCCTTGAGTTACAACTGCATTTGGGACCGGAATTGCCATCAGTAAGCAATGCAGTCATAAAGTGGGCGTCACAGGACTGTGTCACTTGGTGGCAGCAATCCAGGAAGTCCTGGTTGCCGTAACCCCAGACTCAGGGGCCATTAAGCACGAAGCGGAGGGAGTCCCAGGTAAAGAGTGCAGGGGTGCCCCATCTCCCATCATCTTTCCCCCTAACCATCAAAACAGTGATGTTTTGGCTCACCCTCAATCCCACAGAACTCAACAGCATCCCAGTCATGTGATTGCCATTTGCAACCTTCTTTGCTGGCTTCCTATGAGCAAAGTCAATAGAGAAACCAGCAGGAGGTTGCAAATGGCAACCACATGAAGTTCTCGCTTAACAACAGCACAGGATTCACTTAACAACAGCAACTGGAAATGCTGGAATTTTGTTTGCAAAGTAGCATAATCGTGATGTTGCACAACTCTGTTGCTTAGTGATGGAAATTCCAGTTCCAGTTGCCATCATTAAGTGAGGACTACCTGTAGTGAAGATGATCACAGAAACAGTCTGTGATGAAATGTGAGGATAGCCTTGGAAGACAAGGAGAAGAGAAGCCTAGGGAATGATCAGATAAAAGAGAAAGGAGCCTACAACAGAGTAATAGTCAGAAAAAGAAAGGCAGGCCTAATTACTCAGGTGGTAAATAGGGAGGGCGGGAGATTTGTACTTTCAGACTTGCAAGATTCTGTTAATGTAGCCTTACAATAAAGTAGATTTAGCTCATCTGGTCGTATTTCCTGTCTGGTGTACCTGGGATCGGCTGACACACTCTCAGTAGTCTTTGAGAACTCCTGGAGAATCAAAGAGGTCCCAGAAGGCTGGTGAAGAGCAAGTGTATTCCAAAAGGGGAAGGAGGAAGACATGGATAGTTAAAGATCTGTCAGTTTAATGTCTATACTGGTCAAAGTCCTTGCAAAGACTATCAAGCTGTATATTTATGAGCATTTGGCTAGGCCTGTTCCAATTAACAGGGTCAAGGAACGGTTTGTTAAAAAGAAATTGTGTCAGATTAACCTTATCTCCTTCCTTCTTAGTGTTACTAGCCTGGTAGATGTAGGCACCGCGTGAGGTTCTTCTTCCTAAAATGGCAAACCCGGGCCAGGGGATGCTACTGTGGGCCATACACGCAGTTGCCTGCACGACTGCGCCCAAGGGTGGCACGAACGGTTCCCGTCAGCCTGGAGAGAAGGGCCACGGGCCGTTCGGGGCCTCAACCGGAGGAGGCGGATAAGCGAAGCCGGGGAGGAAGGCGGCCAAACATACGGAGCGGAGAGAGAGGGAAGGTCCCGAGAGCGCGAGACAGGCGGAACGGGGGGAGAAATGGAGGGGGCGGAGGGGAAGCGTCAGGTTCCGCCTCTGGGGAGGGAAAAGGGGAAGCCCGGCCCGGGCCTGGAAGGGACCTCCTGGGACGGCGAGGGGCACAGCGGCCGCAAAGCCGGCGCTCTCCTGGCCCCGGACTCCGCCCACTCGGAGTCCGCTCTCCGGCGCGGTCGGCGGCCCGGCCCGATCAGCGCAGGAGCCGCTCCCCACCAGGAAACCCCTTTCCCTCCGGGCCCGCTCTCCGGCAAGGCCAACCACGGGCTGGGCCCGGCTACCCCCTCACGGCAGCCCCAATGCTTCGGCCAGCCTGGCTTTTCCGGCCCCCGAGTCCGCCCCACCCCCGTCCGGACTGGCTCTCCAGTCTTCCGACCCGGAGGGGCCTTCCACTGGCCCTGCCGCAGCTGCTCCCGCGAGTGACCGGCATCGATTCGCAGCCGCCAGAAGCGCAGGCCTGGCCTACGCTCCCTACGCTCCTCGCCCTCCCCTAAGCGCGGACTCTGAGCGCGTGCAGAGTGCCGGACGCCCCCCTCCGCCCGTCCTCAGCGGGAAGGAGCGAGCCCCCCCGCCGCGCCTAAGGCCAACCCTGCGCGGCTCCCGCGTCCGGCCGGCGGTTGGCAAGGGCCAGCCGTTGCTAGGGAGGGCGGAGAGGCGGGGTGGCGCATGCGCGCCGTGCTCGCACTGCCCGGATGTAGCGGGAGGAGGTGCCGCCGCCATCTTTGCTCGGAGAGCAGCGAGAGCTGATCGTGGCTGAGCCCCCCCGCCGCCGGACCATCGGTCTCCATCCGCCCCGCGCCGCCGCCCTCGCCCTCGCCCCACGGACATGGACGACCGGGAGGACCTCGTCTACCAGGCTAAGCTGGCCGAGCAGGCCGAGCGCTACGATGGTGCGCGGGGCGGCGGCGGGAGGGAGGGGAGAGGAGGGGACGGCGCCAGGCGGAGGGGAGGCTGCGGCCGCCGGGCTGGGGCAAAGCGAGATGGCCAGCGTCGGACCAGAGCCGGGCGGCGGGGCAGCGCCGACAAAATGGCGGCGCGGGTGGCGAGGGAGGAGGCAGCAGGGCGGGAGCGCCGGGCGGGGGGCGCAGACAAAATGGCGGCCGCGCGCCCAGGCGGCGGCGGAGGAGGAAGCCGCGGCAGCGCCCGGGGGACCAGGCTCCCCGGCTCGAGAGTGGGGGGAGGAGGAGGCGCCCCCGCCCCGCCGCTTCCGAGCCGCAGGGCCTTTCCGCCGCGGGGGCTATTGGGTCCCCTCGGCGGGGGCTCCGGGCGCCCGGCCCTCCCCCGAGAGCCGCGGGGGGTGAAAGGATCCCGAGGCGTGGGCGCGGCGCTTGGGCTCCGGGCGGATGCCCCGGATTGTGGGCCGAGGGCCCGAGACCGGAAGCGCGGGGTACGCCAAGGAGCCCGACAGCCCCGCGTTGCTCAGGCTGCCCCCAGGCGCTGCCCGCGGCCGACTCGAACGCCTTGGCCCGTTGCTTCCTGGGTCCTGCTGCAGCCTCTTGCTTTCTTTCGTCTGGCCCCTTCTTTTTAATCTTTCTCGGCGCTGCTCCTGCACCATGTCTTGAAATGCGTTTCTCTTTCTCGAAATAGAAAAACTATGTAGAATCCGTAATATGCTGACCTTTCTCAGAACGCAAGGGGAATACTTCCAGTGCTGTTCCCCAGCACCTCTCTGGCTGGGGTGGTTCTTTGCCTAGTAGATCAGATCTGAGAAGGCAGGAAAAGGCCAAACAGCCTTGTACAGAGAATGAGAACAGGAGGCAAACCAGTATGACAGACCAAACTCCTGTTGTTTGTTTTTGTTAAGAGTGTATGTCAGCAAAGGTGAGCTGGCCAGTGAGCAGGCGAGCAACCTACCTGGGAGGATATCAGTTCGTATGGGAATAACATCCATTTTGGGAATCATCACCACTTCACATTGTACATGGAAACAAGCAAAAGACCAGCCTAATTCCTGTATCTCAGATCCTTGTGCTCCTGGCTGCTCACCTCAAATACCTTAAGGGTATTTCTAATTCATTCCACAACAAACATTCTCTGGGCATGGACCTAAAAAAGAATAATACAAAAAATCAACAGTACTTACCATATGAAATTAAGAACAGTCATTCCCATATGTTGGACCTGAACCAAGAATGGATCAGAATCCATTATGCATTTTGGAACCTCTAAATAGTGAGTGTTGCTGTAGTTTGCCTGTTCTTCCCATCTAAGAATGTTGACAAGTTGTCATTTAAGCTCTAAAATAGGCTTAATGAAGTATTTTGAAAACACATATTTCTGTGGAAAATCAGAATCCTGCCCACAACCCTAAGCCTGGGTATTTTGCATCATTGCTCGCTCAAATGTTAAAGTTACCCTGTAGACATCAGAAGGGCTTACCTTCTTATGATCTAAATTCTGCAATACACAGGAGGTAGGGAATAGCTTTGCCTGGTGCTGAAACATTGTGTTGTGTTAGGTTCCTAGGAAGTTAGCAGAGGCCCCTGAAAATTTATTTATCAAATTTTTATTACCGCCCATCTCCCCCCCAAAGGAAGGACTTGGCAGTTTACAAAACAATTAAAATTCAGTATCAATATAAATATAATAAATATACAATAAGAATAAAATATAGTGAAATCCCAATGGCTAAAAGCTGTGTTTCAGTCCATGAGTAAAAATCGTCCTAGGGTGCTGGCCATCCCCACGAATGGCTGTTCCCCAGCCAAGCATGATGACAAAACCAAGTTTTTAGCTTTCTGTGGAAGTCCAGGAGCAAGGGGGCTTGTCTCACCTCTGGGGGAAGGGTGTTCCATAGGGCAGGAGCTACTGCAGAGAAGGCCCACTCCTGGGCCCCGTCAGATAGAATTCCTTTACAGATGGGATCTGTAGCATGTCCTCTGCATGACCAGATGGGACGGGTCGATGTAATGGGGATGAGACGGTCCCTCGGGTGGCCTGGCCCCATGCCATGTAGGGCTTTAAAGGTCATAACCAACACCTTGAATTGAACCCAGAGGCAAACTGGGAGCCAGTGCAGCTCACATAGCAAAGGTGTTTTGGGATCCAGGCAGGTGCATATGAGAGAAGATCATAGTCATGGAGTTGAAAAGGATCTTAGGGGGATCTCATCCCCTTGCTCAGCACAAGATCCACTAAAGCATCTTGGCAGATGACCAGTCAGCCTCTGAAAACAGCCCCTGAAGGAGAACTTGCCATTTCATGTGGCAACCTCTTCCAATGGCTGACTGGTCATACAGTCCATAAGTTCCTCCTGACATCTAGCCTGAACTTGCTTCCTTTAGCTTTAACCCTTGGGTTCTGGTCCTGTCCTCTGGGGCAATAAGGAATCACTCCACTTCTGTGTGGCAGTCTGTCAGATATTTCACAACTGCTATTACATCTCCCCTCAGTTGTGTCTTTTGTAGGCTAAACATAACCAATTTTTTTAACTTTGTCATGGGGTCTTCTGGCCATTCAGCATCTTAGTCGCCATCCTCCAAAGTCACTCTCGTTTGTCAGTATCCTTTTTGAACTATGATTCCTAGAGCTGGAAAGTAGAGGGCAACAGTTCCTTCCCATAATCTGGAATCTGCTTCAGTTAATGCATCCCATTGCTGGCTTATATTTAACATGTGGATAAGGACACCCAGATCCCTTTCACATGTCCTACTGCCAAGCCAGGTCTCCAGATCATGTTGTTAATAGGTATTTTCACTGCCTTGAGTTAAATATAAAAAAAGCAGGATGAAAATCTAATAATGACAATTCAAAGATAATGACTTGATTCGTGCCCAGCAAGAATATGGGACGTAGCATAGCTGGAAAGCACAGGCACATGTGATCATCTTGGCCGGTCCTCTTGAATAAGCTTCAGAGCCATCACTGTCACAGAGGGGCACGTTGCTGTAGTGAAATGGGTGGGTGAAATAAAGTACTCATGGCTTTATGTGAATCCAGCTGCACCTACCTTAACTTCATTTGCTAAGCAGTTGCACATCAGGATGCTCCCTTTCATATCCCCTGTACTTTCCTGTAGCCTATGCTAATCCCCTTTCTTCACACTATGGGGGAGAGGGTGTGCAGGCGGTGGCGAGAGGCAGAAGCACTCAAGGGAGCTGGCTGCATTTGGAATCTCGGTGATTCCCCCCTCTGATTGCTGCTGCTGCAGCTTTGCTTTCAGGGCTGCCTTGAAAATCAGAAGGCTTCCATCAGAACTCAATTGGCTTACATCATAAGGTGTTTTGCTGCAGGCGTTGGTGTCTCAGTCTGGTTTGTCTGTTTGTGGCTCAGTCTGGTTTGTCTGACAGTCAAATAGGCCCTGGTTGCTTAGGATAAGTTAGGGTCGGCGTTGGTTTCATTTTTGATGGATGAGTATAAAGTTTATTCTCATGTTTGGCACTAGAGGCCTGACATGTAAGTTTTTATGTATATGTGCGTGTGTATATGTCTGTGTGTGTGTACACACACATGTATGTCTGTGCGTGTTGTGTGTATATATTTTAGAAATGGTTGAGTCAATGAAGAAAGTGGCTGGAATGGATGTGGAGCTGACAGTCGAGGAAAGAAACTTGCTGTCTGTTGCATATAAAAATGTGATTGGTGCCAGAAGAGCCTCCTGGAGAATAATCAGCAGCATCGAGCAGAAGGAAGAGAACAAAGGTGGGGAAGACAAATTGAAGATGATCCGGGAGTACCGGCAAATGGTGAGTGCTGCTACTGTTGTGTCTTCTCTTTCCCCCAAATCACGCTTGAAAGTGGCTGTGTTTTGTTTTGCAAGGTTGGTGTAGCCATGGCATTTGGGCAGAGTGAAGCTGCAGGTACCTTTTTAGACCTTTCCCCTCCACTGTCCTGGGTGCACATACCACAACTTTTGTTGTTCTGGCGTTCCAGCGCAGCTCTTCTTTTTTCACTTTCTTCCTCCAGTGGGCTAAATATTAGCTCTATTTCTGAAGATAGGAATGGCTTGCTATGGATGGGAGCTGTGGGATCTCTCCAGAGACTTCTGAGTGTGTCTACGCACGTATCTTCTTTTCAGTGGTCTAATAAACTGTGTTGAGTTGCGGAAAGATACGCTCCTTACTAGAGACTTCAGTTCTTTGAGCATGGCTCTAGGTGTAGCTGGAACTGAATTATTCAATTATTCCGTAGCCAGTGTGTTTACTGGCTATGGAATAATTGTTGAGGATGTGGAAGAGATGGAATGGTGCCTCTTGAATAAGAGCATTTCACACTGTAGCATTATGCAATAGATTTTGCTGGTTTATGAATGGAATTTAAATTCTACTCAGATACTGAGTTGGCTAAGAGAGTGACCATTGTCCCTTGGGGAAGGCGGCCCTCTAGATTCCTCAAATAGATTCAGGAAATGGGGTATCTTCATTATTGTAAGGCAGATTTCCAATATATGAAGTTTTGGTAGCCTTAAATAGAAACTTGAGATACTTAGAAAGAGGTATACTCTATAGTTTCTCATGCCGTAGGTAGATTCTTTGTACATGTTGCTCTGTCTGAGCTATACTTAAGTTCCATGACCCTAAAGACCATTTATGTTATATGGCACTGAAGGCAGGATCCTAAACAAAACCCCATTTGTTGAATCAAGCCAAAATGGCCCATTAGTATCACTTATTGTTTTGGACCAGAGGGTGGGTAAATTATTCCAGGAAACTCAAACACAAAAGGACATAATAGCAGTTCTCTGCTTCCTTCACTGTCCTCAGTCCTTGTTTTCAGCAAGAATGCTCTCAAAACGGGTGATTTCAGCTAATGAGAAACTGTTGAGCTCAATAAATATATCTGAATCTTCTTTTTCTTTTTTTTAGCCATATGATTTAAGCCTTAATCTGGACACTAAAATATTGGCAGTCTTTTCTAATTATCCTAAATAATTCAGCTTTCCATTTTGGTGTTGTTCAGCCTAGGGCGGCCGGTTTGCGTTGGAGGATGTTATGATTGCTTTGGCTTTGCAGAGGTCACTGAAACTTTGTGTGCATGTGTCCCTTTGTAAGTCAAGGCCTCTTGGACTTTGGGGTCAGATAGTGCGCTCCCTGGACGTGATTTCAAGACAAAGTCTGAGATTTCCTCCTTTGAAAGGAAAGCAGACGCCTGTGTTAGGGCAGTAGAGCTGCATAGTAATTCTACATGCCATGATCACTTGCACTGACAAACTGTGTGGATGTGCATCAGAGGTTTTCTAGATATTTAGGAGTTTTGAATATCTTCAGTTCCTAATAGAAAATATTAGGCAACTTAGTCACAACAACTGAATTTTTTCTTTGGTGGGGTTGTAATACACCCCGGCTGATGTGGTACTGTGATGGGAACAGTCCCTCACTGGAACCAGCTAGATCTCTCTGTACAGAACCGTCTCATATCAGGCTGCTCTGCTTGGGAAGGAGCTTGGGATAAGAGAGAGATGCATTTCAAGAATTGCTGGGAAAATATGACAAGAGTTTGTGGCATGTTGGGATCAATCAGCCGTCTGATGAAATTTGTACCCAGGAATAAACCCAACCATTGCTTTCTCAGCACCCTGGCTTTGGGGCTGCGAGACAGAAACAGTTGGTCAGGAAGCACCCCTGTGTTCCATTTGGGTAGAGAATGGGGTGTCACAGCAGCAGGTCAAAGATAATGGAAAGATAGATACTGTATCCCAGTCTAGTTTCCCAGCTTCTCCTGTAGGCGCTGCTGGGGGGGTGGTTCAGGTCGGCTGCATAATGCTGGAGCCACTAGCTGTGACTAGACCAGCAGTATGTGGGGCATCCTTTTCCAAAGCTGCTTTCTGAAAAGCTGGAGAAATGTATTAGTCATAATTTGACTAGAGGGTGATGACGGTTATTTTTCTCCTGCTAATACGTTGTTGGCTGAATTCAGGTTTAAATGCTTTGATTAAACCTAGGTTCTCTGAAATCAGCTTTCCTTTTTTCTCTCTCTCTCTCTCTCTCTTCCAAGGTTGAGACCGAATTGAAACTAATCT
This sequence comes from Candoia aspera, assembly GCF_035149785.1. Taxonomy (NCBI): domain Eukaryota; kingdom Metazoa; phylum Chordata; class Lepidosauria; order Squamata; family Candoiidae; genus Candoia; species Candoia aspera. The sequence goes on from NC_086153.1 coordinate 57,415, forward strand.
GTTGTGATATTCTGGACGTACTGGACAAACACCTCATTCCAGCAGCCAACACTGGTGAATCGAAGGTTTTCTATTATAAAATGTAGGTACCAGATTGCAGGCACAGTATGTGAAAGGGAATGCACCTTAACTACATCTCTTATTTATGGAAATCCTCTCCCTCATAAGAAGCAAATCTGAATGATAGAAACTGGTCTTTTCCTACATGGACAGAGACATGGAACAGCCTGGTGGCAGGGAGGCCAGTTTATGCGTGAGGAAAACGGGCAGAGCTTCCACCTGGCTAGGCAGGAGGACAAGCAGGAGGGAGAAGCAAAGGATAAAGAGTAATTACAGCTCCTGCATTCTTTGTGTCATATATCTAGTTTTTCAACCCATATAACTCAGTTAACTCTTAAATGCATCCTTTTTTCCTCTCCAATACATTTTAAAGGTTTTTAAGGTTTGCTCTACCTTTCCAAACTCTCATGTGTTGCCCTGGCTTTAGGAGGGTGTCCTTAGTCAGCCTGGCTTGGCTTTTAGGAACGTTTTAATCACAGCCCCATCTTGATTAGGTAGATTATAAAGTATTTTATGAAGGAAAGCAGTAATTAAGATGGTTTTGCATAAGTATTCTGTATTTGATATTGTTGCAGTCTTAAACTAACATGGTGGGCTATATACATCAGTTTTAGTCAAGCATTTGTGTATGAAACAGTTGAACTAAGTTTTTCTAACTCTCGCAGATCTGATTGTGCATAGGTTAAGATTAGAGACAGTACTTCCATATATAGGGTCCTTTCAGCCATAGTTAGAACTTGTACCTTGGATACATTTGTCATTTTTCCCCTTTCTGGTCTTAAATCTTTGCTTTATTATGGCCTGGCCACATCCACCCTCACAGAAAGAAAGAGGGAAACGGATAAGAAATTACCATGATTGGTAGCTTGAAGGAAAGACTGATAGTTGCTGGACACACTCGAACCATTTATTTTTATCTGGCGAGGATGAAATATGTATTTAGTAGGAACAGTATATAGCTGATCTGTCAGCTGTATGCTGGTCCCAAGCCTAAATAAATGGGGAGGGACAGGGAAAGCAATGGTGAACTACCCTGCAGCAAAATTTTACCAGAACGCTTTATGGCAAGAGCTCAGTATGATGCAGATATGGATACCAACAGCGGACCCTCCAGGCTGGATGGTAGCCTACAAGCCACTGGAGATGAGCAAGGGCTAAGCTTAGTAGTCAGGGTTTTGATGACGTTGTTGGGGGAAAGCCTATAGGAAGCCCAACAACTGATGGTGCCCATGATGAAAGGGGCAGCCTGCGCTGTACAAAGTTTTACCAAATTGGTACATGGAATGTCAGAGGCATGTCCCTTGGCAAATTGGAAATTGTAAAACAAGAAATGACCTGAACGAACACAGACATCCTTGGTATTAGCGAGTTGCACTGGACAGGCAACGGTCAATTTAAATCAGATTAGTTTACGGTCTATTTTTCTGGAAGCGTCAACACCAGACGAAAGGGAGTTGCATTCACTGTAAGCAAACAAGTTGCTAAATGTGTCGAGAATCACAGAGCACGCATTGATCATATAATATCCATCCAAATCTGAGGCAAGCCACTCAACAGCACCATAATACAAGGCTATGCATCATCTGCAGACTCAAGTGATGATGAAATTGAACATTTTTACAGTGAGCTTCAAAGTGCTCTTACACAAGTACCTAAAAAGGACCTTTTGTATATTATGGGAGATTTCAGTGCAAAAGTAGGCAAAGGAGAAAATGCAAGAATAGGCAAGTTCGGGTTAGGCGAAGGGAATGAAGCTGGTGACCACCTAGTGCAATTCTGCCAGGAAAATCATCTCAGCATAATGAACACATGGTTTATTCAACCTAAGTGGCGTTTGTACACATGGACAGCACCAAATGGACAACATCAAAACCAGATTGACTTCATCTTATGCCAGCAACACTGGAAAATCTCAGTCACATCTGTAAAGACACTTCCAGGTGCTGATTGCAGCACAGACCATCAGCTATTAGTGGCCAAAGTGAAAAGGAAAGGCATCATCCCAAAAAGTTTAATGTAAACAACATTTCACCAAAGTATGCTGTGGAAATTAAGAACAGGTTTGATCAACTGAATCTAAATGGAAAAGATCCAGATGAACAATGGCGGGAAATCTGAGATAACATCATTGAAATTGCTGAAAAGCATGCGCCATTCCAAAAACCAAAGAGAACAAACAAGTGGCTATCTGACAACATCAAAATAGCTGATCAGCGAAGGGTAGCCAAAGCCAAAGGCAACAAGGACAAAGTCAAAAAGCTGAATGCGGTTTTTCAATGTGAAGCTAGGAAGGACAAAAATAGGCAACTTGAGGAGCAAAGGCATGTTTGCTGAAGTGAAAATTATGCAATCTAGCTTCTCTGCACAAAAAGGAACAGTCAAGGATGGCATCGAAAATGTACTAACCAACTAGCAGAAGGTGGAAAGAATACCCAGAAGAGCTATATGCCAGCTCGACTTACCACCAAGATGGTAATGATGATGGCCCAATGGACAAAGAACCAAACGTTTTGGAAGAAGTAGAATGGGCCACAGTGAAATTGCCAAACAAAAAAGCCCCAGGTATTGATAAGATACCTTTTATATTTATTATCTTATTTATGTTTTTAAACTGTGACTGAGGCTTAGATGTTTTTACTATCCTTTTTATTGTAAACCGCCCAGAGTCCCCCATCGGGGGAGAGGGGCGGTAATATAAATAATAATAATAATGCCACCTGCAGAACTACTAAGACCGGTGCCAGCCAACATCATCACTGTCTTGTGTCAAGAGATATGGTCTACTTGCAGACTGGATAAGATCAGTTTTTATCCCATCAGCAAAGAAAGGCCATGCCACAGACACTCCAGTTACCGCACAATTGCGTTGATTTCTCATGCAAGCAAGATTCTACTAAAGATTATACAGCAGTGGCTACAGAGTGTCACCAATCGGGAGCTACCTGATGTTCAAGCTGGCTTTAGAAAGGGGCGTGGCACTCAAGATCACATTGCCAACTTCAGATGGATTATGGAAAAGGCACATGAATACCAAAAGGATCTATATATGTGTTTTGTCAATTACAGCAAAGCTTTTGACTGTGTAGAACACAATAAACTATGGGCGGCTCTGCATGATCTTGGTGTCCCTCCCCATCTGATCAGACTTGTCAGATCACTATACGCTGACCAGGAAGCAACAGTGAGAACACTCTACGGTGACACAGATTGGTTCAGGATCTTCACGGGTGTTAGACAAGGATGCATTTTATCTCCACTCCTTTTCAACCTCTGCTGAAGTGAAATTAGACCTAGAGTTGCTTGATATTGGAGTGACGATTGGTGGAAGAATCATAAACAATTTGAGGTATGCAGATGACATGGCATTACTGGCTGAAAATAAGAAAGGCCTGGAAAAACTGATTCTGAAAACCAAGGAAGAAAGTGAAAAAATGGGACTGATCCTCAACGTCAGGAAAACAAAGACAATGACAACAGCAGCAGGTGGACAAGTGACGTTTAAATCAGTCCAGGATTTCATCTTTCTTGGATCGAAAATTGTCCACGGTGGCAAATCTACACCTGAAATCGAACGCAGGGTAACTTTAGGCCGCACTGCAATGGTCAGCATGAATAAGATCTGGAAGAGCAAAGATATCACCCTAAAAAGGCAGACTCGTCAGAGCAGTGGTCTTCCCCATAATGATGTATGGGTGCAAGAGTTGGACAATAAGAATGGATGACCAAAGAAGAATTGACAATTTGAATTGTGCTGGCGTAGATTGTTATATTTACCATGGACAGCCAGAGTAACCAACAGAGAGGTGCTGGTCCATATAAAACCAGATGCATCATTAGAAGCCAAAATTGTAAGACTACGGCTGGCTGACTTTGGCCACGTCATACGTGCAAACTCACTAGAGAAGTCGGTGATGCTAGGAATCGTGAGCGGAACAAGAGGCAGGCCAAGAATACGCTGGCTCGACACCATCAAAGCAGACACCAAGATGAACATCCAGCAGTTGAAAGAGGCCACGCTTGATAGGGCTGCATGGAGAGCTCTCGTCCATAAAGTTGCCAAGAGCCAGACACAACTGACTGGTTAAAACTCAGGAACAGTATAAATATTCCTATTTTGAGAGCTGATTGGATTGATTCTTTTGATGCAGAAAGGCCTTTTAACTCAGTGACAGGGTTTGCACAGAAGAATAAGCCAAGATTTGGAGGAATCTGTCCTTGTGTCATCATGAATGTACAGCTTGCTTGGTTCTTCTCATTAATGCAATAAATTGCATAGGCTTTGTGCTTCCTTTCCAGTTCAAGATGAATTGAACCCAAATGAGTCCTGATTTCTATTTCTGCTTGCAAAGAGAGAAATGAGCTAAGATGTTCACTTTGGGCAAGCAGGTTTAAGCAGGTTAATTGTTTAAAGTTTATGTCTCTCCCCTCCCCCCCCCCGCTTCAGCTAAAAAAGCTCCCAGAGTAGCTTGCTTACAGTCCGTGGTAACACACACACACACACACACACACACACACACACTTTGGTCCTTTGGCAGACAGGTGGACTGGCCCTGCTTCCCCTCCCAATTTTGCTTCATTTTTATTACAATGCAATATTTAGCTGCTGGGAGGGGAATCGAGTAATCATATGTGCAAGCTGGACTTTGTTCTTGGCAAACTATGATTCATGAGGATCCCAGGTTATTGTGTCATACAAATGTGGCCAGTTAATATAACAATAATAATAATTTATTAAACTAATATGCCTTTTCAGTGATGCTGGGCAGTTTAAAAATTGTTAAAAACAAAACAACAACAAAAACAAAAAGGAACAAGGATGGCAGAGAGGAAAAACCTGGATAGGGACAAAGAAAAAGAGGAAAAGGGAGCTTCAATCACATTCGCCAAAGGCCTGGGCAAAGATCCAGGTCTTCAGGGGCCTTTGAAACACCAGTAGGGGGGGCTATTCAAATCTCAGGGGGAACCTCGCAGGCGCTGCTGCAGAGAAAGCACACTTCTGGGCTCCCGACAGATGGCATTGTTTCATTGAAGGAACCCGAGGTGCAGCTTCAGGATATTAAGATTGATGCTCCTTTAACGTAAAAACATTTACAATGTTCCTAAAAAGTAAAAATAGGATTTAGTCTCTCCATATCTCTCCTTTCAATCAGAAATAACACTCAGGATTGGTTCTCAGTAAAATAGAAATGAAATAATGAGATTATGTTTAAAATACTAAAATTCAACCATTTATCTCATTAGTTAGAAATAACAGCACTGCAAATAGATTGAAATCTACTTCAGTAAGTCGTCTTGCATACCCAAGACCTTGACTTGCTGGTGATTGCTTTTTCTTTCCTTTCCCAGGAAAGGGGACTACCACAGGTATCTTGCTGAGTTTGCCACAGGAAATGACCGAAAGGAAGCTGCCGAGAACAGCTTGGTGGCTTACAAAGCTGCTAGTGATATTGCAATGACAGAACTTCCTCCAACACATCCCATCCGCTTAGGACTTGCCCTCAACTTCTCTGTTTTCTACTATGAAATTCTTAATTCTCCTGACCGTGCCTGCAGGTGAGTAAGCCACACACAAGCAGAATAATAAAAGAAGCTGGAGTTCCTAGGGAGCCGCGCACATTAGAGTCCTCCGTCTCCATATAAAGTGCTTTGGGGAACTCCAGACCAAGGCTGTCCTTGGATTAGTCTGGAATACCACCAGAGGGAGAACAAAAGTTTCAGAATTTCCCCCCAGGTATTGGCTGGCGATCAAGCCAGCTCCTGAAAAAAGAGGCTGTTGCAGAAGTAAGAGTCATGGGTGGGGATCTTTATTGCAGGGCTGCTCCTTTGACCTGTTTTGCTCCTGTCGTCATCCCCTGCTTGTAGGTTGGCAAAAGCCGCTTTTGATGACGCAATTGCAGAACTGGATACGCTGAGCGAAGAAAGTTATAAGGATTCTACACTTATCATGCAGTTGTTACGTGATAATCTGACACTATGGACTTCAGACATGCAGGGTGATGGTGAGTAACCCAGCCAGGTCCAGCCTTCCCTGTGACCTCGTGTTCAAACTATAGCAGAATATGAACATATCCCTGGGCACAAGCCTAGGCAACTGGGAACTCTTAGGGGCTAGATAGGGAGATCCTTTCTGAAGTGAGAGTGGAATAAAAGATGCTTCTTTCCCCCTGGGGCGTTGTCTTCTCCACAGAGTGACCAGCCCCAGAGAGTCTTTTATAGCTAGACAGTGGGGCACGCAGTTCACAGGTGGGAAAAAGGGCACCTCCTTCAGCCTCTGTCGGGGCATGAGCACATCAGCCCCCTCTCCTTGCTCACACCTTGAGCTGTTCTTATCCATGGATTTATTATTAAGGTTCCCACAGTCTGACTTTGGCCAAGGATCTAGAAGCCAATAAATTGCTTTAGGGTGGATTTGGCAAACTGCTTCATTTTTTATTAAAAGAATAGCAAAAATAGGAAGAAACCCATCAAAGCATTCTGTAGAACACAGGCCAGTTTTAGGTTTTAAGTCTGCCCAAGTCTTACTGAGCTGCCTGTAACCATTATTTTTGGAATTTTGTGAATCAAAAGGTTTCCTCTAGCATGCCGGTGGATAACCCTCATATAAGCGGGGTGGTGCTAGGTTTGCAAGCACAATGCCGCCCCCCCCCAGTTGCCTAATTGATTATAAAGTTCTTCCACGTGCTCGGAGACTGATTTTCCCCAGAGAGCCCTTTGGTTTTGGTTTTGTGGAGCTGCAATCACTTCTCAATTTGGCCATGGGTTCTAAAAGGGATAGGAGAAAACCTTTCCTGGAGCATAATTTCAGAATTTGAGAAAAGACAGATCATGTTTTAGGTCATATTGGCGCAGAAATATTGAAAATTCAAAAGAGTTCACAAATTTTTAAGCATCACTGTATATATATCCCTGGATCATACGCCTCTCACCTCTCACTCTATGGTTACAACATAATTCACTTTTTTCTATAATCTATCCTGTCTAATCATCAAAACCATAAATCATAAGTTTATTTTTTTCTGTTTCACGCAAAAAGTCTACAAGGGGTTTCCAGTCAGCAATAAAGGTAGACCATCCAGCTTCTACACTGCAGGATTATGTCTGTTTCAAACAAAGGTTTTTGTTTGGTGCTCTGTACTCACTTAAAAGCAATACGCAACCTCTCTGTCATGAGGCAAAGGTCAGATTTAAACATGTTTCTTCATTTTTTTATGTATATAATTTTGATTAAAAGTTTTAAAAAGAAAGATAAAAACTAACAAACTAATACAGAATAAAGAAAAGAGAAAAGAAAGACAAAGCCAAAAGTGCAGAAAAAAGAAAAGAAACAAAATATAAAGAAGTAGCTTCCTATTTTTCTTACAGCAGTCATAAGTACAAGTATAAATTTACTTCTCTCTCTATGGTGACATGATTAACTTTTTTCTATAATTATCCTGTCTAATCATCAAAACAATAAATCATAAGTTTATTTTTTCTGTTTCACACAAAAAGTCTATAAGGGGTTTCCAGTCAGCAGTAAAGGTAGATAATGTCCTTTTTTCAAATCAAGGAAGTCAATTTTGCCATCTCAGCAAATTCCATAATTTTCACCATTCTTCCATTGAGGGTAGCATTGAATCTTCACACCTTTGTGCATATAATAATCTCACTGCAGTTATCATGTATAAAAACAAAGTTCCATTACTTTTTTCCAGCTGTTTGTCCATCAGTCCCAAAAAAAAAAGCCTCTGGTTTCAATTGTATATTTATCTTTAAAATCTTCTGAATTAGCGTTATGTATTTGAATCCCAAAACTTTCTAGCTTTTTACATGTTCACCAAAGCATGATGTCCCTTCTTGTTCACATTTCCAGCATACATTTGAAGTACCTTTATACATTCTAGACAATTTCTCTGGTGACATATACAAACAATATATCATTTTATAAAAATTATCTTTTAGATTATAACAATGTAAATTTCTTTCAACCACATATTCTCCCATTGTTCCATTTGTATATTGTAACCAAAAATTTTAGTCCACTTTATCATATATTCTTTCGCTTGTTCTTCTGTTTCAAATTTCAATAAAAATTTATACATTTTAGCAATAACATATTCATCATTTATACACAGTTCTATTTCAAACTCAGTTTTACACTGTTCAAAACCAAAAATTCTTTTGTCTACTTTAAATCTTTCTAATAATTGTATACAAGGAAACTATTAATAAATATATCCCTCTGCCATCAGATCTTCTCAATTTTATTTTACATTCTCCTTGACAAAATTCTAGTATCTTAACTATAAGTTAGCCATTAGTGTTGACTTATCATTTCTTGCCTATAAAATGCTTCTTGGGCTGAAAGCCACAGAGGTGTTTTCAGGCATAACGGGTTTGTATCTATTCCATAGTCTTAATATGGCACATCTAACAAAATGATTTTTAAAATCTACATTAACCTTAGCTTTATCGTACCTTAATAAACATGTTTACTTCCAAAAAAGTCCCCTTGAATAGCAGGGGACAGAGTTATAAATAAATAAGCATAGAACTCAAAACACTTGAGGAGAAAAGCTGCTAGGTAAATAAACAAGTTTTGTAGTTTGAAAACTGACATTGGCTTTGAGATAAGGTATATGGAAGGTGTAATGTGAAGATTTACCAAATGGATCTGGTGAGATACAGGATGGTATCCCATGTATGCAATGCTGAGGATCATGAGTTTTGATCTGATAAGCTGACAATACGAAGTTCATTCCCCTATATTCTCTTGTGTCCCATATCTTTAATAAGCAGGGTTCATTGCTGGGTTGGTTGGTTGGTTGGTTGGTTGGTTGGTTGGTTTATACATTTATCTGATGCTCATTCCAATAGCTTGGGGCAGTTTACAAGAATATATATATATATATATATATATATATATATATATATATATATATGGCAGTTTACAAGAATATGAATATATATATATATATATATATATTGCATATAAAATTTTTAAATCATTTATCATTTTGGAAGCTTTGAAACAAAGCAGTACAATGTCTGAAACTCAAAAAGTAGATTTTAAGCCCTCTCTAGTGGCAGTTGATTCATGGGACTCACGGTGTCTCAGAGAAAACAACTTGCTGTGATACTAAACATGCCCATGGTAAGAGTTGCAAAACGCACCCCACTGAGGACCTAAGAGTATAATGTAGGCCATACGGTGGTCCTGCAGTTCATCTGGACCTAAAGTGTGTAAGGCTTTATGCAGTCAAGATGTGGGGTTTGGAAAGCAACTAGCAACCAGCATCACTGGTTCAACACAGAGGTGATGTAGCATCTCCCGGATATTCCACTCACCATTGATGCTGCTTAATTCTTGGCCCACCATCTTCAAGGCCTGTCACACTAAGACAAGATTGCATTGCCACCTAGCCTTGAGGCTACCGGCACATGGATCACTGAAAGGAGGTTTCCGTCCTCCAGGTAGGGGTAGTAACACTGCAGATTTAATGCCAGTGTGTCTGAGAACACGCAGAGCGTTTTTCCATTTCTGCTGAACAGCACAACCTGTTCTTCCCAGGAAGGGCATCACTGTCAACCTCAGAGGACATACTCATCGCCTACTAATGCTGTTCTTGTTTGTCCCATCTCTCACCCCAGTAGTTCTTCAGAATTAAAGTGTGTTCTTTCTGTCTTGTTACAGAGTGCACTTTTTGTTTTACTCATTCCCCCAATTCTGGTGAAATGGGGGAGGGGGGGCTGGAGAGCTTGTTCTTTTCCCACCAGCCTGGTTTCCCTGCAGCATCTCCATTCACAGGAGGATGGATAGATGGCTGAGGTGGCTTGGTCTTTTTCTCTTTCTGGACTGGGAGAGTTTGACAAAGGCTGGGAGGAGATTGGGGGCCTCAGCAAAAGCAACAGAGAAAGAGGATGCACACCAGACTTCTGGAAGAAGCGCTAATGGCTTCTGCCCAAAGAGAACGGGATTGCTTGGCAGCAGAGAATTCGTCAGCCCTTGCATTTTTGCACACATAGTCGCCTGCTGGGCCACAAGTGGCTGGCTCCACCATTTTCAGATGTGGTAGGTTGCCACCCATGAACTTCAGTGGTCAGGCAATATTCAGTCAGCTGGTCCCTGAGTCAGACTCCAGATCCTGGCTAGTCCTTAGGCCCAAGACTTCTTTACTAGAAAAGCTGTACGAGGGTTATTTAGGTATTACTGCTCTTGGTTTGTGCTGCCCAATGGAAACCTGTTGCTTTGGGAAATGACTGCAAGAAAAATCTGCCGCCTCAGCTTGTATCTTGCTGACTGGTAAATACTTACAGGGGCAGGTTGAGGAGATAGACTTTAGCTTCTTGGTTACTGTCATGCTTGCAGAAAGTGCTGTCCACTTAAAGGGTTGAGGCTTAGGGTTCAGTGAGGGAGGGGAGTGGTGGGGGCAGAGGACAGTGTGTCTGAAATGCAGGGGTCTGTGTTCTGGTTGCTATATCTCTGGCTTTCCTGTCTTCTGAGGCCTTGCAATTTCAATGCTCAGCAAGTAGATTTGGGCTGAAGTTCATCCCTGTCTCACACTTCCTATAAATATCGTAGTCAAACTCATGGGTTACCTTTTCTTAACTCCCTTTTTTTTCCCTTCCTTTTCCATTGTGTAGATTCTTAAAAGGAACTCCACCTGTTCATTTTCTAATACTCTACTTTGTAAGTCTTCATGATGACCCTGGAGAATATGTTTTCCTCCTTGTCACTCACTAACCCATGCTTGCATCATGCTTGCATATCTGACTCATGCCAGGGCTATGCACCAGCTCTTGTCTCTCTCCTGCCCCTAGTGAAGGTCCAGGGGTACAATCATATCTGGCATCTGATGTTCAATGGGATTCTTGACTACTCCCTCACAGGTGCTGAGGCCTTTCAGTGCATCCCATAACTGTAAAGTCACAACCTAGCCTGCTTGTTTCCTCTGAATTTAGCCTTTCTCGACTCCCATGAACCAGCAAGTTGGACATGTTGTACACATCCCTTTTATGGGCACAAGAGCAATCCCTGAAGTGTTCAAAGGATTGTGGCATTGCGAAAGCTGGGCTTTTCTGCTGGTTGATGTGACCGTTGCATGTAAAGCAACATTAGATGTGTGATCTCTTGATTTTAGGGACTTGTGCTTGCGTGTGGAGAGCCAGATGCCGCTTGCTGGTGGCAGAATGCAGTGGAGCAGTCCTTTTCTGTTGCATGCTTCAGTTGGATCAAGTGGCTCCAAATTAACGAGAAGCATGGAAACATCTGTGGTCAAACGGATCTTGAATCACTTTTGGCCACAGCTTCTTGTATTTGGGGTTGCCAAGTAACTAGAATTTGCTGATAGTGGAGTAAGTTTGCAGGATGAACTAACATGGTACTGCTGATGAGATTTTGACACTGAAAATGGCTTCCTTTGTCCTCCTTTGATTCCCTTGCGGAAGCCCTCTTTGTAGCGGTACCCAAATGTAGGCAGGGAGAACACTTCCGGGGACCTCGCCCTCGATGGCTCCTTACCTTCCCTGCCTCTCTGCTGCAGCCTGGGCTGGGTGGACTGGCCCTGCAGGGGGAGGCTCCCGGACTGCACCAGCAGGCGTCGTAAAGGTAGGGCAGGTGCCTGCTTCTCCCGTCATGACCCAACTGTTTTGGTTTTCCTCCCCAGGTGAAGAACAGAGTAAAGAAGCGCTGCAGGATGTGGAAGACGAGACCCAGTGAGACATCAAGGCCAATAAAAGACCCTGTCTTTGTCCCCCTTCTACCCCACCCCTTCCCCAAAGCCCCTCAGTCTCCCTGGGAGCCATCTTACCTGACGTTGCGATGGGCCCCAGAATTTAGGTTCCTACCCTGTTGGTTTTTTTTTTTTTTTTTTTTTTTTTTTACACAGTTGAAAAGTTCTTTAAAAGGCAAGAGTGAATGTCTGTGGATTTTACTGGTGCCAGCTTTCAGTTTCTTTAAGACACTAACCGAACTGGCTGCGTAGAGGCTTTTTCTGCATTCTTGTGTGTCTTCTGTCGGAGGTAACATCTGGAAGAGATTAGAATTCTAGGGAAGGTATTTTGTGCTATGAAGCGCAGATGGTGGCATTTTTCATTTTTTATAATTGTTTAAACAATTTTATACCAGTGTTTAAAATTGGGCGTTTAGCTTGAAGTTACAGGTTTCTTTGGAACAGTTCTTGCAATGGTTTTGCTGTAAAACAAAAGGAACATCCAAACGGCTGAGGCGACGGTGCTGGTAACGGTTCACAATCCGTGGCTGCTCATTCTTGCCTTCTTCTCTTCCCTTTCCCTCCGAGCAGGTGGCATTGAAGGTGGTGTTGAAAAGCCTGCATGCGTGTTGAGTATCTTTCTCTCCCTTGCCCTGCCCTCTTCGCTAGCTCAACCTCTTTTGTTCAGTATGTGTAACTTGAAGCTAATTTGTACTACTGGATATCTGACTGGAGCCACAGATACAGGATCTGTATTGTTCTTACTGAAACACAGCATGGAATTAACATTAAACTTAAATAAAACAACCCTAAATTAAAACGATGCCAAATGCTACTGCTACTTTACCCTGGTCCCTACTCAGCAAGAGGTGCAGGCAGAACCAGTAGCAGGAAAAGCGCAGTTGATGGGGAGCTGGTGGCTGCAATTCCTTCAGGTAGCCTCAGCCGGCGTTTGTGAACCTGAGTCTATGGCTGGAGGTGGCGTGCCCTCTTCCACGCCAAGGATCATGTCTGCTTGACGGTGGCAACTGAAGGTGGCACTTCTGCCCGCTAAGCAGATGCCGGGTCAGGTTGAGCTAGAGCGCCTCTGAGAACCCGGCCGTGTCCCCCCTTCCCCCCTTTTCCCCACCCTCTGATTTTCTTGGCTGCTTCCTTCCAGTGTTCATCTCAATGTGCGCCGTGTTCGTTTCTTTTGGCCACGGGCTGGTAAATACCGGAAGGATGGTGTGGAAATTTTACATACACTCAGAAACATTTTCCTTCAGTGCTTCAGCTTTTTCTTTCTTCATTTCTTTCTTCGAATGCCTTATCACATACTTCTGGTCTGACCTGTATCCTTGCCTTTTAGTTTCATTTGGGATTCCCCTTTGGACTGAGCAGCAAGTCTGTTGGATAAATAAAATACTGTGTAAAGATTCTGCACCTTGGCGCCCTCTCTGCAAAAGCCTTTCAAAAATGGGAAATCGTTCGGCTGTAATCCAGCATCGAGCAAGCCTTTCGCCTCTTGCAAGAGCGCCGTTGGGAGTGCGTAGAGCGTGTCCCGAGTGCTGCTGGAGAGCAGTTACAAAATGTGTGTGTACAAGAAGGCAGTCTGTCCCGTCCCCCCCCCCCCCAATACACAGGTTTGGCCTTGTCAATATGGCAGGCACCTCCTTAAGCTAAAAATTTCCTGGAAGACACTTGTCATGGGAGGCAGTTGTCTTACGGCACGCTGACGTCCAAGAGGCTGTTTCTTAATCCCTGGTTTTACCAAACATGCGTAGACGTGTTGGGTGGGGCAGGTAGGTGGGGATGTGCCAAGAGAGTGATGTGCGCTGTCTGCACGCACCATATTGGGGACCCGAGTCTTAAGCCCTTCCCCTTCCACGTGGAGCATGAGAAGCCTTCCAGGGTTGCAGAGCTGCCTGTCTTCTACCATTGGCCCTGTGGCTGCAGCCAGAGCTGATGCAGCCAGACTGTAGATTGGCTGGCCGGCCCTGCAGTGAGTCCAAATTACAGGCCCAGTGGCTCTGGGACCCAGTGGGTGATCCTGGACACAGCTCATTTTGAGTAGCCCTGGCAATGGGAGGTCGTTGCCAAGGGCAAAGCAGGAGCCTCCTGAGGGCTTGGCTCTGCACAGACTGTTCCTGCTCTGTCGCGAGCGTGAGCCACAAGAGCAGCTTCACCCAAGCAGACGTTTCCCAGCACTTCCACCCGGCAGCTTGAACAGCTGTAAGATCTTCCCCTTGCCCTTTCTGTTGGGCTGGGCAGGGGAGGGAGACCAGCTGAACCTTACGAGCCCAGCTCTTTCAGGTGGCTCCATGGGTGATGGGCTCAAGCTGTAGGCTAGCTGGGGTCATGGACTTCCAGGAGCAGAGGAGGGCAAGAGGCTGGACATGCAGCTCCCTACTGGGAGGCTGACTTGGGCCAGGCAGGTGTCATCTGAGCCCCTACTGCTCTCTCTGGTCATAATCCTTGCCCAGTTGCAAACAGCATGTGCACAAGGATATTTTCTGGTGCTCGCCCTGTTTGTGAGCTACCTCTGCTCAAAGGCCTTGCCCCAATCAGCAGGCTGACAATGGGCAGAGAGGAGGTGGCAGGCTGAAAGGAGGGGCACCTCCGTTCATGCAAAGTGGCTGCCTGGGAACCCTGCCCCTTCACAAAACATGTCACCCATCACAAAGCTGCAGTTGACCAGAATGCTGCTTTTTTCCTTTATTTAGCGATTCTCCCCCACTTCTGGTCATTTGTTTAAAACAATGGGATGAGGAGGTATCAAGGGAAGTGCCCTGTGAGTAATGGCAAGCTTTGGTGTGTTGCAGCAGCCACTGATCCTAGAGAGAGGGGGGAATGGGCTGTAGTTGAGGGTCAGTGGCTGATTCCTTGGGCTGCATTTCTTCCTGCTCACATCCCAAGGCTGCAGAGGGCTTCAGATTCAAGAATACAATGCGATCCAGAGCATGCAGGAATGCACGTTACTTACCTGTGATTCCAGTTCTGTTGGTAATCATGTGGCTGCCCTCTGCAGCAGCTGCAAGAAAGTTTAAGGGTTTGGATGTTTTGAGGAGCTGCAGACAGGTGCTTTGCGCCTGTGTTGCCCAGCTTGAGTGAGCCAATTGACACTCTATTTGCATAACAAAACGTGGGCTTTGAGGGTACAGGCAGCTTGGCATGTGGTGCAATCCAGCCTGATGCATTAGTTTATGGTTCACTGTATTGTTTGGACCTAAAAAGTTAAATAAGCATAGTGTGTGAAATAACCAAATCTGATGTCAAGGCAAGAACACCTACCCCACCTGTTTCCTGAACTCTTTAATGTCAGTTTAAATTTAGAATTTATTGTGAAAGTTGGAAGGAAGGAGAAAAAAAGGACAACCAGCAGCAAGGTGGATGGACTCAAACAGTGGCGATGGGACAGATAGTCATGGAGAAAATCTACATGGTTGCTAAGAGTCAGCGATGACTTGACGGCACGTAATCAATCAGAGTACAGGAGTAATCAAGACATGGACCTGCTTGCACAACTAAGCATTTCATTGTTCTCCATTGCTAGTGCCTTAAGTAGATATGCAGTAGTAACCGGCTCATGCTTGTGCAAGTTTGCTGCTTCAGACCAATCTGGGGGAAAAGTGGTAAAATACGGCCTTTGGCTTCAGTCTTCCCAAGTTTTTTGCATCTGCCACTGCAAAGAATGCCCTCCTGTAAAGTAGCAGGCCACCTTCCTTCCTTGTTTTCCATCTTCTAACTGTCCCCAAACACTGCTGGAAGTGGGGTTTGCCAGTCTCCCAGCAATGGGCTCCTCAGGGTATCAGGCAGATCACCTGTCCTGCAATCCTTTTAATAGAGGAGGAGGAGGGCAGGGGAAGTGTGTTTAAATGAGGGCCAACTAAGGCAATATGTCTGATGTAATTTGCAGAATTCCAGCTTGGTCAACAAACCAAAGAAACTAAGGATTTTAGTAAAAATTTATTTGGCAGATAAATCTTGATTCATATCGCACACTGCACAGAGCCTTAACTCTTATGTACATCATAGCATAGATCCCATTTTAGAAATGACACAGCATTTGTCACCATGTAGGAAAGGAAAATTCAGTCTCAACCTGGGCAGCAGTAAATTAAGTATACATACAAACAAATCCTTTATGGAAAAGCAAATGATAGGTTCTATGTAAGGCAAAAAGCAGCTTATTTCAGATCAACAGCCATAGCCAGTGAAGCAGCTTGTTCCCAAATCTTTGTCCTGAAAAGGTTTCTTTCCAATTAAAAAACATGAGTTCGATCAGTGTACAGTTTTCAGAGGACAAACCAACTTGGCTCCTTGAACAGCTGAATTCCCAAGGAAAGCTAGAATAAAGCAAGCTGAATAAGTTGATAAAAATTTTAAAAATTCTGAATCAGGCAAAAGAGCCCAGTGTTTAAAAGACAGCTTGCAAACAAAGCAATAATCACTGAATAGTTTTCATGAAAGGTAAACTAGATACTGCCAGTTTGTATATCACAGTAGACAACAAACTGCTTGGTATATGGAAACCTAGTTTTGGGGCTAGGTCAGTGTCACGTGAAAATGGAAAATGTGTTGAGGAAGCCACAGTTAAAATTTAACAAGGCAGCCTTCCCTGCAAAGGAGGCTAGAGACCACAAGTATTGTGTTGAAGAGAGAACCCATTTTTAATGGGGTCAGTTTGTGGAGAAGATATTGCTGAAATCCCTTTGGCTGAGTGAAAGTGCAGATATAAGGAATCCATCCAAACCAGCAACTGCCAAGTCTTGGGAAATTTTCAGGAGAGGGAAGGGGGAGGGTATGGAAAGGCCAAGAAGGCTGGTATCTCTTGGATTATCACAATTTCTCCAATTAGAAATAAGAAAATAATTTCCATAGTGCAAACATCCCATACAAGGAGGAAATATTTACAAAATTTCATCTGTACATTATGGCTTGTTACATTTTCATACAAAGCACCCAAAAACCTAGGAGAGGATTTCTTTATAAAATATTTTAGTATAAAATTTGGCATTTCACTGGGATGGGCTGACAACTCTGCAGGTTACCTCACTATTTTTTGTGGGCACTATGGCCACCCACCAGTCTGTCTAGGGCAAATTGGACTGGGTGGGGACAGGATGAAAACCAAGGACAGAACTAAGGGAGGGATCTTTGGAAGTGCAAATCATTGGTAGCCGGAGAGAGCAGAGGCAAAGCAAGGCCCCTCCCTGATCAAGGGCAAAGGAAGACATCCAGCCAAGTTTACTGAATTAGTTAACGGAGGAAGAGGTCCCTTGTAGAGAAGTGCCCGTCATCATCGAGAATTCAAGCGAGGGGCCACCTGAAGTGGAGAGAAAAGCAGTAAGAGATGCTGTGGGTTTCCCAATCTAGTGCTCCCCTCCTCCTCCACCTCCTGAAGAAGGAGGCCCAGCTACTTGGTGCCCAATCTGTGAGAGAAGGTTGCTGCTTTCAGCTTTGGCAAGCAAAGGATCACTTACAACTGCCAGATGACCATTCTTGGCTTTGGCTATCAGCAGTTCAGATCCTGATGTGAAGTCAATGATGCCTTCCTTGCCTTGTCCAACTGTGAATTTGATGCTGGGGAAGTGGGGACAGTTAGGATTTATTAGGGCATTTCAACTCCAGTTCCAGGGAGAAAAATTTTCAGTTGCAACCACAGGAGAGCAGAATTCTGCTCAAGTTGGCCTCTGCATAACCAATCCAGCTCAGTGCTGCTCTATTTTCGATCAAAGGTAAAATAAAATGAACAATTCTCACCTATTGTGCCTGGTTCTCAGCAATCTGTGCAACTATATAAATTAGGCCACTGCAATCTCAGTATGTAGGCTGGCTTCTGGACATTACTGTAGTGAATTTGTAGTTGGGCTAAGATTTTCACAAAACTTGTCATTCTCAGTAGCTTAAAACAATTCATTTCTGAGCAAATGAAATAAAAACCTGATCTCTAGCTGCTTTATCACAGGGATGAGAGCTTTGGCTTGCTGCTCCGTCTGTCTTCCCTGCCACCAACCCACGGTTCTACCTACGAGGCAGCTGATTCAAACAGCCTGAAGAAGGCTGCCCGGTGGTCCCAGGGCCAGAGCAACCCAGGCACAGGGCTTCACTTCCAGCCTGCTGGGAGGACCTGGAGCTGAACTGGGTTTCCAACCTGCCTGAATGAAGAACATCTTTCACCAGGACTAACATGTTCACGGCAGAAGATGCTGTGAACTGCTTTGAGAGCAGGACTGAGCACTGATTCATGCTGAAGCACTGGAGGAGGGCAGCTCCTAACCCAAATGGATCAGCCACCACAGAACTGGACTCATGAAGAAAACCTGCACATTGTTCAAACTCACCTGCCCTGGTTGATATTAACACTGTTGACTTTGTTGGCATTTATGGCAATTTTAGTCAGAGTTTCAATCACAAAATCACTCTGCAGCACAACATCTCCCTGAAGGAAAAAAGGACCAAGAAAAGGGTTTTAAAGTGTTGCTGGTATGGCTAGAAGACAGGTAAGGTGAGGTGCAGAAGGAGACAGAAGCTAATGCCAGACATGTGATGGCACATCATCGAAGGGAGTCGCTGTTTCTTAAATGCAACCCAAGCCCATCATCCCTCTCTAGACTGTCGTGGCTCCAGTGTGCACTGAGCAGCTACCTTCTGCTTGTTGTCCTGCCGAAGCACATGAAGCACAAAAAGACTGTCACTCAGGCTGCTGACTGAGATGCCTGCAAGACAAAAAAGGGATGCCTGAAAAGCCAGATACCACATCCCCTCTCTCTGCTTCCTTCCTCAGAGCGCAAGACCAGCCCCTGCCACAGCTTTTCTACGAGTCATGTGGCTTTGTCAAGAGAAGGTCTGGTTGGGCTCCTCTTCCCCAATTTTTCCCCCTTTGGGTAACTCCCTTAATAAGCAGTGGACATGCTGTGGAGCCAATACATCTTGACTTCAGCAAAGCCTTTGACAAAGAACCTCACAATACTCTGATAGCAAACTGGTGAAGTATGTCAAACTAGGAGAATTCACAGCCAGCGTGAAAGCTGCACTTCCGGCCATCACATAGTTGACCCAGTCGAATCTGGGAGCATGATACCACATTAATGGGCACAAAGTCCCCATTCTGGAGTACAGCGTCGCCCCCATGTGTGCCCACCAGCTCTTGCACCAGTAGCCCTGCTGACAAGGCTTCACAGCATCACTGTCCCTTCCCCGTTGACCAAGGAGGCACGGGGACACGGCATGGCGCCTGCAACCAATCAGCATTCAGGAGGTGTGCTTGCCACTGGCAGGCCCTGGCAGTATGCTCCATAAGAGAAAGGCTCCTTGTTCAGCTGCTCTTTCCCTCCAGCCTTCTTGCTAGGAGGACCAGGAATGCCGAAAGGGCCAGTGACCAGGTTTGGGTGTTTATGATGGACTGGGTAGACTGAACATAACCCTGTGCAGCGCTGGGACCATTTAGGGCTACATGTAAAATGACTGGGAGCTTAATGTAGGGGGCCACTAACCAACCCCTCTTGTTCCAGTTAAGCCTGTTGGGGGAACAGAGCCAACGGTTCCTCAGCAAATTCGAATGGGATTTAAGTTGCAGACTCTCTTTCATAGGATGTGCTCAGAGTCTGGACAGCCTGTCTTGACGATTCCTGAATTGAGCTGCTGCCAGACTCTAGGATTCCCTAATTCGAAGAATTCTAATTCTACGGAGAGACAAGCATTTGCTTCCATATCTGCATCCCTAACCCAAACTCAGACCAGATACCCAATTTTCTATGGCCTGGAGTGAGAGGGAAGGAATCTTGCTCCAAAATGGTGCTCTAGCTTCCCGTGCCAATAAAAGCTCCACCACCTTCTTCATACCTGTGAGGTTGCCATAGTCAATCTGCTGCTTAATTTTGGACTCTTCGACCAACATAGCTGCATTCTGAGTGAGCAGCAGCTGCCGGGCGCGGGCCTTGTAGCCTTTCCGGTCATACTTGATCACTGGAACAGCATACTAAAAAGGGTTGTAAAACACAAAATAACACTTTTAATGGGCCTTAAACTGCCAACAATGCTTTCTAAAAGGTATACAGTTTGCACCCCAAGATAATCAAGAATCTTGGCCATCTTGAAGATTTATCAAATGTTAGGAAGATGAATGAGTGTAATTAGATCCTGTGGTGCCCAGGAAGCTGAAACGTCTCTCTAAAGCACTTGCATTTGTACACAGGACTAACAGGACTCTCACATCAAAAAAAACAACAAACATTAAAACAAAACAAAACAAAAAACCACAGGTGTAATTCTACTCCAGGGTCCATATGAGACCCACCCAGAGTCCCTCTTTTGGGGGAGATGGGTGGTAAAAAAATTTGAATAATAAATCTTCAAGGCAGTCATTCTTGAGTAAAAGAATAATTTATGATGATAAACAGCTAACTTGGAATCTTTTAAAAAGTTCAGTTTCACTGCCCATGGATCTAACAGGTTTATATATGGCAATCGGTTTACCAATGCAAAAGGTCTGTGTCATAAATAACCACAGTTTTGAGAATGGCCACTGTCCGTAAGTACAAGGTCTGCACCTTCTGCATTTCATTTCCCCTGGATTTCGCTGTTTAATATTCTTCCTCTACCTACAAATCCCCAACTCAACCATGTGTGAATACATGCTCTGATATCAGAATAATATGAAGAAGTGGACAGCATTTTACAAAATGGTACACCTTGCTAATCTTTAAGGCGATACAAACTAAGGATTATCTTTCTGGACACTTGCTCTCCCTTGCTTGCCCAAGAAAGTCACCCTGGATATCTGCCGAACAGCACCAGAAACTGCACTGGTAAGGCTTTGTGGCATCACTGTCCCCTTGCCCATTGGTGAGAGGGAGGGATCAAGGGGGGACTCACCTTAAGCGCCTCATTTCCCAGTACCTGAAGGATTTTAGCGTTTATTTCTTCACTACCTGTCATCCCCCACCCAAGGAAAAAAAAGGGGAAGAAAAAGAAAGTTAGGAGCAGCTTATTAGAAGAGTGAAACACATCCAGATGAAACAGCACTTACCGAGACGGGTATTAAGGAACAGCCTAGGAACACTCTGTGGGTAATTGTCCTTTTTCCCCTTAAATATCTCACTGGCCACCACCTTCTGCTCGAGCTGCAGAGGGGGTTGGAAAAAGACAAAGGAACCAGGGTCAGTAGGCTGTCCAGGCAAAGGGGCAACATTCTCCATTTTTCTCTTTGGAGATTCATTGCAGGCTGCAGCCCTGGATTCCTTCAGGAGATACCCTTTGGTTCCATCAGAGTTAACACACTGTGGTGTGGTTCACGAGTTCCAGTAACCATCCATAAAATTGACTACATAGCTGATGACCCTCTACCTACAAAACTACCGATCAGGATGGTGAAACGGCCCCGCCTGATCCTGGAGGAAAGCCTCATGGCCACCCACCTGCATTTTCCACTCTGGACTGATTCTTTTGCAGTAACTCCAAACCATGTTCTGCATACAGAGTTCTCTCAACAGTTGGGATGCCTGAAAAAGAAGGGGGGCAGCTGAGGCAGGACCCTCAAGGGACCAAGAGTACACCCAGAGAATATGGGGTGGGGGGAGAAGAGGGGCTCGCTTTGTCAGAAAAGCTCCTCTGTCTTCACCCTGGTGGTGCTCACATGGACACAGGGACTCTGCACCCTTCAAACGAGTGGTAGTTCAATTTGCAGTCTTCAGGCAAGTGGCACCATGTGCCATGGATTGACATTTTTACTCTACTAGAAGGTATCCTGGTGCCACTCCTGCTACATTCCATGCATTAAATACAGCCTTAGTTTATCATGGTTTGCTTGCACACTCACAGGAAAAAGCTGCTTTAGTCGCAGTAATTCTGACATGGCAAGACCTTTGGGGATAATGTTCCATGATGCTGTTAAGTCATTCTTACGCTTTCCCGCATCTGGTGGGAACGAGAACCTTCTAGGGGCAGAATCTGCTAAAGTCGTGGACATGGTCTTCGGCACCTACCTCCCTCAGGGACGGTGGAGGCACTGGCCAGGACTTATCCAGGACGGTCTTGGGCAGGTGGCGCTTCAGGTTCATCAGGAAAGAGTAACGGATGTAGTCGAGGAAGTATTCATTCTCAGGACAGCGCGAGTAATTTCGGTAAATGAAACCTTTGATGAACCTGTTGGCAGAGACACACAAGGGTTACTCAAGAAAGTTGTTGCCCCCCCCCGCCGCCACCAAGAACCACTACTTCAAACTCATGGTGACAGTGATGCCCCCCAGGGTATGTACTGTAGGACAAAGAGAACAGCAAATGCTGGACCGGCAAGTCTCTGTGGGAAGCAGCAGCCCAGCCATGCCAGACCAGTCCAGGCAGATGCACAAACAGCCCCAGCTGCCCTCGCCTTTGCCTCCTCCTGCAACTGTGCACGGGCATAAGCTCCTATGGATTTGGGGGAGTGAAACAAAACAGGTAGGTAGGCTATAAAACATGACCAAGGCACCCTCTCCAGAATTCCCCCGACACTCCCCTCCAGCAACTGAAAGATGGCCCACCCCTACAGCAAAGCCGCGACTTTTACACACCGCCGAATTATCTCTACTGCCCACTTCTTCCTAGCGGCCTTCCGGCGTCCCAGCGTTCCGCGCCACCAAGCTTGGATAGTGATGGCTGTATAAAAGGAATAGGAAGGAATTCTAAGGGCTAACCATGCAGAACCTCCAGTCCATTCTGCACCTGCTTCCAATTCACCTGTTTATTATCTTTCTTGAAATAACCCCCTGCAGCCCATCTATGAGGAGATCTCCAGTGTTCCACAATGCCTACCCCGGCTGACCTTTCGAAGGCAAAGCTGTACACAACATACAGTTGCAATGCACCCCATGTTATTTAAAAGGCTGTCTTTCTACCTGAATGCTTCATTTGATGGAATTTCTTTCGCCGAAGGAAGCCTCTCCAAACTGCTTGGATCTTTGTGGCTTAAATTGTGGGGGAAAAATGGGGGTTAAGCCAGACAAACAGCAGAGGGTGAGTCAACTTGACGTACATACTTAAAAGTGTCTGAGAGACGTACCTAGGCTTTGCTTTCGGATCTCCAGGGCTGCTTCTGTCGCAAACAGGGTCTTGGGAAAACGAATAAATATTTTTGTCCTGGAAATAAATGCATCTATGAAAGAGAGAAGCGTCCCCCTCTATTTCCACAGACAGAAAACCATTCCCATTTTCAAACAATTACCTGCCCAACTTGTATTCTTCCTGCTTAAAGCCAAGGTGTTTTAGGAGGAGCGCCACTCCATCCTGCGGCCGCCCATCCCAGGTAGGCCACGTGTCAGGACACAGAGACTTGTACCTGGTCAGAGGGGAGAAGCCAGGCAGTTCATGGGATGCAGAACAGCAAGAGGGAGCCTCCTCTTCAAAAAGAGGCAAGCTGCTAACGTGGCCACCTCCTGCCGAGCCGCTCAACTTGCCTGGGCAGCCTCGGAAAAGACTAGGGTTTGCAACTTTGGCCCAAAAAAGTGTCGGGAAAGATGCCAGGGCAGAGGCTTGGCATCCAACGAGCGGCTCTTCATTCCCAGTGCGGCTCTTCATTCCCCACTGGGATCTACTCGCCCATTTGCGCCTTCTGAATAACTTCCTCCTTAAGTACCCACACCTTGGGAGTACAGCCTGGACACTTGTCTTCCCACTGTACCTTTGCAGGAAAACCTCGTATTTCCGCCGATAAGCAAAACCAGCCCTGCGCACCCTCAGGTTCTCCATCAAGCCCAAATATTTTACTTGGTGCCGAATCAAAACTTCATCAAAATGGCCTGGAAATGCACGGAGTCATCCCTTGAGTCCAGCGCCCATGCCCAGGCACCAGTTAGACAAACAGCCGCCCTTGCCCTCCACCAGGTTAGAACAATTGGCTGGGCATCTGAGCCCCAATCCCAGCCAGGTAGACATAGGCTTCGGGTCTGGTGGGCAAAGAGCCCTTGAGGAACCGGCCACCATAAATGAAGGGGACGAAGATCAGGACAGGAATCCCAGCAGCAGAGGGAGGCATTGCGCAACCTGTGCTTTGGACCCAGCCAGCACTCCTCCTTCGTAGAGTGGCCAGCCATGGCTCCAACCCCCCCAGAGTGTCTGGCAGGGGAAGAAAAGGAGGGCTCAGAGGCCCTGCTGGCCAGGCAGAGGCTCCAACCTACCGGCCTGCTTGGCATGATTCGGCTTGATGCAGCGGATGTAGGAGGGCTCCTTGGACATCAGGATCTCCATCAGCTTTGAGAGACTGTTCTTAAATTGGGTCACTGCCTGCAAGACCAGAGGGGTTAGAGAAAATGCGAATCAGGCACCACAATCAGGAGAATCGCGTGGACCCAGAGCTGCTTCTGCTGAGGCCTTACCGTCTCGGGCCTCTTCTTGTCGGTCAGCTCCGTCCTGTCAAAGCACTGGGTGACAATGGGATTCTCCGAGTTGCACATCGCCTGGAAGTGCAGCAAACGAAACCACAGAAGATTACATCTTCCTGGGGGTTTGTGTGAAGCCTATCCCAGACCACAGAGACCACACTCAGCTGGGGGGGCCTCCCCGGGCTCACCTCTTTGAGGTTCCGGAAGAGCAGGTCGTTGTTCTTGTCCAAGAAACCTGGGGAGGAAGGCCAGAAACCCACAGTGTGAGCAGCAGGGAAGCGAGAAAGCCCTCCAGTTAGACACCTGGATGCAGCCAGGCGAGGAATGCACACAGCCCCGTGGCGCTGCAGGAAGGCTGGCTGGCTGACCTGCGACGCTGTACGTGACTTCCCCAGCATAGTGCAAGAGACGGAATTCTTCCCGGCCCAAGGACTTCCGGGTCTTCGCATCGGCCAGCTTGTGGCTGTGAAGGAATCACACCAAGAGGGTCAGGATCACATCCGCAGCTTGGCCAGGCTGGCTCAGCCAAGGACTCAGGGAGGGTGGAGGAAATGCTGTGGCAAAATTGGGAGGGGGGGGAACTTGGTCACTGAGCAACAACGGGGTCATCTTAATGCCGAAGGGTTTTGGTCCTACCACTTTTGGGAGTACCATCTATAGATGGGGAAAGCCACGACAGGGCTGCTTCAGTTACGAGCAGCAGGCCAAGATTTCATCGAATTGATGAAACACAGAGAGATTATGACACAAAAGCTGTGCTCCTTATAGCCTTGCATGCGATGTCACAATGTCCCATCCTTTGGGTCTCCCTCCCTGACCCCCCCAGGATGCCGATGGTTACAAGAGGCAAGATCCAAAGAAGAGACAAGACGCCTTGTCATCTGGTCCAGGGATCAGAGGTGGCGGTGCAGAGCCTATGAAGTGGCGATGCTGTTCCTGAATTGACTGTGATCACCCACTGGTTGTATTGCATGGTTTTTTAATGTTTTTAACACTTGTATGGATATTTTGCCCGTTGGCTTTTTTTGGTATTGTTATTGTTAAAACATAAAACAATTTCATAAGCCACCCAGAGTCACATGCGTGAGATGGGCAGCCATAGCAATCCAATCAATCAATAAAAGCCCAACCCCCAAAGGCCCTCTCCCTCCTGTCCGTCAGCCTGAAAACTGTGCCGCCGCTGCCACCTCCTCGGACAGCCCTAGCAAGCTCACGTGAGGAAATGGGGGTGGTTCTTAATGGTCTCCTCAAGCTTCTCCAGAAACGTCATGTCCGTGGCATCTCCCGGTCGCAGGCACTCCTCATCCTGCGGAGGAAACCGAGTCGGCCCATGACGGGTAAGAGAAGGGAGGAGGGGAGGACCCAAACCCTCCCGCCACCTTTCCCTTGGCTGTGTGATGAGTGAGCGGCCCATGTGGGAAGAGGGCCAGAAAGGGGGATGGCTCCCCACAAGTGCCCCACGGCTGTAACCGCCACCCTCGCGACCTCAGAATGGTTCTGGAGCTGTTTGGCACGACCCTCCCTCTGGGGGCAGATGCCGTCTCCGGCGGAAAAGGACTGGGTAGCAGAAGCCCAGGCAGCCACGGGGAGGCCACCTTCCATCCACATTGTCTCCTCCAGGCCAGCGGACGTGACGCAGGAAGGGCTGATCCAGCAAATGGGGCCAGAGCCATCAGGCTGCCCTCATTCTTCAGATGGCCCGTTCCTCTGACGACTTACCAAGATGGAAATGATGCCTTTGAATTTTTCTTCCACCAAGTCACAGATGATTTTGTTATTGAAATACTGAACTGGCTCCCACTGTCATTTTGCAAAGAGAGAGACGGAAACAGGTGCAATTCAGCAGAGAAGCTGCCTGCCTGCCTGCCTGTCTAGAGGGCCGACCGTCTGCCCAGCCCAGCCCCTCTGGCTCTCCCCTCACTCTCTCTAACGCACCTCTGCGAGATCTGGGAGCGCCCCAAGAGCCCACCAACCACCCTTGAAGTCTAAAATGGAGGAGAAAGCACCAGCCAGGAGTGGTGCTTTCTCCCCCATTTGCAGGAAGCTTGGCATGCCTGCAAAGGCGCAACCACCTTGGGGGGAAGCCCAGGGCAGAACCGAGCCACTGCCATAACCCCTCCGGCATGGGGACATCCCAGGAGGCGAGGTGGAGCCCTGAGCGAGTCTCACCGCAATGCCTTCGGCCTCGTACTCCTCTTGCTCGGACTTCAGGGTGAGCTCTATGAACAGCTGCTGCAGTTTCTCGTTGCAGTAATTGATACAAAACTGCTCAAAGCTGTAACGAAGCAGAGAGATCGTTCCAGGAAGGCAGAGGCAGGGCAGCCAATCCTTGGCCACAGAAGGGGCCTCCCGGTCACCTCCTTCCTCACACAGGGATGCTGGAGCGGCTGGCACTGCTTGTGCCAGCTCTGCAAACCCGAGGCAGTTCCTAGAGGTGCCCCGACCTCTTGTGCAGCACAAGATCCTTGAAAAGGCTTCCCAAAAGGAAGCCATGCATCTCCACCATGTGAAGTGCCATGGCTTTGCTTCGGGGTAGGGGTTGGCTGTGGACCCTGCAAAGCCACTACAAAGCATTGACAGAGCATGAAAACAACCCTGGTCTGTCAGGCAAAGCCTTGGATGGGCAGTCAGGCTGCCAAAAGGTTACCTTAAAGTTCCCAGCTGATGAGAAAACCAGCAGCCCAAAGCATTCAGAAACTCACCTGTTGTGCTGGAAAACCTCAAAGCCATAGATATCCAGCAGTCCCAGCACAGTCGAACTCCTTCTCCAACCCATGTACTCTGTTTCCTATTGAGGGGGATGGAGAATAATGATGGGCAGGGAGGCAGGACCCCTAACCCTTGAGGAAAACCTGGGGTCCAGCCCCCCTCTGAGAGATGAAGGGCAGCACCTTGCCTGCTGTCTACAGGGCTGCAGATCCAACTGCAGGGAAGACCATCCACGGGAGGGGTGTCCCCGCTCCCCCACAGAAGAAGCCAACCCATCCCAATGCCAGCTGGGAACCGTCCAATTCACGCAAACAGGACTGAGCCTTCCTAACGAACACGGGCAACCCAGAGATCTTTTCAAGCTGAGGCCTCCCTGGGCCACCACACCAGCCGGAGGCCAGCAAGAGCAGGACCCTGACCAAGGCCCAGGGAGACCCTTGCCAGCTTCATGCCTTCCCTAGACACGATTACAGCCACCCAGGAGAGCGCTGCGGCTTCCCAGATCCCAAGCAGCTGCGTGGTGGCCGGAGGGTCCTGCCGGGGCTTGATCCAACCGAGTCAGACAGGAACAGACTTTATCAGGCAGATTTCTAAAGTACAGGACTCCCAGCAATTTACAATTATTAATACTCCCAGTTGGCAAGGTGAAAAGAATGTTAAAACAACCAAAACCATCAGAAGACCGAAGTCCAACAACAACAGTTAAAAGCAAGAGAAAAATCAAAGTCAAAGCAATATACAGTATAAAGCCTGCCAAAGCAGGCGGTGGGAGAAGAGGTATAAAACTGGGTTTTCCAGCTGGCTAAGCAGCAGCAGACGCCCAGCAGGTGCCCCCACCCCCCGGCTCCTGGGCTACCAGGTGGCTCCTCCAGGAAAGCACCTCAAGTCGGGCTTGGAAATCTCATGGTCAAGCTAGGGGGGCAGCTACCACAGTCCTTCTATGTCACCCTATGAGCAGCAAGTCATAGCCAAAGGCAGAGAGGCTGTTCACCCCAGCCAGGGGCCCTTGCTGGGGGCCGGGTGGTCCTTTGGGAGCCGCAGGAGCTTCGACCTGAGGGGCGCCTGGGAGGGGCTATCGGAGCTATGGCAGCGGAAAAGATGAGGGGATTTCGTGTTGCCTTTTTAAGTGCCAGATTTTGTGCCGACAGCTCGGAGTCCATACAGACTCACCAGGGGACAAAGGGTGGGATTCATCTCAAAATATCCACCTGACAGCACAACACGTGGCTTGCCTGATGCCACCCTGGGCTCTGCTTCCCCAGAGAGCAGACTGGCAGCCCATTAAGAGTTTACAGTGCCCTGAGGAAAGGAGGTCAAATGCAGGCTGGTCTGTCCAAAGGGAAAAGGGCACCCAGGGCGAATGAGACTGCTGTCTGTGGAGCTGGGGCAGAAAAAGCTGCTGGCTTTGCTAGAGAACAAGGTGTGGCCGTTTTGCAGAACTGGTGAGCAGCAAGGTCCCTCTGACACGCAAACTGCTACTCCAGAGAGCCCCAAAGGCTTTATTATTGAGAGAAGATACATTTCCTCTGCACTGCATTTCATTGCACTGTGTGGTGCACATGCACATGCCTTCGAGTCAGTGTTGACTGCTGGTGACTGCCCAAACAAGTCCCTGCAGTTTTCTCGGCAAGGTTTTTGAGAAGGGTTTGCCATTGCCTCCTTCCTGGGGCTGAGAGGGAGTGGCTGGCCCAGGGTCGCCCAGCTGGCTTCATTCCTAGAGTGGGACCAGAACTCAGTCTTCCGGTTTCTAGCCTGGTACCTTAAATACATGTATTTTTCCCAACTTTTTTTGGCTTGTTTGGTTCAGTATCTCTTCCAGATGTCTATCACTTCTTTCTTACTTTATTGTTCTTGCTCTTAAAGCGTCAACCACCCAGAATTATTTAGAAGCAGGTGGCCTCTAAATTAAATAAATACATCTTCCCATTAAAATATATAAAAACAGCATAAAAAGACATTAAGACAGTAGCAACAGCAAAATGCCACAGCAAATGAGGCCTGTATAAAACTCGCTGAACAGGACTTGCCTACCGAGCAAAAACAACGCTGAAGTTTTCCTGACTGGTCTGCGTAATTCTTTCTGGCACATCTGTGGCAGGCAAAACAAAAATATCGGGGATTTCTGCTTTCTCAAGGGCAGAGCCTGCCCCACAGGGAGATGTGCGAGCTGGGGAGCTGCCGGGGAGGGAGATGAGTTGGCCGTTGCGAGGCGGTGTCTCCTGCAGAGTGAGCCGTGTCCAGGAGACTCCCTCGTGGCTCCAGTTCACCTGAAATGGCTTAAAACCACCAAACGCCCCCTCCCCTAAGAAGGGGAGCCAGCAGGAGCCCAAAGGGTTTCAGAAAAATCCCTTATGTTCCTTCCTCGGAGCAGGCCAGGTGAAGTGCAGAATGCCCCAATGCAGACATTTTCCAAACACCACTGGGTTTCTGCACAAGACACTTCCCAACCAGTTCACGTCTCCTACGCCATGTCCAAGACAGCCATGGCCACACCAGCTTGAGGGCTCAGTCGGGGCCCTTCCAGCAGGAACACCATCCTCCGGGAAAACCGCATCAGCTCCCTTGGAGGGCTGCACCACAGAGGCCTTCGGCCCCATTCCTTCCGATGCTTCCCATCACCCTCATCCCCTTGCACCAACCAGTGGCTCTGCGGCATCTCCATATCAAGGGGAAGCCTCGCACAATTCTCACATCCAAACTGCAGGTAGCCATTCTGCTACCCAGCCAGGGTGCACTTCCTCGCACTGTCCCTCTGCCTCGGCAGCCTCTCTTGCACAAGGCCACCAGCCCTGGAGCAGCCCTCAGGGAGTCTCGCCAGGCCACCTCTCCCACCGGGCAGAGGAAGGCGGCTCCCCCCGCTCTGGCCGGCACAGTCAAGGGCCACGTGTCTAGAAGGAGTGACGGCCTGCCTGCTGAAGGCCCCTGTCTGGGCTGGTCCTCCGCTGCGGCTGGCTGACCTTCTGCCACCAGGGACATCCTGGCCACTCCATACACCTGCCCAATGCTCTCTGCCTGCAAGCAAACCAACAGCTCCCAGAGGCTGTGGGCACCCTGCTTCCCGCCCTGGATGTGAGGCTGCTTCATGGCGATGTTAGAATGCAACATCCAGTCAACATCTCCTCTCTGAGATCCATCGGAACAGGGAATGAGCGGGCAAGCTTTGGCGACGGCGCTGCTCCTGGGGGAAAGCACTCCCTCGTGGAAAGCCTGCGGGCCTGTTTTGGCCTCTGAAGAGAACCATCCACACAGGGCAACACCTGGTGCAGCAGAGATGCGCTCACCTTGTAGGCGAGGGACTTGTTGATCTTATTCACCAGCCAGGAGAAGGTGCGCCCGTACACGGCTTTGGCCAGAGCGTCCCGGGCGTAGGCGGCCTGTTCTAGGCTGAGAGGGCTGATCAGCTGCAAGGAAGGAAAGAGAGGGGAAAGCTGGTCCCCAGCCAGGGCCGCCCTGAACTCTCACTACAAGGAAAGGACCAGGTCAGGCCCTTGGGATTCCAATGCCTGCTGCCGAGGGATTGGGCTGGACATGGCCGCCAGACCGCACCCCAGGCCGTGCTGCTTGCTGTTCTCCGCTCACCTGTTCTCCCTTTGCAATTATCTTCTTGTGGGTCAGAGCTTCCTGCAGGACAGAGTTTTCGAGTCCCAGGAGCTACAAACCATGGAAAAAAGGAAGCGTGAGGCCACCAGCCAGTCCCTTCTGCACCTGGTCACAGGGCTGAGATTCGGGTAGAGAGGCAAGGTGGCAAGGAGGGAGGTCGCTGTGGCTAGGCACCTCCCACTTCCCTGGCTCAGCCAGACCTATTTTCCTGCCACCTGCCCTGGCTCAGCCAGACCCCTTCCCAGCCTCCCTTCTGAGCACAGCGGGCCATGAAGACAGAACCAGCTCTCCGCAGATGAGTGGATGAACGGCAGAAGGGAGCACCCCGTTTGACCGCAGACCCCTTGCGCCCTTTCCTAGGGCAACCTCAGCTGAGCCAGGGATGATCTCAAAGTAAATTTCTGCATGACTGAACTTTGAAATACATTCAAAACAGTTTCCGAAGACAGTTGGCACACACTGAGCAATCAACACTAGGATTAACACCAGATGAACAATCAAACAGTACAATATACCCTAATCAAGGAACTCTTAACTCAATCAACCAAGCAGCAAACAACAGCCCAATCAAGGAACTCCCAAGAAGAGAACACCACCTCCACCAACACAAGCTAGACAAACCACAGTATATAAACAGAGAGCAAGGCCCACTCCCTCTTCGCACTGAAGATGTTGCCTAGCCTGGCAATGAAACGTCTGCAAGAAAACAACAAGGCTCAGAGAGCACCAAGGACTCCACCGTTCAAACCTGAGCTACAAATATTCACTTTGATTGATACAGTTGGTACATTTTACTTTCTATTTGTCCTTTCAGTGTGCATCAAGTGGAGGCCTTTGGAGACCGACAGATCCTGTGACTCACCCTGGCCAAGTATTTGATCTGGTTTTCTGTGGTCACTTGCGCACTGCCCTGTTCATCAGTTGTAAACTGCACATTCCCCAAGTGCAACACGCTTGCGACAATACTCAGCAGATCCTGCCACAAAGGAAGACCCTTGTGAATCCCACCATGTTCCTAGGAAAGGGCTTTCCCACTCCAGGAGAGACACCAGGCTCCTCACCTCAACTTCGCCCTCGCTGAAGTTAATGACAGACAACGCCCTGCGCACCACCTTCCAGTCGCTCTTATCGTTGATGGAGCTGACCTTCGCACACTGGCCCTGGAGAGGGGACAAAAGGGACTCACCCCTGCTCTCCCCCCACCCCCAACACACAGGTTGCCTTGCCCTGGGAAACCAGGTGGCACCCAGGTGACGGCGGGACACAGGCAGAGACATTCCCCTGTGTGCACACCCTGCAGCCATCAGTGTGGTCAAAGGAGAGCGGCCGCCGCGGCTGAGGCTGTAGAAAAGCCAGGCAGGAGGGCCTCGCTGTCAGGGCCCCGGCTGTGCTGTGGGACATGGCCCTCTTCCCCAGGCCCCCTGCAGGGGGAGGGGGCAGGCCAACCAGCTCCCTTTACCTTTACAAGAAACTGGTACTGGTGGGGGCTCTTCTCCAGCCCCAGCCGCCTGAGCAGTTCTTCATCCCCACCCTCCAAGAGCTGGTAGAAGATATGGAAGTTCCTCTCGCCATGATTCTGATGCACCACCCGCGACTTCTCCAGGAGGTAGTTCAGGATGTGACCCCCAATGGGCGCCCCCTAGGGCAATGCAAGAGAAGGCGTGGGTGCTGTGGGCAAAGCTGGGCGCAAGGAAGAGGCTGCAGGCAATAGGCCACGCGGTCAGCCTGGTCCCCTTGGGGGGGGGGACAGGCAGGGAGCCCCTCTGGGGTGGGCCGAGGGAATCGATGCTGAATTGTGAATTGGAGGGAGTGGGCACATAAGCCCACAGAAGTCCCAGGCCCCCGAGCAAAGCCAGGATTTCTTTCACGGACCTCCCCCTTTTCTGGCCGTCACCCACCACCCTCATCCACTCACACACCTTGTAATCAAACTGGACGTCCATGTACTTCCCAAACCGGCTGGAGTTGTCATTGCGCAGGGTCTTTGCATTTCCAAAGGCCTGACCAGGAAACAGAACCGCAACCGCGTAAAGCAGAAATCCAGACGGGGATCCTGCAGAGCCCAACTGGGCCCTGCGCACCTCTCAGATCCCAGGCCCCCCGCCAGAAGCCCCTCCACTACACGCTGCCTCCGGCTCCCGTGAGGCCTCCCTGGGGAAGGAGGGAGGCTGCAGACACACCGGGGCTGCGCCAGGGGAGGGAGGGGGCGAGGCAGACCATTATCAACCCCAGCAGCTGTCCCTCAGTCTCAAGGCCAGGCCGAGAACAGTCGACCCTGAAGGCTCCACCAGCAGAGCATGCTCTGAGGGAGGCTGATGCTGCGTCCCAAAGGAGGTGAATCTTCCGGGATCTGCCCACAATGAAACAGCTGCTCTAGCTGTGTGGTGGCTGGGAGCACCTGCTCACAGCCAACCGCTGAGCATGGGGAAGGGGTCTGGGGGGTCCGGATTCAGGACAGCCGCAACGCCCTGGCAGGTCCCACAGCAAGATCAGCCTCCCAATTTCCCCAGCTGAGCCGCAGGGGTTACGCACCTCAAGGACCGGGTTCGACTGCAACAGCCTGTCCTTCACAGTCTCCACCTGCTCGCTTGCCGGGCACGTGACAGCATAGTACTGCAAGATCTTCTTGGTGGCTTCTGTTTTGCCTGCCCCGCTTTCCCCTGAGATGAGGATGCACTGGTCCTTCCTCTCTGTCCGCAGCGAGCGGTAGGCATTGTCTGCGATAGCATAGCTGCAAGGAAGGGGAACAGACCGCCTGCTTAGCCACTGTTCTCAGCCAGCAGGGAGGCCACGGCTATAGCCAACAAACACATCTTTAGGGCAGCAGAACTCTTGGCTGCACAAAAGGGCTGCCCTGCTCACAGCAGGAACAATCCAGAATGGCACGAGGCCGTGACGGGATGGACTTGGCGTTTTCACAGAATGGCAGGAGGCTGGAGAAAGGCCCTCTCCTCCAGCCGCTCGGGATCAGGGGCTGGCAGGCCTGTCCTGCCACAAAGGGGTGGCATGGGGAAGCAGCCCAGAGCCAGGGACCGCCTGGTAGAGTCTGGCTCCCACTGAGCCCCAAGAGGGCCAATCCTGAAGCAGCAGCAGGAGAGTGCTGCCAGGGCTTTGCCCCCTGTAGCTGTGGCCTCTACTCTCTCTCTCTCCTTGGCATCAGCCATTTCTGCCAGGGCTGCACATCTTCTCTCTGAGTGGGGCACTCTACCCGCTCCATTGTTCCTGCTGAGCTGCTGGGCAAAGGAGCAGGAAAGCTCCTTGCTGCCTCTTTCACGCCATTAGCTGGTGTTGACCATGCAGAGGAGGAGTAAAGTGGGATGGGGGGGTGGGGACAGCATCATGCCTGTTCAGGTACCCACAGGTGAGGAGAGACTTCATAGAAGCTGACACCACGGTAGCGGTCCATGTGCTGCTTGCTGTAGATCTCCAAGTCCTTGTACGGGTTCACCGAGACCAGAACCGAGCCGATGTAGGTCTGAGGAGGAAGCCAACCCAGAAGGGTCAGCAGGGAGGGGGCAAGTGCCCTAGCTCAGCAGGGCTCCCATCAAAAGGGCCCACAGCCCCCGACTTTGACCCAGGGACCAAAAGCCTTTTCCTTCTCTCCTCATGCAATCCTAGAACCACAAGGATGCATCAGTTCCCCCTCAGGAGCCAGCTTGCAGTGGATGATTAATCTGGCGCACATACTGGATTGCCCTCCCCGAGACGACACCCAAATGTGTTCTCAGGAAGACTCCCCCTGGGCTCCTGGCCCCAGCACCCATCTGTCCACCCAGAGGCCACCCTGAGCAGAAGGGGCTTGCTGGAGCTGGGCACTTCTCACCCTAGTCTCCACTGTGGGGAGACCACCCCAGGCACCCACGGGAGTCCTGATTTGGGGGCTACCAGGCCCCAGAGGGAGCCCCCTGACCCACTAGGCCAAGCAGGATGGCTGCCCAGAGACTCGCACTCACGTAGACAAGGTTCTCCTTGAACCGCCTGCGCAGGTTTTCAATGAAGGCGGCTTCACTGGTGAAGTTTTCCAGCAGGACAAAGTCTTGCACTCCCACTCGATCCCGGGCTGTCAGGGCGTTCTCCATCACTGCTAACTGGACACCGTCACTGCCAGCTGCCTGCAAGGGGCACCGAACAGCCCAGCTGAGACCCAGGAGCCCCGCCAACTGCTCTGCCTCAGCACTCGGGCAGGGCAGGCCAGCCACACAGAGCAAAGTTCCCCCTCTTCAGGTTGGCTCTCCTGTAGGGAGGGCCCATGTGGCCCCTTCCACACCCCCAAATGGACCTGCTTCTCCCACCCTTCCAGTGCTGTCTGCCTCCCGTGGGCCCAGCTGCCTCCACGGGTTGGCCACTGAAGGCCTTTTCCTTCCTGAACAACTCCCCGCAAGTCCCCCCCCCCATTTCTGGGTGGTCCATCCTGCTTTCCTCTGCGCCCCCCACCCTGGATCGTTCACTTCTTCTCTTTCCTGGGATCCCAGAGCAGGAAAGGCCGCTGAGGTTTCAAGCCCCCCCCCCATCAGTGCAGGAATCCAAATGAAGCCCCCCCCCCAGCTGTCTAGCCTCTGTTTGAATCAGGGCGTGGCCCCAATCAATGAGGCAGCTGCACTTGGCACCTTTATTTCTTCAGAAAGCTCCTGGGAGGAAGAAGAGTGAAGCAAGGGAGGACCACTGCCAATTTAAAAGAACCCACAAACTGTAATGCTGAAGCACTGAGGGGGTGCCCCAAGCTGTAAGGCAAGGGACCTGAGCCCAGGAATCAGGCCAGGCAGCACCCCCACTCCCCCCACCCCAAGAACCAACACTAACGCGAAAGGGACCCTTCCCAAGAAGGGCAGCCAGGCAGAGCAACACGAGAACCTCGGGTGTACAGGCATTTCCAACTGCACATCCCCTTCCCTGCTGACCAACTCTTTGCCCGTGGCCACACACCCCTCCTAGAGGGCCCTCCAGCTCACCTCATGGTGGGGCAAGTGGTACCCAACAGGAATCAGCGAACGTTTCTGCTGAATCTGTGACCACAAGCCCTCAACATTCATGGCTACTCGTACACCAAGGAAGCTGCCTAGAGCGTGTCTCTCGTCTCCTGCCCCACCAGCAATGAAGGCAACTCAAGAAACCAGCTGGAACAGGGCATGAGCCCTGGGAGAAAATTCTTCCTGCTGCTCAGAGCATCACCTGCCCTCATGAAGTCCCAGAAGATGCTTTGGGAGAAGGGAGGCACATCTGCGTTCCTCAGGGAGAAGCAGCCTTCCCGCTCGGAAGCAAAGGGCAACCCATCTGCCAGCTCCCACCCCTGCTGAGGGAATGGGGCTTAGTTGATTCTCTCACCAACTCAAGGCATGGCATGGCATGGCATGTCCTACTGATGTGGGCAGGACATTTCTCTGTCTCCTCACCATCCTTCCTGGAGGACCCAGAGGAGTTAGGGAGCAAACTCAAACCCTAACCCTCTGAACAACACAAGGCCGGACCTTCTCAGCCCCGAGAATCGCACCAGCCACGCTGCTCTCGAAGGCTGCCGCAGTCCGAGGGAAAAAGCGAATCCAGCACAGACGGCCTTTTGTTTTTCTACAAGCCCTGCGGGTGGCCCGGGAGACACGGCTGCTGCTGCTGCGATGGAGGCCTGGAGCTGGCGGAAGAACAAGGGAACATGCTCCACCTGGGTTTCTCCCCCCGGGGTGGACCTCTTTGGACAGGAGGGGGTTGCAGGGAGCACCCCACAAACACAAGCTGGTGCGTCGAGCCTGAGAGCAGGGACCCAGAGGAAAACCGCACCGTGCAGCATGAGGGAAGCAGCGGTGTCTCTGGCAGCTCCCATCTGACCCGGGGCGGGGGGCCAGCTGGGCCTCCTTATTCTGATGTTCTTCCGCCTGGAGAAGCCCAGGGCAGTTCAGACATCAAATCCGACTTACACAAACCATCAGAAACAAAGCCAACAGCCTTACAGCCAGGAGCCCTGGCCCTCCAAAGGGGCCCTGGATGCCTTCAACTAAGAGGAAGGGGATCAGCGCCCGCCCCACAACCCTCAGGAGAGGACTCCACAGCAGGTGTCCCTACAGAGAACATGTTATCTGGCCTCGGCAGCACGCTCCACAGACTAGGCTCCTCAGCCTTCCTTGGTGCACGGGCTTGGAGCAACTGGGGAAAGCCACTGAGGATGGGGCATGGGGACGGCTGAGGGGCACCTGGGCCCCAGGCTTGCTCTGTGGATTCTGGCTCGTCCCTGCTTGTGGAACTGCCTGTAGGTTTCTGGGGCAGATACTGCTTGCTGGAGCGATGATGAAGAGGCCATACCCCCTGGCTCCCAGTGCAGCGGTCTGTCTGTTCCCTGAGGAGGGAGTAGATTTAGCAGCCCTGCCCTGATGCTGCAGTTGCTGCAATAATTCCACATTTGCTACCCAGTCCAATCAAAGGCTCTGGCAATGACCTCTAATGCTGTGCCTGACTCAGTGCCCAGGCACTTACTAATGGTCTTCTCCAACAGGATGCAACCCATCCATGCCTCTTCTGAGGGAGGGCAAATGGGGGACCCCACCCCAGACAACATGAGAGGCTGGGAACCCATCAAGGTTCCTTTTCAAGGCTCAGTGGCTCCCCACCCTCGGCATCAACCAATATCTGCAACTAAGGAATCCCCTGAACTCTTGGCTTTTCCAGAGGCACTTAAGACCTTCCTTCTCCACATGGGTGTTGGAGGTTGATGGTGGATGGGCTGCCTTAATTTACTTAGGTTTGAGTATTGATTGATTGATTACGTGCCATCAAGCTGTTTTCGACTCTTAGTGACCATGTAAGATGTATTTTATCTGTAATTATCTGTCCTCAACCTGGTCCTTCAGCTCTTCCAAAGGCACACTCAGCGCTTCTGTAACTGAGTTCCTCCCCCTTGCTGCTGGTCATCCTCTTCTTATCTTTCCTTCTACCTTCCCCAGCGTTACAGCCTTCTCCAGAGAGCTGGGTCTTCACTTCATGTGTCCAAAGTAGGACAATTTGAGCCTGGCCATTTGTGCCTTGAGTGAGACCGCTGGGCTGATTTGTTAAATGATCCATTGGCTTCTTTTCTTGGCTGTCCATGGGATTCTCAGACGTCTTCTCCAACACCAAAGTTCAAAGGTGTCAATACTCTTCCTAACTTGGTTCTTCAAAATCCAACTTTTGCTTCCATAGAGTATCATGGGGAATACTGTGGCTTGCACAGTTCTGATATTTGTAGGTAGAGACACATCCCAGCATCTGAATATCTTTTCCAAGGCCTTCGTGGCTGCTCTACTGAGTGCTCGTCTGTGGCATATTTCTTGACTGCTTGTTCCTTTTCTGTTGATGGTTGATCCTAAAAGGCAGAAGCTCTCCATCACCTCGATAACTTCATTGTGAATTCGAAGGCTGGTTGCTCTGCCTGTTGTGATTAGTTTGGTTGTTTTTATATTTAGTCCCATTTTTTTCATTGTTCTCCTTGACTTTTACTACTAGAGCTTGCAGAATCTTTGCATTTTTAGCTTTCAGAGTATGGTTATGAGCATACCACAGATTATTCAAGCTTCTTTCTCCAATTGTACAGCCACACTCACCTTCTTCCAATCCAGCTTCCCTTAATATACATTCAGCATATAGACTGAATAAATAAGGGGAGATGATACAGCCTTGTCTCACTCCTTTGCCAACCTGAAGCCAGTTGGTTTCACCATGTTCTGCCTGTACTGCAGCTTCCTGACCTGCATATAAGGTTCTCATGAGGACAAAGTTTGAGAATGACTTTTTTTATTTTTATGTTTTGTCTTTTATTTATTTATCAGATTTGTATAGCCACCTATCTCAACGGAAATTACTCTGGGCAGCGTACAACACTTAATTAAAAACCAATTAACTGTATAAAAACATTCATTATTTAAAATGATAAAAACTACAAAAACAGGAAAGGGTGATGTTAGCCACAGTAAGGGAACCATCACAAGATTTATTACAAACCTCAGTGAGGTTTTAGGAATAGGTGGGATATAAACACTTGAAAGAAGAAATGCCCTGCTTCCCAGGAAGCTCTGCCACAAGTATCCAAAGGTGATTTTTGAGCAGATGGATTGAACAAGATTTAACCCACACAAGAAGGGAAGAGGCGATGCTGCCTTCTATTGCTCAACAGAACAGCCAAGAGGTCCAGCTCTGCGGGGGGACACCGAACTCCTAGCAAGAAGGGAAGACGGCTATAAAACACACTGCTGGGCAAGAGAAATAGTCAGTCCCCATCAGATCTGAAGGTCCACTTTCCTTCTTTATATGGCCAAGAGTCCGGTCAGCTGAAGATGGCCCTCCTGGCCTATCGCCTCTGGAGGCAGATTGACAGGAGAGGGCCTTCTCCCCCATGTCCCCTCGGGCTGGATCAAGGGCCATCAGGGTTCCCGCCGCCCCAGCACCCTGGGAAATCCTGGGCCTCTCCTTGGCCCCCAGCTGCAATTCATTTGCAGGATAGACGTTCTTTCTCTTGTCTATTAATTACTGATATTGGTCTGCATCCGATGAGTGCTCTGGAAGACCTCCTGCCCTTAAAAATGATCTACAAATATTATAAACACATAAATACATAAAGATGAACAACTTCAGTTTATCACAGTACAAATTTTAACCTGATTTCAGGGAAAACTGGTAGCAGTTACAGCATTCACATTATCTTCCCTCTCGGTGTCCATCCTGCACTCTAATTTCCTGTGCCGACAGCCCTTTGGATCAAGAGCCCATTGGACCTCCTTCCGCCCAGCTGCCACAGAAGACAGGCAGTAGTCCAGCAGCTGGGGCCCAGAGCTGTCCCTCACCCAAGAAGCCCCAGGGCAGAACTGCCACACCCCAGGGCTCCCAACACACAGAGAATCCAACACTGCTTGATTGCAAAGTCAAAGCGTCCAAGTGACACTCTCAAAAACAAAATCCATAGGAAGGGAAGCCAGAGGATAAAAGTTTGGTTTTGGTCTCCACTGTTATTTCAAGCTACCTCAGCTTCAAAATGTTCCACAAAGACAATTGCCGAGCACCCCGAACACTGTTCCTCCTCCAACTTCCACCATGGGGGAGGGTCAGAGGCCTTTCGGCCCCCCACCCCCAACCGGGCTTGCTCAGACACAGGACCTGCCCCTGGCCTACCAGGCCACTGGAAATATCAGCAGGACACCAAGCAGCACCACTGGGCCTCCGGGAACTCCCCTGGTCAGGCGTGGGTTTATGGGATACAAGAAGAAAAGCCCCTGGATGTTTTTAAAAGGCAGGGGGGCCTTTGGAAGCCCCCACCTGCCTGAGAAAATCACAATAAGCCATACTTGCTCTGGGGGCTCCACAGCAGCAGCAACTGCCCCCCCACACACACTCCATTCTCCCAGGGCAGCACCCAGCGGAAAGCCAGCCTAAGTGCCCGAGAGCCAGTCCTGGCCAGCACCCAGGACCCACACAGAATCACTAACCCCCATTCTGCTCAGGAACCACAGCGGTGGACTGTGCACTCCCCACCATCAGCAGTTCTCAGCCTCACCACTGCCCTTTAGGAAAGGAGGAGAAGCTCAGGCACACACCAGCCTCCAGCACCCGCACCCACCGCTGGGTCTCCAACCACAAGATTCCCAGCCAGCAGGACTGCGGACTGCGGGAGGCAGATAGCTATCTCCCTTGTGCATTTACCCCCCATCCGCACCCAGGATGGAGGGTGGCCCCATCCTCCCCATCCAGCCTGGGCCTTTTGCACTGCCTGTCCTGAGGCCACCGGTGGAGGGGAGGATGTTCTTCGCCTGGCTCTGCAACTGTGGACAGGATGCCGCTCCCCCCTGCGCCCATCGTGGCTGCCAGTCTCCTCCCTGTGGGCATTCTGCGAGACGGCCAGCCGGGAGTCGGGACCACTCTTCCTCCAAAGCTCACCACTGGTCTGAACTTCATGGCCAACTCTCTCCAGACCCCCTTCCAAATGGAAGAGCAAGGGGCCGCCATTCCCCCTTCCCTTACAGCGCATCCTGGGCCATCCAAAGAGTAAGGGTCTCCTGCAGTGGGTGAGGCGAACCAGCAGCGGGCAGCCAGATGGATCCCCAGCCCAACGACAAGGGGGAGGGCCAGGCCCGGCCCCAAACTCAAAAACTCCAGAGAAAAGGCAGGAGGATGGCAGCAGCTTTGCTCAGGGAGGGGAAGGCAGGCCTGGGCCAGGCCACCCGAGAGCTCACCCAAGGAGGTTCGCTCAGGCAGTGGCCTTCGCTGCAATGCAGGGCCCCCAAACGCGGGCCAGAAAGCCTACGTTCCCCAACACCCCTCCCCGCACCAGCGAGACAGACAAGACGGAGGTGCAGGCGACCGGAATGGAAGTGGCCTTAAGAGACCCTCCAGTTCAGCCGGAATCCGCCACCAGAGCACCCCACCCAGCCTCCGCTCAAAGACCTCTAGCACAGATTAGTCCCTCTGAGCTCT
This sequence comes from Candoia aspera, assembly GCF_035149785.1. Lineage (NCBI taxonomy): Eukaryota > Metazoa > Chordata > Lepidosauria > Squamata > Candoiidae > Candoia > Candoia aspera. Next base: position 98,234 of record NC_086153.1, read on the forward strand.
CACCAACTTCTGTGTAATTTAAACCCACTGTTCTCTTTTCCAATAATCTGAACAATTCCGCCCCACCTTCTGTAAAACAGCCCTTCAAACGCCACTCACACAATACGCTGTGTGCAGCTGGACCAAGGCAGGCAAGTGAAGGGCAAGTCCAATGGGTTTGCTACTGCTTGAACCCCACTCCCCCCCCGCCCGCTCAAAGAATGCCTGTTGATGGTTCTGGCCTGCTGGGAAGCGGAGACCGAAACCCCCAGGCAGAACCCTCAGCCCAGGGCTACTCAACCGCTTGTCATGTTCACCGTTCCGGTGTTTGTCTACATCGTAACGGTTCGCTTGCCAAGGTGCTGATACGTGTCCGGGCTGGGAGGGTGCTGCTGAGAGCCTTGTACAGGAGGCATGCTGGACTGTGCCAGGAGGAATGTGTTTAGGCTATCTCTGAAATGTCAAGGTCTTTTTACCCATTGATCAGCAGAGCTCGTTAGGAGTACCTGGGAATGTGGGGCGAACTGTATGTGAGGGAGGGGGTGGGTTGCTGGTTGCAAAGACGCTATTTAGTTTGAGTTTAGGCGCGCTTTTCTCATTCTCAGCTTTTTACCTGTTTGCACTCTTTTCTAAATAAATCCAGAACCTGAATTGCCATTTTGAGTCTGAGAGTTTTATTTAGAGTAAGGCAATCATCACACCGCTTTACAAATGATCCAGAGGCCAGAATGAAAGGGCTGTCTTCATAGTCACAGCTAACCCCCTAGAAGATAAAATTACCTCTGCAGACTTCAATGTTGGGCCAAATCAAACAGGTCGGCGCTCATCAGGCATAAGGATAAGGTCCTCACCTGGGGACAATGCCCTGGGGAAACCTGCCTTGGGAGAAGGGCCTAGGACAACTCAGGGGCCACCCACTGCATGAGCAAACCACATGAGGCAGCAGCTAACAAGGCAAAGACAATCTTGGCACAGCATCCAAATCATGGACAGTAGCAGTTTCACTATACTTGGCTCTGGTCAGATGATACTGGAAGTGCCGAATACAGTTCAGGGCACCACGTTTTAAAAGGGAACTGAAGAAGCTGGCGTGAATTCAAAGGAAAGCTCCCAGGAGCATGGGGATCTGGCAATCAAGCCCCAGGAGGAGCAGCTGGAGGGGACGGCCGGGTCTAGCTTGCAAAAGAGAAGACCAAGGGGTTTCATGTGCAAGAGGGTGTGCCAGGGAGTAGCAGAAGGACCAAGCACAGTGGCCTTTTTCAGCATTGGGGCCAGGAGGTTAGCCAAGCTCTGTTGGTGACCTGGTTTTATGACTGGGATATGTGGTTTCCCGCGGGCATCAGGGGTTCTCATTTGTAACTGTTGGTCTCCATCCTGTTGTGAGATGGGCGGCCACATAAATTATTAAAATAAAATAATTATTTAAACTAAACTAAACTAAACTAAACTAAACTAAACTAAACTAAACTAAACTAAACTAAACTAAACTAAACTAAACTAAACTAGTCAGGCTGAATTTCAGAAGGAATTTCTGGATGATGCAAGCTACGCATCAGAGGAAGAGTCCCTCCAGTTCCCCTCTCTAGAGCTTTCCAAGCGGGGCCTAGATGGCCAGCTCCTGATTCTGTGGATTCCTTCCTGCACTGAGCAGGGGTTGGACTAGATGATCTACTGGCCCGTCTCACTCATACATCCTGTGATTCTGTAAGACAGCCGGTCATCTGAAGCTCCCCGGCCAAGCACAGAGGCCGCATTCAGCAATGTCATCTGAGCTGCCCGTGGCACACCAGATGTGGCACAGCCAGCAACGGAGACCGACCGCGCCTCAGCTGGCTCCAAGAGAACCCGCCTCCCTCCCTCCCGACCCCACCCCAGCAGCCTGCTGACACTTTCCTTTTAAGGAAAAAAAATGTATTTGCAGGAAAAGTTAAGTGCCCAGACTCTGGGGTGGCTGCAATCTTTCCCTGTGGAAATGCATCCACCACCAGTCCACTCGAGAGCTAAGGGAGAAACAGCCAACCACCGGCATTATCCGCAACTGCCTGGCTTTCTAGTGATCACCTTACGATCTCCAAGACAAGCAGGGGGGAAACGCAAACATGCTAGCTGAGGGAGTTGGTTGGACCTCACCCCCTTGAGTCCCTTAATGCACCAAAGTCTTTGAGATTACGGTGAAGGGGCACGTCAAATGCATTCCTGCTGTTAGGAAGAGCTCTCTCCAAGGGTAGGGGGCAGGGGGGCTCAGCAGCCTCCCTTCTTTTCCAGGGAGGGGCACAAGCAATCCCCAGAGAGACCCAGCGCTGCATTTTTCATTGGGGGAAACCGGATTTCCTCCAAGGACTCACCCAGCACAGCCCCAGGGAAAGGCTTCCAAGAATAGGAAATGACTGTATAAGGGCAGATCAGCACAGAACTCCTTTGGCTGGCCGGCAGGGAGGGGAGCAACCACTCGGCCCGGCCCAACCTACTTGCAGCAGGAGGCCTCCCCGCCCAGCAGCCCTCCTGTAAGCACAGGTGCAGCAGCAGCAGCACTGGCCAGGCCTCCTCACTCCCACAGAGGACAAAGAGGACCACCGCTCAGAAATGGGGCACCCAGCATGCAGGTGCCCCCGCTTCTCTCCATGCCCGCCCAGGCAGGACTAGGAAGCCCTCCCCACACCTGCTGCCTAGGAGACGGTGGCCAGAATCCACCTCGGGCCACCAGCCTCCTCTCAAAGAAGCCCAGCCCTGTGGGGGGCCATGACAAAAAGGCCCCAGCTCGCCTCTCCCTTCTCCTCTGACATGGGGGGTGGGGGGTGGAATCCCCATCAAGCAGACAGTACAACCCAGAATCGTAACTGCTCCCCGCATTACAAGTCTGGGGAAGGGGGGAGATTTTCCAGATGCCCAAAAGGATGCCCACAGCCCGTTTCTGCTTGTGAAACCAGACCAGCACTGCTACTTGGAAGCTGCTCCGCACCAGGCTGGGTTTCTTCCGAGGCCCTTGTGCTGCTGGAGCTAATTAATCAGAAGGTCCCATGCGGCCCCCCTTGGAAACGGGCAATCAGCAGCGGGAGCCGAGCAAGCAAACTGCCTCCAGGCACCGATGGCTTGTTTGTGCAGCACCAGCAGCCTCTTCCCAGCCCAAGCGGAAGAGACGGCCGCTCGCCTCCACCACCACTCCGGCAAGATCTCCAGAGCCGGAGAGGCCAAGCAGGACTCGGGCTGCGGCCACGCGCTTTCTGCCAAAAGACCCCATGGCACAGAGGGAACAGGTGACAAAGGTGTGGGTGGGGGGGGTCCGCCCAAAGGGCAGCGGGCACCCCCGGCGGCAACAAAAGGGGAAGTTGAGCTCAACCACCGGTCCATGGAGTTTTCTTGGCAACAACAGGGAAGCAGTTTGCTGTGGCTGACAGAGATCTGCTCAACTTCCCAGTTTAGTCCTGGGATTTTCTGGTGGTTCCCCATCCTAGATCCACCCCTGCTTAGCCTTCCTGAGGTCAACCGAGGTCACCAGGGTACCCATTGCTGGCCCCTGGGAATTCAGAGCCTCAGCGAGGGAAACGTGCTCAACAGCGAAGGAACAGGCCTGCCGGCCAAAAGGGAGCAGAGCCAACGAGAGGCAACAGCTGCTCCCTGCATGTGGGTTGGGGGGGCAGAGAGCTTCTGGAAGGAAGATCCCAGGAGACCTGCCCTCCCCAAAGGAAAAGAAGGGTGATGCCTCTGGAGAGAAAGCCACCTATTTATAAGCGACTTGGACGAGTTGTGGCTTGCGGGTGTTGTCATTCTGTGATCTTCCAGACAGGCCCAGCACAGCACCCGATAGGTTGAAGAAGGACGATCTTCTCTTGCTCCTGTCCTTATCTTCAAAGACAGGGAAAAGATGGCATGGGAAATTCAGATCGGTCTCCTTGATGCTGACACTGGGCAAAACCCAGTCTATTAAACAGTTGGTTTGTAAGCATTTACACCAAACTACATGGTGCATTTATAAAAATAAATCAGCCAAAACAAACTGATTTCCTTTTTCAGAAAGTGGCACTAAGAGTGACCTGTACATCAGCAAAGCTGTCAAGAAGGTCTCCCATGAGATCCTACTACAAAAGATGGCAAGACATGGGCTGGATTATGCTACTATTAAATGGATATTGAGCTTATTGAACAAGTGTAGATTTCCCTCAATGACTTAGAAGAGGAGTTAGAAATATGATTTATCAGATTTGCAGAAGACACATGATAGGAAACTCCTTAGAGGAAAGTATCAAGATTCGGGAGAAGCTGGAACAGTTGGCTGAAACCAACAAGACAAATTTCAGTAAGGGCAAATAAAAAGTCTTATATTTGTGTAGGAAAAATCAAAGCCAAGAGTACAGAATGTGAGGAGGGGAGGATTGGGTAGCAGACAGCAGTGCAATGAATCTCACTGTCTTGGTGGGTCACAAACTGAATGTGAGCCAAAAGTGTGATGCAGCTGCAAAAAAAGCAAGCACAACTCCAGAGAGGAAGAATTTCTGAACAACAGATAGAGGCACTGGGTATGTCGAACTTGGAATAGAAAAGACTGCAGGGAAACATTACAGCTCTCTTAGAGTATCTGACAGGCTGTCATGTAGAAGACAAGTAGAATTGTTCAGACCTGTTTCAAAGAGCAGGACAAGCAACATTTGTCTTAAACATGGGTTTAAATTACAAGGAAACAGATTTGGTTGGAGATCATGAAATGGCTCAGCTGCCTAAGGAGGCGGCAGACCCTCCTTCGCTGGAGACCTTTAAAGAGGAGCTGTCAGAGGTGCCGTAGTACTGGGTGGGCTGGTACTGGACGATCTCCAGGGCCTCTTCCAGCCTTTGCACCAAAGATCCTACTTTGCAAACTGCAGGGATGCAGTCAACCAGCAGACCCAGGAAACAATAGAGAGTTCCCAGGGCCCTAGCTGCAGCCAGAGGCAGATAAACCTGAGTGTGCAAAATCCACCTCTACAAAACACACACACACACAAACACCACGAACCAGCCATGGAAATGCCAATCAGTTCTAACCAGAGGCGGGTCAACTGGTTGCACCCCAGAAAATGTTCCTGGGGCTTCTTTCAAAGCCATGGTTGGTTTAAGCCAGCAGCCGTAACTGGCTCTGTTCAGAAGAGCTCTGCAAGGGCAGCCCCCAAGGACAGCTGGTGCTTCTGCCTCTGTTTACAGCTCCTGCAGGCCAAGCCTTCTTGACTCACCTGCCCAGCAGGATCTCATCTTGGGCAAAGCACCAGGTTAAAACAACTACCTGTTGGAGGAGAAGGCGTGCCCCCCCCCCCCAACAGGCCTGGCTCCCTGAACGCAAGGCTCAGGCAAGGCACCTGGAGAAGCCTCTAGACCACAGCAACTCTCTTGGCTAAGCCACCAACTTCTCCAGCTGTTTCCTCTTGGCCACTATATCCCAGGCTCTTCTGTGGCCACCAACAGGCTCCAGAACAGGACCCCACCTCTGAGCCTCCCAAGGCCTGTTGGGCGGCGGCCCCCGGAATGCAGCTCCGGCTTGGGCACAGCCTCTCCAGCCCCCTCCAGAGGCGCGACAGCCAAGCGTGCAGGAGGGCACGGCAGAAGAGGCAGCGTGTGGCGGGCCTCTAGCCTGCCACCCCAGCCTCCGGACCAAAGGGTCGGGGCCTGGCAGATCCCTCATCCCCGAGTCGTTCAGGGGACGCCACGGCTGGCTCTCTGCAGGGAGCCGGGTCCCTCTTTGGACCCACAGCCCCAAGCCGCGGGGAGGGGGGGCACTGGGAACCCCTAAGATTCGCACCCAACTGACAGCAGCACACACGAAAGGGACCTGGCTGCCCTTGCGAGCCAGCAGAGCGGCACGGCTGCTAAAAAGGCCAACGATATCACGGGGTGTGCTGCTGGGAGTAAAGAGTCGATTGTGGGGTAACCGTCCCCTTCTATCCTGCCCTGGTCGGACCCCTTTTGGAGTCCAGTGTCTGGCTCTGGGCGCCCAGTTCCAAAAGGGCAGCGGCAGGCGGAGAGACGGAGGTGAGGATCCGGAAACCAGGCCTCGCAAGGGACGGCTGAAGGACCGGGTTAAGCTGAGCCCGAGGAAGGGACGACGGGCAGCAGACATCCAAAGGGCTGCCACACGGGAGAGGACACGGACACCTCCTCTGTTGCCCCAGAGGGCAGGACCAGGAGCAGCGGGCTAAACCTAAAGCGAGCGCGTTCGGGACAGACGTCAGGAAGAACTTCCCGGCTGCGTGAACCGTCGTCCAGTGGAACAGGCTGCCACGTGCAGCGGGGCATTCTCCTTCCCAGGAAGTCTCCCAACAGACCATGGACACTGCCTGATAGACAGAGAATCTGTTGCAGAGATCCTAGAATTCAGTGGACTCCACAGTTAGCAGGGGGTTGAACTAAATATTCTCTAACGTCCCTCTACCTATGACTTAACATACTACCTCACCCATGCAGACCACAAACTCAGTGGGCATCTGCATGGGTGCCACTGTATGCTTCTGACTTGGAAGCCCAGGCAGGGCTGGGCAGCTCAGGGCAGGATGGTCACAGGTACCAATCGTCCCCTGTGGGACCCGCAGAGCTTCCTGACATCACACTGTTGAAATCCGTGTTTCTGAATGGAAGTCCTTTTTCCCACCAAGTGTGGGCGGTTCAACTAAAAGGTGTGCCAGCCATGATACCAACTCTCCTTCAAATCAGGCTTGACTCCCAGCAACTCACTGGCAGCCCCAAGCAGCTTTCTTGGCACCACACAGACATGCCCCTGTCTCGGACCATCTAGCTCACAGTGGGATTCCCCAGTGGTCCCCCATCCAATCCCGAGCAGGCCCCGCTTAGGTAGTTCAGCTTCTGAGCCCAGACAGATCGGCCCATGCTGCCACCTGCTGCCGGAGCACATCAGCAGCAGAACAGGCTGGATGCACCTCCCCACTGCCACAGCCTTGTCACACATGAGGGCCCCGCCCAATGCACAAAGGGTCTGCCAAACCATCACCTGCCCTGCCTCAAAGAGGGATTGCACCAGGATGAAACAGCCAGCCAGGGTGGTCTCTGCTCACCTAAGCAGCCATGGGGGCTTTGTAGCCACTGAGTGTCAGGGCTTCTCTTTGTCTGAGGGCCCCCGAGGCTCCCCCGGCTGAGGTAGACCAACAACCCACCAAACTCCTGACCAGCCACTCGTGGCTCCCCCTCCCCACCACCCCCTCCCCACCCACACCCCACACCCGCACCCCACACCCACACCCCTGTAAGTCCCAGCCATGGGGGGGGGGGCAGCTCCGGCTTCCTTCTTCAGCTGCTACACAAGGCGCCCCTCCCAGCACAGCGGGGCAAGAGCAGGGCAGCGGCCGAGCCCTGCTGGAGGGCACCCTGGCCTGGCACAGGGAAGGCCTGGGCTGGTCACTGGGCACAGAAGGCAGCAGCTGGGGCACCTCAGGGCAGAGGTAAGTTGGGGGTGGGGAGATACAAAAGACTCCTTGCTGCCATAGCAATTCCCCGGAGCCAAGTCCCTGGAACGCATGGAATGCAGCCACCGCCTCCCTCGCTGGTGCGGCCTGGAGGGCAGGGGGAGAGGCCAGGGTGCCAGCTGATATTAATCCTACAGACAGGAAGGGGCAACAGGGGCAAATTGGCAGGCAGCTGGAATTTCCCCTGGGTGGATACTTAGCCACAGAAACTATGGGAACAGAGCAATGGGTCCCCCTGCCCCCAAGGCAAGTCTTTAGGGTAACCCCCATTTCTCAGGGCGGGCTCCAGCCTCTGGTCCCAGGAGAACAGGGGCTCTAGAGACACCCACAACCTCCCTTCAGGGCACAACCCTCACAAGGGGTTTTTCCACACATAAAGGAGGAAGCATTGGGGGATCCCAGCCGAGGGAGAGGAGGCTGCCACCGCTATTGCTGCCACACTCAGCCTGGGCACTAGAGCCCTGTTTATTCGAGTTCAGAGCAGGAGACCAGACTCTGCAGCCAGGGATCCACAGGACCGGCTGGGAAAGAGGAGGGGGCCTTCCACGGCTCAGGCCAAGCAGGCAGGAGTGGCGTCAGAGGAGGAGAGCGGCTCCCCTTCCACCTCCCTCTCGCGGCCGTCCTCACTGCAGTCAGAGGGTCTGACGCCTCCAGGCCGGCCCTCTGGAATGCCAAACCGTCTGTGCACACACCCATGCAAGAGCCACGCCCAGCAGCACTGCTCCTCCCCCGGCCCCACCCGGGAGCTCTTGGCAGGGTCAAATTCCAGGGAAGCCCTGCTGGAGGGGGGCAGCCTTTCACTCACCCCACATTCTTCACCCACAAGTCCAAGGCTCCCCCACAGAGGTGCGGCAGTTGCCTTTCTCCCCAAACAACCCACCGCCAAGGGCCGAAGTGCCACCAGAGCCGCTATTTGTCCTTTCGGCCAGACAGTCAAACGCACAGAAACAGAGGTATCCAGACAGCTGTACGGAGCGCTGTTGCTGGCCTGGGCCGGGTGCCAGCCCCAAGTTTCCACACCCAGGCCCTCAGGGCGGGCAACCAGTCAGACTCAGGGCGGGCAACCAGTCAGATGCCACTTTGCCCATCCTGGGAACACGCCCAGAAATCAAGCGGACTTCCTCCCCACCGGACCCTCCCTGGCTCCCTTCCCTCAACCTGAACTACTCCAGGACTGCTCAGAAAACAGGGGAAGTAATTCTGCCACAGAGCCAGCCCTGGCACTCAGAAGGAAGACAAGAAACCACCAGCAAGCCCAAGGCTGGGGGCAACCCCAGGCTGACCGTAGCAATCTCCAAAAGAAGGCCTGATTAGCACTTGGATGGGAGACCACTGGGGAACCCCCAGGCTTAGGTGAGATAGGGAAGTTAGAAAAGCCCTCCAGAAGATGGCAAAGGCTGCTTTCACACTGCCACCCAAAAGTGCATTGGGGTCCCCATGTTGTTGCCAGAATCTTTACTACTAGAAGTTTGGGGAATGGGCCCCCCCTCAGTCAGCTGGCGATCACCCTGAATCCACCAGATGTCGCTGTGTCTAGTTAGCCAAAGCAAAGGGCCAACCTCTTGCTAACATTCCGGCTTGGAGACCCCCCTGTATGGTGTCCTGCCAGCAGCCTATTCTGAACTCCTTGTGTGACCACAGTCCTAATCAAAGCCCCAATAAACAAACAAGACTTGACCCCTGATAACCCAACTAAGCCACCTTCTCAGCAGTGTTTCAGTAGCGGTGTGCCGCTGGCTTCACTGGGGGCCTTTTTCCAACTTCTCAGACAAGCCTACAGCCCAGGGGTTTCCCTGTGGTTTCCTATCCAAGGATTAACAGGAACCACCCAGCTGTGCTCCTCAAGACCAGCCAAAGCACTAGGTGCTTCCACCAGGCCGGGCTCCACATCCACCAGCAGGCCCACCAAAGCCTATTGGCCTTGGCAGCAGAGGGGCTGCCTCTGGAGACTATCCCCGGGAGACCCCCGGTGGACTCCTGGTGCAGCTGGCTGGCCACTGGGAGGCCCGGCTGCTGGATGAAATGGCCAGAGGTCCGTCCCACAGGCCCGGCTTCTGTTCTCTTCCAGACTGCTTCCCTGCCCCAAAGCAGAGAAGCGCCAAGCCTGGAAAGGACAGGTGGTCAAGCTGCCCAGTCCCAAACGGGGGACCCTCCAGGGACGCCATTGCACGAAAAAGCTGCAGGCGGGGCTCTGCCAGGGCCTCCTTGGCGCCCGCGGCAGAACCACGCCAGGCCCCTCTGCAGTCGCCCGCGAACGCCCCACCGCCCGAGGCAGGCAGGCAGGCAGTGCGGGGCAAGAAAGGCCAAGGCCGCCGCCGCCGCCGCCTTGCTCGGACGGGGAAAGAAAGGCAGCGGGCGGGGCTGAGCCTGGCTCGCTCTCCCGGACTGGACCGGGCGGGCTGCCGGCCCAACGCTCCTCCTCCCGCGCTACGGCGACCAGAGAGGCGCCCGGGGCCGCGGCCTCCCTCTCGGGCTGGTCGGCCCCGGCCCCGCTCCCCGATGCATGCTTGGGCTTGCTCCGCCACCCGGCCGGGGCCAGCCCTTCTCCGCCGCAGGGAATCCGACAGAGCGCGGCAGGCCCGGCGGTTCAGACCCGGCGGGAGAAGCAGCCCTAAACGGCCCGCTGGCCCGGAGGAGCTGCTCCCGGTTCCGCCCGGGAGCAGCGGGCCCTTTCCGAAGGATCCGGCGCTCCAGGCTTCCACGATGGCGGAGGACGCCCGAGGCCTCGGAGCCTCCAAGCCAGACAAGGCGGGCCCTGGCGGGAGCGGCCGAGGGAGGGATCGGGCAGGGTGCCTGGGTGCTCGGGCAGGGCGTCGGCCGAGTCCTCCCGCCGCTCGCGGGCCGCCGGGTCGGGCAGGAGCGGCCTGGCCGGACGGCGCGCGGGGAAGGCCGCGGAGAGCCCGGCAGCCGCCCGGCCGCTGCGCAGAGCCTCCGAGGGCCGCCGCCGCGGCAGACCCGCAGCCGGACCCGGGCCCTTCGCTGCGCCGCCGCCGCCGCCGCCGCACGTGGAGGGGCGGGGCTCGGGGAGCCGGGCGCTCTGCCTGCTCCGGCCCCGCCGATTCTTCCCGCCGGGCGCGGCCTACCTGGTCCAGGAAGGCGAGATCTGCGACGTCGAGCTGCGCTCTGCCCGCCGCGCCCTTCTCTCTCGCCGGCCAGAGTCGCCTGGCGGGTAGGTGGGCGCGCGGGTGGGCGGGCAGGCGGCGACGGCTCGGAGGCCGTCCCAGCCGGGCGGGGCGACGGGCGGAGCGCGCAGGCGCGGCGGCTGGGTCGACTCTTCCCGGGCCACGGCTGCTCCGCAAGAGGGTGGGCGCCGAGAGGGAGACCCTCGAGGGCGGAGGGCCGTCTCCCGCCGCCGCGGTGGCGTTCTCCGCCTGTCTGGCCCACGCGCCTGCGCCGCGCCTTCCGGAGCCGCCGGTCGCCGGTTTGCGCTCCCGGCCTTGGCTTGACTGGAGCCGCTTCCTGCTTCCCGCTTCGGCGAGCCCCGGGCCGTTGCTCCTCTTCCTTTCCCGTTTCTCAGAGGGAAAAAGCCCTCGCCCGCCTCGACCGATGCTGCACTGCAGCAGCAGCAGCAGCCGCCGCCGCCGCCGGTCACGTCCCGCCAAATCGTCCAGCAGCCCTGACCTCGATGAATCCCGGGGCCCAGGAGGCCCGGCGGCGCCCCGAACTCGGGATTCGCACGCGGTGATTGCATGCCTTTCCAGGCTCTGCTGCCAGCAAAGAATCCCACCCCACGCGCAGAACCAGCGCTCGACCCCATGTGATTTCCTGCAGTCAGAAAACCTGAGCTTGCGAACTCAGCCGTAGGCTGCTCACCAATCAACTCGCCTGAGTAAACCCCAACTTTGCCCATTCCTAGGCACTGCGAAGAGCCCAACACGACTGAACAACAACAGGCACTGTCGCATTTGGAGGCATTGTGGAAAGCACCTTCCCATTTTACAGGGAGCTGCAAGGATTCTAGGGGGAAATCCGCAGTCCCAGCAGAATGCCCAGAGCTCTCTCGGGGAGCCCCAGAAGTTGTGCCAGACACCTGCAGCCAGGGAATCACCTTGCCAGGAGCAGCCAGGAAAGCCTTGCCTTCTTTGCTTGTGAACCAGGCAGCTGGAAGGGTGAGGCTGGGATGGCTTCCTCATAAGCCCTCCCTTGGGTCAAGCAGCCAGCAGTCAGCCCCGGAGAGCAGAGGCCAGTAAGCAGAGCAAGTGGAGGGCTCCAGGTGCACCCACAGGGGCCAGGAATGCAAAACGCTCTCCTTAGACAGTGCTCGATAAAGGTAACATTCTCCTCTGTGTGTCTGCCTTGCTGTTGCAGCCAGACCTGGGAGCCCAGATGCCCAAGGGAACTGGCAAGGGGCAGCAGGGGATTTCTAATGCCCTGGCACAAGGCCTGCTAGCTGGATGATCCTCCTCCCTCAGTTCTGGACAGAGCAGAGGTGGGAAGCCACCTCATGCCCAGGAAGGGAACCTGACCCAGCCCTGCTGCAAAGGTATCTGGGGTCAGCCCTTGTGGCCAGAACACCCAGCAGGGAGAGCCAGGGGAGCGGAAGAGGCCTCTTCCCATCCCAAAGCTCAGGAGCAGGAGTCCAAGACCCCATGGCTCCCACAGCCTCGTCCAGGGCCCTGCCCAACCAGCAGGCAAGGAGAGAGACCATTGGCTGAGATGCCAGAGGAAGGGGCAGCGCAGCCCTGTGCCACACACACCTGCCCACACCCACCGGATGACTTTGCAAGACACATCATACCGTCGTGTGTGAATGCGGCCACCATTTGTCTTTCCCCTCTTCACCACCATTCTACCTTTGTGTGCACAAGGGGCTAGGAATCCTGACCAAGTCTCTTTTCTGCATTCTAAAAAGCTCCCTGAATGGCCCTTCATTGCGTTGCTCCCATCAAAGAATGTTTGCACATATTGCTCTTAGCATACTCCTTCTAAGCAGAAAGCCGCTCCATAGCAATTAGTGCATAAGGTACAGAGCACCATTTGCCCTGAGTTCTTCCAATACTTGGCAGCTTTCCTCCAACCTTGTCCCTGATACAGTTTTTTGCCATCTTGATGCCCTCTGGGGCACAAGGTTCAACTTTCTCCCAGAAACTGCTGGTGGCACTGGAGTGCCTCCCAAGCAGCTGCTGTCCCTGTTTCCAGCATTCTTAAGACACGAAAGCGTCTGTCGCTCCAGCAGCCTCCTTACCCCCCAGGGCCTGACTCTGCCAAGTAATCCAAGCCAGAAGGAAGGCCAGCAGGCAGGAGCAAAGCTTACAGACTCGGCTCTTGGGGCTGATCAGCCCCACACGTCATTTCTCCAGTGATCTTCAGCTCAGTCTCCCTCCCTCTTAAACTAATAAGGCCGCCTATTTTACAGTAATCCTAGGCTGCCCCCAACAAAACCAGTACAAACAACAGTAAAACAATCCTATCAGCCATACACAAAGCAGCCCCCTCCCCATCACAACCACATCATGCCCATCACTTCTACAGCCACCGGTTCCTCCCCATCCTGGCCCAATGCCTGGGGGAAGAGCCGGGTCTTTTGGCCTCCCAGACCAGGGGAGATGGCTTCAAAGGGCCAGGGCAGCCACGGAGAAGGCACATCCCCGAGGCCCCACAGGATGGCAACGTTTAAGGGAAGGACCTGGTAGGGCAGGCAGATACCCCAAGGAGGCAGACCTGCAAGGAACCAGGCCCCGTGCCACTCCGGGCTTTAAAGGTGACAACCGGCACCTCGAGTTGCACCTGGGAAGAAATGGAGGCAGTGCAGCTTGTTGTAACAGTGGTGTAATTTGGGGAAACCAAGGAGCACTGGGAACCGCACAGACCGCCACATACTGGGCCAGTTGTAGCTCCCGTATGGTCTTCAAGGGCAGCCCCACGTGAAGCACTTTGTGGTGATCCAATTTGTGATCTTCCCACAAATCAGCCTCTGCTTCCACTATTACCAAGCTTGGGGCAGTTGCAAGGCCCACTAATTTATGTTTTGAATTATTGTTCTGAAGTCAGAGGCTCTGTGCTATAGAAAGAGGAGGAAGTGGAAGACAGGAGCCACCTTGACCCTCGCAGTCCCCCACGTGACTTGGCTGTTCTGGCCTGAAAAACTGCCTGGGAAGAGGCCTCCTCCCTCCTGGCCTGTTGTGCAGCCCTGTCTGTGGGGGCTTCAGCCTTCCTGAATGCAAAAGATCAATCCCGCTTGACAATCGGGCCTGGCAGGTGGGGTGGGGGCTGTGTGTGTGCATGTACGTGTATGTGTGTGTGTGCGCCTATAGCGAACTTAAAAGGCAGTGGGAACAGAAGCCAGGCATCCGGGTCACGGGCCATCTCTGTCTCTCAGCAAACTGCACTGGTCAGACCTCATGCTATGTAAAGGAACACGAGAAACGAGTGGCTTCAGAGGAGAGCTCCCAGGATGATCAGAGGCCTGGAAACCAACCAGTTATTCTGCTGGGTTAAATTTGAAATGCCACTGCTCAGCCTCCGTCCAATCACATCCACTGAAGGGGAGCCCAACGCTTGTCTGGGCCACGGGGTCCACCGTCCAGCCAGTCTTCCTGTTAGGGAACTTGCTCTAACACTCAGCTGGAATCTGCTTCTGGTAACTTCCATCCATTATTCTGCATCCTGCACTCTGGAGCAGAGAGAGCAGGTCCTGACTTTAGAACCACAGAATGTAAGGGGGAAAAGGTTCCTGGGGGATCCTCCTGCCAGCTCCCCGCTAGCACAGGGATCCGCTGATGGCCCTCCAGCCTCTCTTTAAACATCCCCAGTGGAGATGCATCACCACCCCGAGGCAGCCAGTTCCAGTGCTGAGGAGCTCTTGGCGCCAGGATATTTTTCCTGAGGTCGGACCAAAAATCTACTTCCTTGAAACTGAAGCCCTCTGTTTTTTGTCCTTTATTCTGGAGCAACTCCAAGCAATTCCCGGGTGTGATAGCCCTTCAGATGCTTGGACAGCTATCGTGTGTCAAACTGGAACAGATAAGCAGCCATGGAAGGATACAAGAAGAGCCGATAACCCATTATGGAGGAAAGAATTCCGGCAACTATTATGTATCAAATGTGAGTTCTGTTCAAACTAATCAGTGTTTAAATTCCTGTACTTCTTTTCCCCTCCTACTCTATGTAAAGAGCTAGAAGCAATTATCTTTGATGGAGAGGGACAACTTCCAACTATTCCTTGTTTTGGTAAAAGCCAGACCTAGTATCAAGCTGCCTGTTTTTCACATGTAAGATCTAGCTATAACGTGATACCTCCCTGCAATCTTCACTTCTCCAAGCTAAGTCACACCCTACGGCTCTATTCCTCATATTTTTTCCTTCCATGCCCCTTATCATCTTTGATAACCTCCAGTTCAACGATGTCTTTCTTAAAATGCAGTGCCCCAGACCGGATGCAGTCTTTAGGTGCAACTGACCAGCTCAGAACTGAGAAGAATCATGGCTTCTTTTGATCCTGACAACACCTTTCTGTTGCTGTAGCTGACCTTGCATTTGCATTTGCATTTGGCTTGGAATCTGTAAGACACCCGGGCCCTTTTCATAGTTTTGTTAGCCATATAGTCCTCTCATTTTCTGCTTATTGCTCCAGCTTGTGAAGGTCATTTTGATGCTTGCCTTGAAAGCTGTTTGCTGCCCCCCTATCCTTGTGGCCTCTGCAAATTTTATAGTGCTATTTTCTGACCCTTTATCCAAGTCATTTATACATATACTGAATAACACGTTTATAAATGCAATCTGCAGTGCATCATTCAACACACCCTTGCATCTTGATGCGCAGCCATTGCTGGACACTCATGGGACACTGTTGTCCAACAAGTCCTGTATGCAGTTGATGGTAGTTTAAGTCCAGCCCATGTTTTGCCATCTTCTCTATTAGGATCTCTTGTCAAATAGGTTGCTGAAGTCAAGATATACTCTGTCCGTTGAATTCTCTGTTCAACTAAATTGGTCATTCTCGGGAGACTGCATTAGTTTGGCATAACTTGTTCCTGATTAACCCCTGCTGGTTCCTGCCAAGCAATACATTCTTTTCTAAATGTTCATTAGAGTCTACTTGATAATGTGTTCCATTGTTTTGCCTGATAACAAAAGGGCAGGATTTGTGGCAGAGTCTGGCCAGTGCAGGAGAGAAAGCAACAATTACTTTCCAGAATTTGGAGAGGGTAATATTATAGTTGCCTTTTTTTGCAGCCATATCTTGACTGCATTCCGGCATTGACTAGACCATGGAATCAGACAGCAGTTTGATCCATTCATGAATGAGCATTTATGGAAAATAAAATATAATGAAACACAGATTCATTACTAAGGAGAATGAATTGTTAGAATCCTACTATCTGCAGTTCTTCAGCAAAGGATCATTGTCATGGTGCTGGAGCTTGAGCACCTCAATGATGCCATGAGCTAAACCGTGAAGGGCCACCCAAGACGGGAAGGTCATGACAGAGAGGTCAGACTAAATGCGATCCCTGGGGAAGGTAATGGCAACCCACCCCAGTATTCTTGCCATGAAAACTAAATGGATCAGTACAACCAGAGATATGTCGGTATGAGACTCCCAGGTCGGAAGATGGTCAAAATGCTACTGGGGAGGAACAGAGGATGAGCTCAACTAGCCCCAGACGTGATGACGCAGCTAGCTCAAAGCCAAAAGGACGGCTAGCGGCCAACGGTGCTGGTGGTGAACGGCAAATCCGATGTTCTAAGGATCAACACACCATTGGAACCTGGAATGTAAGATCTATGAGCCAGGGCAAATTGGATGTGGTTACTGGTGAGATGTCAAGATTAAAGTTAGGCATTTTGAGCGTCGGTGAACTGAAATGGACTGGAATGGGCCACTTCACATCAGATGACCACCAGATCTACTACTGTGGACAAGAGGACCACAGAAGAAATGGAGTAGCTTTCATAATTAATAGTAAAGTGTCTAAAGCAGTGCTTGGATACAATCCAAAAAACGATAGAATGGTCTCAATTCGAATTCAGGGCAAGCCATCTAACATCACAGTGATCGAAATATATGCCCCAACCACAGATGCTGAAGAAGCTGAAGTAGAGCAGTTCTATGAGGATCTGCAGCACCTACTGGACAACACGCCTAAAAGAGACGTTATTTTCATCACAGGAGACTGGAATGCTAAGGTGGGCAGTCAGATGACACCTGGAATTACAGGTAAGCATGGCCTGGGAGAACAAAACGAAGCAGGACATAGGCTGATGCCAAGACAACTCACTCTGCATAACAAACACTCTCTTCCAACAACCTAAGAGACGGCTTTATGCATGGACTTCACCAGATGGACAACACCAAAATCAGATTGACTACATCCTTTGCAGCCAAAGGTGGCGGACATCTGTACAGTCGGTAAAAAATAAGACCTGGAGCTGACTGTAGTTCAGATCACGAACTTCTTCTTGCACAATTTAGGATCAGACTCAAGAGATTAGGGAAGACCCACAGATCAGCTAGATATGAGCTCACTAATATTCCTAAGGAATAAGCAGTGGAGGTGAAGAATAGATTTAAGGGACTGGACTTAGTAGATAGGGTCCCGGAAGAACTATGGACAGAAGTTCGCAACATTGTTCAGGAGGCGGCAACAAAATACATCCCAAAGAAAGAAAAAACCAAGAAGGCAAAGTGGCTGTCTGCTGAGACACTAGAAGTAGCCCAAGAAAGAAGGAAAGCGAAAGGCAACAGTGATAAGGGGAGATATGCCCAATTAAATGCAAAATTCCAGAGGTTAACCAGAAGAGATTATTTTTAAACAAGCAATGCACGGAAGTGGAGGAAGACAATAGAATAGGAAGGAAAAGAGACCTCTTCCAGAAAATTAGAAACATTGGAGGTAAATTCCAGGCCAAAATGGGTATGATCAAAAACAAAGATGGCAAGGACCTAACAGAAGAAGAAGAGATCAAGAAAAGGTGGCAAGAATATACGGAAGACCTGTATAGGAAGGATAACAATATTGGGGATAGCTTTGACGGTGTGGTCAGTGAGCTAGAGCCAGACATCCTGAAGAGTGAGATTGAATGGGCCTTAAGAAGCATTGCTAATAACAAGGCAGCAGGAGATGATGGCATCCCAGCTGAACTGTTCAAAATCTTGCAAGATGATGCTGTCAAGGTAATGCATGCTATATGCCAGCAAATTTGGAAAACACAGGAATGGCCATCAGATTGGAAAAAATCAACTTACATCCCCATACCAAAAAAGGGAAACACTAAAGAATGTTCAAACTACCGAACAGTGGCACTCATTTCACATGCCAGTAAGGTAATGCTCAAGATCCTGCAAGGTAGACTTCAGCAATTCATGGAGCGAGAATTGCCAGATGGACAAGCTGGGTTTAGAAAAGGCAGAGGAACTAGGGACCAAATTGCCAATATCCGATGGATAATGGAAAAAGCCAGGGAGTTTCAGAAAAACATCTATTTCTGTTTTATTGACTATTCTAAAGCCTTTGACCGTGTGGACCATAACAAATTGTGGCAAGTTCTTAGCGGTATGGGGATACCAACTCATCTGCCTCCTGAGGAATCTGTATAACAACCAAGTAGCAACAGTAAGAACAAACCACGGAACAACGGACTGGTTTAAGATTGGGAAAGGAGTACAGCAGGGTTGTATACTCTCACCCTTCCTATTCAACTTGTACGCAGAACACATCATGCGACATGCTGGGCTTGAGGAATCCAAGGCTGGAGTTAAAATCGCTGGAGGAAACATTAACCATCTCAGATATGCAGATGATACCACTTTGATGGCTGAAAGCGAAGAGGAACTGAGGAGCCTTATGATGAAGGTGAAAGAAGAAAGTGCAAAAGCTGGCTTACAGCTAAACCTCAAAAAAGCCAAGATTATGGCAACCAGCTTGATTGAAAACTGGCAAATAGAGGGAGAAAATGTAGAAGCAGTGAAAGACTGCAAGAAGGTGCAAAGATTACTGCAGATGCTGACTGCAGTCAGGAAATCAGATGTTTAATCCTTGGGAGAAGAGCAATGACAAATCTCAATAAAATAGTCAAGAGCAGAGACATCACACTGACAACAAAGGTCCGCATAGTTAAAGCAATTGTGTTCCCTGTAGTAACATACGTCTGCGAGAGCTGGACCATAAGGAAGGCTGAGCGAAGGAAGATAGATGCTTTGGAGCTGTGGTGTTGGAGGAAAATTCTGAGAGTGCCTTGGACTGCAAGAAGATCAAACCAGTCCATACTCCAGGAAATAAAGCCAGACTGCTCACTTGAGGGAATATTAAAGGCAGAACTGAAATACTTTGGCCACATCATGAGAAGACAGGACACCCTGGAGAAGATCCTGATGCTAGGGAGAGTGGGAGTCAAAAGGAAGAGGGGCCAACCAAAGGCAAGGTGGATGGATGATATTCTAGAGGTGACGGACTTGTCCCTGGGGGAGCTGGGGGTGTTGACGACCGACAGGAAGCTCTGGCGTGGGCTGGTCAATGAAGTCACGAAGAGTCTGAAGCGACTGAACTAATAAACAACAACGAAGTATCTGCAAGTAAAAAGAACACTTTAAAAGCTGCCTCTGCTGCTAAACATTTTCCAGTGATCCTGGACCAGATGTGAGTCAGATTGAACAAACAATGATAATTTATTTTCTGGACTTAGAAAGGTAGTGGTGAAGTGCTCACCATTATTTAGGTTCCATGCCACTGAAGGAGAAAACTGGAGCATTTCTAACTGCAGCTTTTCCACCAAAGGTTGAAACAATACCTTTATTATGCATAACTTAGGCAAGGGTTTTTTTATTGTGAACCGCCCAGAGTTCCTCCTTGTGGGGAAGATGGGCGGTGATAAGTTTGATTGATTGATTGATAAATAAATAGGGACGATAATGGGAGCGGTAGGAGCCGCAAAGACATGGGCGTGCAAAGGAGAACCAGGAGAATCGATCAGGGTCTCTCTCATTCTTTGCAGGGCAGGTTCCCTGAAAGGGGGGTGGGGGCGCACTCAGTAATGCTGCTGGAGGCAAGGGGTCACCCTGGCATCGTGCGCCTCTGTTCCTCAGCCTCGGCAGGCCCTGTTGGTTCTCTAACCAGAAGCCACGTTGGGCAATTCCACAGGGCAGCCCGCGCCCCCACCTCCCATGCTGCTCCTGGATGCCCCCGAGGCCGGCTGGGCGATCCCAGGCCAGGTTGCCGTGCTTTGGCACAGGGCCGGGCTGGCGCCACGCAGGCTCTTATTGGCCGTTTCCCACATCTCGTCCTTCCCACCCAGGCAGGGAAGGGCAGCCTGGTTGGCTGGCTGGTCCATGCGTGGGCAGGCCTCCCGGCGCCTGCCTTTCCCCGCCCCCTCGGCCTGTGTACCCGGCCTTCGCTTCCCTGGATCTTTGTGCTCATGCAGCGGGGGCGGGGTGAGAGAGCGAGAAACCTCTCCTGGGTTCTCTCCTTTGACCCTGACGCAGACACCCCCCCCAATTGTACCATTGCTGTTTGATGAAAGCAAAGGGAACACATCGTTCCGCAGAAACTCTGTGGCAAAGAAAAACTGCTAGTTGCGGTTCGAAGGAGCACAGAAACTGTGGAGCCTTGTTCCGATGTAGCAACGCAGGAATTTATTTAAAAAGGGAGAGAGAGCCCTTGCAGGACAGCGGAAAGCAAAGAAGAGCACATCTCGGCCAGACCGGGCAGAAGCCCAAAGGGTGCCCACTGGCTGGGAGGAGCACAAGCCAAATGGGGGTGCTGATGGGAGAGGTGGGGGAAACAGGGTGGCCAGGCAGCTTTCCTGGTCTTTATGGGCCTGCTGAATCAACTGGGAAAGGAAGGAGCTGCGCAGCAGCCCAAGGCCAGAGGTTAACCATCAGCTGCTGGAGGGAGGGGACACGCCAGTCCCCCTTGGCGCTGTGGCCGAACTGGAAGGAAGCCCAGTAGAGCAGAGCTCCAAAACCTGGCAGGCGGGGGGAGAAGGAAGAAGCTGTTCCTGCACTCGAGCAAGGATGGCACACCATCGAACCGGTGTTAGGGGAGGGCCAGCCGATCCCTTCTTGGCGCTTCTTCATGGTGCTCCTAGGAACATTTCTGGTGGTGTGGCCTTCGCTGGGTCATCTGGCAGATCCTGTGGTTGGTGTCTCCACATGAAAAATTGTGGCTTCACTCATTTGGGTATAATACTCTTCTGAACTTAACCTTGTTAGCCAGCAGCTCCAGGAAAAGGCCTTGAACACACATTCTGCTGTTTAAAAGCTGCGGCAAGCTAAAGATATTCTGGAGGACCTAATGATGAATCTCTCAGGCTTGCTGAAGAAACAGCCTTTCTGACAGCATTTTGGGCCCCGAGCCTGCTTATAGAAAGGTCAAGGTGCCACTACTCACAACCAAACCAAAATTCAAACTGAATTTCCACTTCGCAGTGCTTGATGGTGCTTTTCCCTCTCTTGCAAAAGATTTCAACAGCTGCAGTCCTTGTTGGTTTCTTGTATGATATCCACAGCTTACAGAAGAAATCAGAGATATAATAAGAGATTTAGGTGTACATGTATTTATTTATTTGTCATATTTCTTTACCGCCCACCTCATATTATGACTCTGGGTGATTTACAAACAATTAAAGGTAAAAGATTAAAATATTGTTAAAACCATACAGTATAAATCTTCAGCAAAGGATCGTTACCTTGTCGTGGTGCTGGAGCTTGAGCACCTCAATGATGCCATGAGCTAAACCGTGAAGGGCCACCCAAAACGGGAAGGTCATGACAGAGAGGTCAGACTAAATGCGATCCCTGGGGAAGGTAATGGCAACCCACCTCAGTATTCTTGCCGCGAAAACTAAATGGATCAGTACAACCAGAGATATGTCGGTATACCATCGGAAGATGAGACCCCCAGGTCGGAAGATGGTCAAAATGCTACTGGGGAGGAACAGAGGATGAGCTCAACTAGCCCCAGACGTGATGACGCAGCTAGCTCAAAGCCGAAAGGACGGCTAGCGGCCGACGGTGCTGGTGGTGAACGGCGAATCCGATGTTCTAAGGATCAACACACCATCGGAACCTGGAATGTAAGATCTATGAGCCAGGGCAAATTGGATGTGGTTATTGGTGAGATGTCAAGATTAAAGATAGACATTCTGGGCGTCAGTGAACTGAAATGGACTGGAATGGGCCACTTCACATCAAATGACCACCAGATCTACTACTGCGGACAAGAGGACCACAGAAGAAATGGAGTAGCCTTCATAATTAATAGTAAAGTGGCTAAAGCAGTGCTTGGATACAACCCAAAAAACGACAGAATGATCTCAATTCGAATTCAGGGCAAGCCATCTAACATCACAGTGATCCAAATATACGCCCCAACCACAAATGCTGAAGAAGCTGAAGTAGAGCAGTTCTATGAGGATCTGCAGCACCTACTGGACAACACGCCTAAAAGAGATGTTATTTTCATCACAGGAGACTGGAATGCTAAGGTGGGCAGTCAAATGACACCTCGAATTACAGGTAAGTATGGCCTGGGAGAACAAAACGAAGCAGGACACAGGCTGATAGAATTTTGCCAAGACAATTCACTCTGCATAACAAACACTCTCTTCCAACAACCTAAGAGACGGCTTTATACATGGACTTCACCAGATGGACAACACCGAAATCAGATTGATTACATCCTTTGCAGCCAAAGGTGGCGGACATCTGTACAGTCGGTAAAAACAAGACCTGGAGCTGACTGTAGTTCAGATCACGAACTTCTTCTTGCACAATTTAGGATCAGACTCAAGAGATTAGGGAAGACCCACAGATCAGCTAGATATGAGCTCACTAATATTCCTAAGGAATATGCAGTGGAGGTGAAGAATAGATTTAAGGGACTGGACTTAGTAGATAGGGTCCCGGAAGAACTCTGGACAGAAGTTGGCAGCATTGTTCAGGAGGCGGCAACAAAATACATCCCAAAGAAAGAGAAAACCAAGAAGGCAAAATGGCTGTCTGCTGAGACACTAGAAGTAGCCCAAGAAAGAAGGAAAGCAAAAGGCAACAGTGATAGGGGGAGATATGCCCAATTAAATGCAAAATTCCAGAGGTTAGCCAGAAGAGATAAGAAATTATTTTTAAACAAGCAATGCGCGGAAGTGGAAGAAGACAATAGAATAGGAAGGACAAGAGACCTCTTCCAGAAAATTAGAAACATTGGAGGTAAATTCCAGGCAAAAATGGGTATGATCAAAAACAAAGATGGCAAGGACCTAACAGAAGAAGAAGAGATCAAGAAAAGGTGGCAAGAATATACAGAAAACCTGTATAGGAAGGATAACAATATCGGGGATAGCTTTGACAGTGTGGTCGGTGAGCTAGAGCCAGACATCCTGAAGAGTGAGGTTGAGTGGGCCTTAAGAAGCATTGCTAATAACAAGGCAACAGGAGACGACGGCATCCCAGCTGAACTGTTCAAAATCTTGCAAGATGATGCTGTCAAGGTAATGCATGCTATATGCCAGCAAATTTGGAAAACACAAGAATGGCCATCAGACTGGAAAAAATCAACTTATATCCCCATACCAAAAAAGGGAAACACGAAAGAATGTTCAAACTATCGAACAGTGGCACTCATTTCACATGCCAGTAAGGTAATGCTCAAGATCCTGCAAGGTAGACTTCAGCAGTTCATGGAGCGAGAATTGCCAGACGTACAAGCTGGGTTTAGAAAAGGCAGAGGAACTAGAGACCAAATTGCCAATATCCGCTGGATAATGGAAAAAGCCAGGGAGTTTCAGAAAAACATCTATTTCTGTTTTATTGACTATTCTAAAGCCTTTGACTGTGTGGACCATAACAAATTGTGGCAAGTTCTTAGTGGTATGGGGATACCAAGTCATCTTGTATGCCTCCTGAAGAATCTGTATAACGACCAAGTAGCAACAGTAAGAACAGACCACGGAACAACAGACTGGTTTAAGATTGGGAAAGGAGTACGGCAGGGCTGTATACTCTCACCCTACCTATTCAACTTGTATGCAGAACACATCATGCGACAAGCTGGCCTTGAGGAATCCAAGGCTGGAGTTAAAATCTCTGGAAGAAACATTAACAATCTCAGATATGCAGATGATACCACTTTGATGGCTGAAAGTGAAGAGGAACTGAGGAGCCTTATGATGAAGGTGAAAGAAGAAAGTGCAAAAGCTGGTTTGCAGCTAAACCTCAAAAAAACCAAGATTATGGCAACCAGCTTGATTGATAACTGGCAAATAGAGGGAGAAAATGTAGAAGCAGTGAAAGACTTTGTATTCCTAGGTGCAAAGATTACTGCAGATGCTGACTGCAGTCAGGAAATCAGAAGACGCTTAATCCTTGGAAGAAGAGCAATGACAAATCTCGATACAATAGTTAAGAGCAGAGACATCACACTGACAACAAAGGCCCGCATAGTTAAAGCAATGGTGTTCCCTGTAGTAACATATGGCTGTGAGAGCTGGACCATAAGGAAGGCTGAGCGAAGGAAGATCGATGCTTTTGAACTGTGGTGTTGGAGGAAAATTCTGAGAGTGCCTTGGACTGCAAGAAGATCCAACCAGTCCATCCTCCAGGAAATCAAGCCAGACTGCTCACTTGAGGGAATGATATTAAAGGCAAAACTGAAATACTTTGGCCACATCATGAGAAGACAGGACACCCTGGAGAAGATGCTGATGCTAGGGAGAGTGGAAGGCAAAAGGAAGAGGGGCCGACCAAGGGCAAGATGGATGGATGATATTCTAGAGGTGACGGACGCGTCCCTGGGGGAGCTGGGGGTGTTGACGACCGACAGGAAGCTCTGGCGTGGGCTGGTCCATGAAGTCACGAAGAGTCGGAAGCGACTAAACGAATAAACAACAAATACAGTATAAATATAAATACCCATAAATATAAAATGCAAAATATATAAAGTCCAAAATGGCGAATAACGATCTCATCATTGGTGCCATCAAGGTGCCGACCACCCCCATGCTTGGCTATCTCCCAATGAAAAGATATTCAAAAGATATTGATGCTTCAGATTTATGTAGTGAAACTTTCTATTCCTGAAGTGATGAAGTTTGTGAAAATAAGCTCATCTTTTAATATCACTACAGATTTGTTAACTGCCCAGTGTCCATTTCTAGCAGGGAATGTAGCTTCTCAGTTAAGATCAATAAAAACATGCATGTGTCTAACAATGGAGAGCCTTAGAGGACTCAAAGGACTTGCCACCACATTGCTAGAGCACGAAATACTGCAAAACCAGAAGAAATGGGATTTGATTTTCCAAACTTAAGGAAAGTGATGGCTTTCAAGCCATTAGTGGACAGCTAGGACTACTGAATGGAGCAGAGCTTAACACAGCGAAAGATGTGCACAGAAAAAGAATATTATCTAAAATAGCATTAATGAGCACATTAGAGAAATATAGGTTATTGATCTTACACACTTAGCCCACCCAAGCATAAAGAATTACACACTTAGACAAAGTAGGTTCAAAAATAAGTGAAAAGAGTCTTACTGATTTATTCGGTTCAGTTACATCCACCTTTGGTAGAAAAATGTTTGTTTTTTCTGTTCCCTAAGCTGAATTGAACTCTTAGCCCTCATTGCTGCTAAGAGCTGCATGCAGAAAAGGGGAAATTCTAGGCCCACCACATGGCCCAAGATGGAGGGAGAGGCAGCATGCCTGCTGCCTACCTTCCCTGATGGTGGAAGGAGGAGGAAGAGGAAGTGAGGAATGTGGGAGGGGCAACAAACAGCTTCCTCCAGAAGCACATGGAGAATTTGCATCCAAAAAGGAACTCATCCATATGCTAATGAGGCATGCTGATTTGCTGATACCTCCAACACCCCTTCTCAAACCAGATCATGCATCATGTCTACACAAGATTTAACTCACTTTGTAGGCCTTGATAGACACCCTTTGCAAGTGGCTTTGTCAGGATGTCTGCGATCATGCTCTCTGAGGGACAATACTCCAAATTTATTAGTCCTGTCTCCCGTGCTTTTCTAATCACGTGGTAACGAACATCCGTGTGCTTGGTCCACCCTCCCACCTTCTTTGATAGAGTCTTTGTCCTCAGACTCTTATTGGAGCAGGAGCACCAAACCCCAGGTCCTCAAGTAAATACTTGAGCCATTGTACTTCTGCATGTCTCAGCCGCTGAGACGTACTCTGCTTCAGTAGTTGCACGTGCCAATATAGTCTGTTTGTGACCGGCCCAGCTCACAGCCCCTCCCCCAAATAAAAACACATTCCCACTAGTGGATTTGCGATCAGTTGCATCTTCTGCCCAATCTGCATTGGTATGCCCCACTAGTTCAGGGGAATCAGTTGCTGGCAGCTTAAGCTTCAGGTCTGCAGTCCCCCTCAGGTATCTTGCCACCCGCTTAACACCTGACCAGTCCCTTTGGGTGGGTGTGCTGGTCTGTCTGCAGAGGATCCCCACAGCAGTTGAAATATCTGGCCTCGTTTTGGTTGACAGATATAACAGCTTCCCAATGGCCTCTCTAGCCATTGTTCTGAGGCAACAGTTCACTAGTGTCTTTAACTTTGTGAAAGCCTGTTTCCATTGGAGTTGGTACTGTGTTTGCATCTTCCAGCCCCGGGCTCTCCAATAATTCTAGAATCTTTTGCCTCTGACTAAGGAGAAAACTTCCATCCTCTTCTCTGTCAATTTGTATCCCCAAGTAGTAGCTCGCCTTCCCAATTTTGGAATTATCAGGGGTCAACTCAGCATTGCCTCATAAGCATAAGGGGGTCTCTCTAGCAAACGCATCTCTATTGTGCTTGTGGGATGTCACGTGGGTCACCTGATTTCTACTTCCTCCTCCTCCTTGGGTTTGGGGGATTAACCCATTACCCTTCTGGCAGACATGCAAGCAGGAGGTGCTGCAGAATGCAGCTCCTCCCCCTACCATCTTGCCTGCACACAGACTTTCTATTTCCATAGAAAGTGTCTACAAAGAACCAGTGATGATGAAGTGCTTTCTACTATGAACCTACCTGTATCCAGATCTACTGAATAAAAGTAAGCTATCTCTATTTTTCTTCATCTAACTACAGTGTGAAGACTGAATTTATTTCTGAACGTAATTAAGCTTAATGTGCAAGTTCCTTTTTTGGTTCACACTTCTACTCTGCAAGATTGCTGTTTGCTGGTTGGAGTTCCTTTATTAACCTTTAAAAACTCCATCAGCCAAAACATTTCACCTCTACTTCCATGTTCAAATTGGATACAATTTCATCAATATCCCTTTGATCCTCATAACAGAGAATCAAATCATCCACAAATGTCAGAATGAACACGTCTCTGCCATTCTTGTGTTGTGTCTAAAGTCAGGGATCATCTTTGCCTTGAGTGAAACCTTGCTTTATTAGCATCTGACTTAATTTCACATTCCAGGCCCTTGCTGCTTGTTTCAGCCCATAGATCCACTTCTGAAGCCAACACACTAAATGCCTGATCTTTGGATCAGTGAACCCTTCAGGTTGTTGCATGTACAACTCCTCCTGAGTTTCTCCATGCAAGAATGCTGTCTTAATGTCTACATGTTCCACTTGCATGTTCCTACTGGCAGCTAGACTTAAAAGAAGTCGAATTGTTGGGTGGGTCACAACAGGTGAAAAAGTTTGGTCGTAATCTTCCCCATACTTTTGTGAATAGCCCTTGGCTACCAGTCCAGCTTTGTACCTTTGGACTTCTCCCTTCTCATTCTGTTTGGCCTTAAAGACCCAATTGCAACCAATTGCCTTTTTGCCAACAGGTAACTTTGTGAGTGTCCAAGTGTTGTTGTGTTGCAGAGCCTCAAACTCCTCTTGGGCTGCTTTCCTCCACTTACTTGCTTCAGCTGGTGGCAGCTGTTGCACTTCTTTCCATGATGCAGGCTCTTTTGGCAACGGCACTCCTGCGAGGTAGGACAGTCACTTAGCCGGAACTCCCTTGTTGGCTTGTGATGAGCGTCTCAGGTCCGGAATAGAACTCAGGACTGGATTGTACTGCATCTCTGCCCCTTCTGTTCCTCCTGGTTCCTCACTCTTCTGAATCAGGCGATCTCCTCTCTCTGGGTTTTCCTGCTTGCTGCATCTGGAAACACTGGGTAAGGTACTTTGAACAAGTCATCATCAATCAAAGCAAATATTTGTAGCTCAGGGTTGAACTGTGGAGTCCTTGGTGCTCTCTGAGCCTTGTTGTTTTCTTGCAGACATTTCATTGCCAGACTAGGCAACATCTGCAGTGCAAACAGGGAAAGGGCCTTGCTCTCTGTTTATATATATGCCCTGCTTGTGTTGGTGGGGGTGTTGTCCTCTCCTTGGAAGTTCTTTGATTGGGCTGTTGATTGACTGAATTAATAGTTCCTTGATTAGGGTGTATTGTGCTGTTTGATTGTTCATCTGGTGTTAATCCTAGTGTTGATTTTTGCATATCTGGGTGTTGATTGCTGGCAAGGAGGTGTACTGGTCTTTTGGCTTTTCTATTACATACCATTCAGAAGAGACAACCAACAGTCAATCAACCAAACAGCAAACAACAGCCCAATCAAAGAACTCCCAAGGAGAGAACAACATCCCCACCAACACAAGCAGAGCAAGCCACTATATATAAACAGAGAGCAAGGCCCTCTCCCTGTTCGCACTGAAGATGTTGCCTAGTCTGGCAATGAAACATCTGCAAGAAAACAACAAGGCTCAGAGAGCACCAAGGACTCCACAAGTCATCATCACCTCCCCCTTTTGCAGTGCTGTTGGTTAGAGGATTTTTATTTCGCTCTGTTTCATCAAAATGCACCACTCTGCAAGTATGAGTTGACCCAGTCTTAGGATCTAACGCTCTATATCCCTTGCTCCCCAGTGAGTACCCCAATAAGATTCCTTCCTTTGCTCTGGAATGTAATTTGGTTCTTTTCTCTTTTGCAATGTGGTGGGTTGCTACTCCCCCCCATCTGTTACCCCCAACAGATGCTTGAATTGCCCACACAGCTCGGTGTGAATTATCTCCAGGGGCTGTTTGGAGTGCCTGGTGCTTTCTTTTGGAATTGCAGGCCTAGTGGCCTTTCCCTGTATGCACCCTGCATCAGTCTTACCACAGTCCTTGATTTCCAAATTGCTTGCCAATCCACTTTTCTTCATTTGAAGAATTGTATTTGAATCTCTGTATCCAAATTGTCTGTGCCAGAAGGTGGCACTGTCTCAGTGACTAGCCACGCATGCCATATCTGGCCTCTCACAATTGAGAAAAATGAGTCCTTGATGTAGGAATCCTGTTAAAAAGACACCTTTTTGATCCATTATTTCACATTTGTCACCTTTAAATTGAAGAGTATAGCCATTTTTTATTAGTGCAGATGAACTAATTAGATTCATGCTGAAGCCTGGAACATATAAAATGTTAGTTGTAATCATATCCCTCTGGGTGGTGCCATTTCTGCACCTTAGGAAGGCACGACCCTCCACTTCCACTGGGATTGTTCTTCCATCAGCTATTCCTTTGAACTTGGGTTCAGTTCAATAAAGAAATCACGATCTTTTATCATATGCATGCTGCAACCGCTGTCTATAATAAAGGAAGAGCAACTTTTATTAATGGCTGAAAATGCAAGAAGAGTTGTTTCTGGAGCTTTTTTTCTCTCGTTTTTCTGATCTGCCTTCCTGGCCCAACAATTTTTCTTTAAGTGCCCACGCTTTCCACAAAAATGGCACTTGATGGGTTTCTTTGCTTTGAATCATTCCTCTGCTTCTGACCACCTTCTTTGCTCTGAGGCTTTATAAAATAGCTTGCCTCATGATGGGTCTGCTTGGAATTTCTACAGGAGGTCTGCCTGCTATTTTCAGACTTTAATTCTTGAATTAAGTCTGATAGGGGTTGTCTTGATCCCCTATAATTGGCAGCAAAACTTGAAAAACTCAGGTAAAGTTCCTAATAGAAATCCAACTTGAATTCTATTATCCAGAGTCACATCATTGCAAGCAAGTTTGTGCAATAATGACTGAACTTTGGAAATATGTTCATCAATGTCTGCATCTGGATGCAGTTTTACATTGGATAACTCTCTCACCAAATTAACAACTTGGGAATCTCCTCCTTCCCCAAAGAATTTAAACAATTCCTCCATCATTCCTTTTGCAGTTTCTCTGCTGGATCTGTACCAACATTGATCCATTTAAGGAATTCATGATTAGTCCTTGGAGTTTCACGTCACTGGCTGCCCAATTTGCATAGGCTTCTGAATCTGAACTAGGAGGATCTTCCTTCAAAATATTATACAGATTCAGAATCTTTTAAGCCATTAGTGGACAGCTAGGACCACTGAATGGAACAGAGCTTAATACAGCAAAAGACGTGCACAGAAAAAGAATATCTAAAATAGCATTAATGAGCACATTAGAGAAATATAGGTTATTGATCTTACACGCTTAGCCCACCCAAGCATAAAGAATTACACATTTAGACAAAGTAGGTTCAAACGTACATAAAAAGAGTCTTACTGATTTATTTCAGTTACATCCATCTTTGGTAGAAAAATTATGTTTCTTTCTTCCTTCTGTTCCCTAAACTGAATTGAACTCTTAGCCCTCATTGCTGCTAAGAGCTGCATGCAGAAAGGGGAAAACCTCTTTCCTTAGGCTGGCCACATGGCCCGAGAGATGGGAAGAGCAGCTGCATGGTGCTTCTTCCCAGATGGTGAAGAAGAAGGAAGTGAGGAATGTGGGAGGGGAAACAAACAGCTTCCTCCAGAAGCACATGGAGAAGCACATGAAGCACATCCTAAAACGAACCCATCTACATGCTAATGAGGCATGCTGATTTGCTGATACCTCTAACAGGCTTAAGAGTTCAGAGAGGTTTTTATTTGGAGCATTTTGTAATTACAAGTTAAAGTTTATTGAACAGTTTTCTTAGTTCTTGCATTAGGTGTGTTCATAATGGCAGTTAAAGCAAGGTAATATAATAGATGATTTTGGATTTGCATTATAATTAACATGTCAACACATTTTTATTTCAAAAGCAGCTTGAAAGCAACTGACTCAGTAACATTTCAGGTCAGAGCAGGGGAAAAAGAGAGTACAAAGTGGAGACAAGTCAGAGATCTGGGTGTGCTGCAGCTCTCCAAATATTTTCCCCAGAGATAAGCATTCCAAAAATACCAGGAGTTTATTTTTGCTTGGAAAAGTGTTGGAGCTTTTTACATTTGTTTACGGATGGTGGCAGGGCTAATTAATGTGACCAGGAATTCCCCCCCGCCCCAGAAATAAATGCACAGCTCTCAAAATGTGTGACCTATCACTGTCACTGACTAAGTGTAGCCTTTGCCAGGAATGGAGCTTGTAATTATGCTAGGATGATTGGTAAGAGCAAAAGGTGAAGAGAGACAGACAGGCAGATAGACTGACCGGCCCCCAGGGTGCTTTGTCCAAAGGCTTAGTGCTCCCCTCTCTGGGCTGCTCTTGGATCCGGCCCTCGGAGTAGCAACTCCAAGCAGCTGAGGAAGCCCTTTGCAACACCTCAGGTCAAGACAGCAAAAGACCACCACCCCCACCCGCTCTCTCTCTGCCAACCTCCTCATGGGTTGATTGCAATACGCCATCCACAGGGGAGGGGAGAGCAGCCTCTGAAAATGGTCCAGGAATTTCAGTTGCTCAAGCTGGCCAGCTAGGGAACGTGCTCTGGACTGGCCGGGGTAACCATGGGATGCATTGCCCTGCCTGGGCTGGCTGTGAGATCTAGTCTCTCCTTCCCTTCCCTTCCCTTCCCTTCCCTTCCCTTCCCTTCCCTTCCCTTCCCTTCCCTTCCTTCCATTATTTTTATTGATTCATTTTCAGGCAGACATACTGTACATAAAATAATATAACATAAAAATGAACAATTTACCATACACAAAAACAAAGAAAAATTTTAAACAAGAAAATACATAAAAAGAACACACAAACAAGCAAAAACTGTATCCCAAACAAACAAGCAACAAGTATATCCCAAGTTCACCTGATTTTGTAAATCTTTAAAAAGAAAAACTAAGCTTTTAATATTGACCAAACATGTTCAATTTTTTCCCCCAAAGGGAGAGATAATGGGACATTTTCTGATTAACTGAATATGTAATTTTCTCAAAAACTGCTAACTCACACATCTCTGAAATCATCCTTTATAGCATTTTCCATCTCCTAAGGATTATTCTTTTTGCTATTGTTACAGCACAAAAAAGCCTGTCTTTGTTCTGAACATGTTAAATTCCAAGTAGTCAGCATATAATTTAGTACAACATCGAATCGAATTACCCATTCGGTCGCATCCGACCCTTGGCGATCCCGTAAGCCAGTTCTCTCCACGATGTCCGACCTTGTACAGCTTCTTTCAGTTGCTTTGTATCTTGGACTGTGTCTGCTTTCGTTACATCCCACCAGCGCGTTCTTTGGCGTCCTCCTCGTCTTTTGCCACCGACCGTTCCAAGCATAACGTCTTTCTCCAGCGATGTTGATCTCATGATATGACCGAAGTAACTAAGTCTAAGTTTTGTTATTTTCCCTTCTAGTGACATGACTGGTTTTATGCCCTTCAACACCTCTTTATTTGTTATCTTTGCAGTCCAAGGGATGTGCAAGAGCCTCCTCCATAGTTCACATGAATCAATTTTCCTTCTATCCAACTTTCTCATCGTCCAACAGCCGTATGTAGTTATGGGGAACACGATAGTGCGGACTAGTCTACACTTAGTCGTCAGGCTGACATCCTTGTTTTTCCAAATTTGATTCATACTCATCATTGCTGTGTGACCCAGCATGATTCGGCGTTTAATTTCTTGGCTGCATTTGCCATTTTGAATGACCAGTGATCCTAAAAAGGTGAATTCTTCCACGCATTCCACCTCTTCTCCATCAATTACTATTTTGATATTTCCATTCCTTGCAGTTGTCATGAGTTTGGTCTTTCTGATATTCAGAAAGAGGCCAAACTTCTCACTTCCTTCTTTGAGTCTCATGATTAGGTGCTTTAGGCCTTCCTGGGTTTCTGAGAGGAGGGTTGTATCATCTGCATATCAAAGGTTATTGATGTTTCTTCCACCAATTTTTACCCCAATTTTTGATTCGTCTAGCTCCAGTTTCCTGATGATCACTTCGGCGTACAAGTTGAATAAGAAAGGTGACAGAATGCAACCTTGTCACACACCTTTCTTGATCTTGAGTGATCTGAGTGATCACTGAGTGATCACTGAGACCAATCAGTGTCTCCATATTGAGTTCAAACAGTGGCTTCCTGATTTACATACAGTGATTTTACCAACTTCACCAAATGTAGTGGCACCCCAAGGTCTGCTAGGGCGCTCCATAGTTTGTCATGGTCAACACAATCAAAAGTTTTCCTGTAGTCGATGAAGCACATATAAATGTTCTTTTGAAATCCATGACATTATTCCGTTATCCATCATACGTTTGCTATGTGATCACATAGTATTTACAGTACAATATACATATCTTTAAAAACCAGAGTTTTCTCAGTAATTTTTTTTAATGTATTATATAACATTACTCCAAAAAGGATGTTAGGAAGAACATGGCCATAGCATATGAATTAAAGTGCCCTCAAATTTCTTGCAATGCCAAGACAAATAGTCATTAATCCATCCTTTACAAAATATTCTAGATAGTGTCCAATAGATATGAAAAACAACCTTTTAATGGATTGATTTCACTTTAAATCACAG
Organism: Candoia aspera; assembly: GCF_035149785.1. Lineage (NCBI taxonomy): Eukaryota > Metazoa > Chordata > Lepidosauria > Squamata > Candoiidae > Candoia > Candoia aspera. Next base: position 131,300 of record NC_086153.1, read on the forward strand.
GACATACTTAGTATTCTTCAAACTTGAGTCCATTGGTTGAAAAGAATCAGAGTTTCCAGTTCTTGTAAATTTGTGGTAGATACTTAAACTGTTCTTTTAACTTTTATTTAATTAATTAATTTGTCAAATTTTTATCACCGCCCATTTCCCACCTAAGGAGGGACTCTGAGTGGTTTACAATAGAACTTTTGACAGAAAAAAAAATAGTTTGGATTCTGAGATTGAATTCTTCAGTATTAATCAGTTATTTTAGAAGCTGAAGCCTGTTGTGCCCAATCCAGGCCCACACAGCCTCCAGGCACAGAGATAAGACTTCCCCAGCATCACTCAGATGGCCTGGGATACTCAGAATGCTGATTATACCTCACCCCAAATCTGATGATCACCTCACCCAGCAATTTCATGTAGATATTAAACAGGAGGGGAGAAAGTACCAAACCTTGCAGCACCCCACAAAGTAGGGTCCGGGGGTTGGACGTCTCCCCTCCATCAACAGCAATTGGAACCAACCCTGGAGGAAGGAGGAGAACCAGCACAACATCATGCTGCCCACCCAAACTCCTGGAGCATGTCCAGGAGGATACCATGGTTGAGGGTATCAAAAGCCACTGAGAGGTCAAGTAAGTCAAGGATGGATGCACTACCACCATCCTACTTGTGCCAGAAATCATCCAAAAGAACTTCTGACCAATGCTGTTTCCATTCCATACCCAGGCCTGAACCCTGACTGAAAGGGCTCTAGATAATCCGCTTCATCCAGGGTCCTCTGAAGCTGCAGCACAGCCATCTTCTCCACAATCTTCCCTAAAAAGGGAAGGTTGGAAACTGGACGAAAATTGTTCAGAATAGTCAGGTCCAGCGATGGCCCCTTAATGTGGGGGGGAATCAACACCCCCTCTTTTAATTATAATTATACCCTTTTGTACCCATTCCTTCCAGTAAAAAGTTTTACCATTGATTTTTAGAGTAAAGTTATGCCAGAGAGTTAAGTTCTCATGAGATTCCATACCAAAACTGAACTTATCACCTAACAGGGAACAAATATGTCTTAGTGCTAGTAAAATTGGGAACATTAAATTAGTCCTAATAAACTTTGTTCCTAACAACTGTCAAGACTTAAATGGGTAAGTACAATAACTTTCCAGTTTAGCACATAATGACAGTTTGTCAAAAAAAAAAATTCATTCCAATAAAAAATTGATACTAAAATGTAAGCCCAGTGATATTTCTGAAAATCTGGAAAATTAAAATCTGTCATAGACAAACTAATTTAGAAAGAGAGATTCTATCTGTTTTTTTATTAAGTGCCATCAAGTCATTTTCAACTCCTGCTGAACACACAGGTACATTTTCTGCATGACAATATATCCCTAACCTGTTCTTTCAAGTCTCCCAACAGTGCACTCATCATCACCATATCTGAGTCCATCCGTCTCGTTGCTGGTCATCCTCTTCTTATCTTTCCTTCTACCTTCCCCAGCATTACAGCCTTCTCCAGAGAGCTGGATCTGCATGTAATGTGTCCAAAGTTGGATAATTTGAGCCTGGTCATGTGTTCCTTGAGTGAGACCTCTGGGCTGATTTGTTCAATGATCCATTGGTTTCTTTTCTTGGCTGTCCATGGGATTCTCAGACGTCTTCTCCAACACCAAAGTTCAAAGGTGTCAATACTCTTCCTAACTTGGTTCTTCAAAATCCAACTTTCGCTTCCATAGAGTATTACGGGAAATACAGCTTGCACAGTTCTGATCTTTGTAGGTAGAGACACATCCCAGCATCTGAGTATCTTTTCCAAGGCCTTCGTGGCTGCTCCACTGAGTGCTCGTCTGTGGCATATTTCTTGACTGCTTGTTCCTTTTCTGTTGATGGTTGATCCTAAAAGGCAGAAACTCTCCACCACTTGCGTACCTTCATTGCCAATTCTAAGGCTGGTTGTTCTACCTGTTGTCATCAGTTTGATCTTACTTATATTTAATTTTAGTCCCATTTTTTCACTGTGCTCCTTGACTGTTACTACTACACCTTTGCATTTTTTGCTTTCAGAGTAAGGTCATGAGCATACCACAGGTTATTCATGTTTCTTCCTCCAGTTTTAAAACCATGCTCATATTCTTCCAATCCAGCTTCCCTTAATCTATATTCAGCATATAGGTTGAATAGATAAGGGGAGAGTATGCAGCCTTGTTGCACTCCTTTGCCAGCCAGCCTTTTTTGCCAAGTTCTGCCTGTACTCCTGACCTGTATATAAGTTTCTCATGAGGACAATAAAATGTTCCGGGATTCCCACTTTTCTGAGCACTTTCCTCAGCTTGATGGATCAACACAATCAAAGGCTTTTCTGTAATTGATGAACCACATACTGACTTCTTTCGGTATTCTTTGGCTTTCTCAGTTATCCAGTGTGCATCAGCAATAATGAGACATTATTGTTCTTCGGCTTTTTCTAAAGCCAGCTTGAACGTCTGGCATCTCTTTTTCCATGTAGGCCTCTAATCTGGGTTGGATGATCCTAAGTATTATTTTGCTAGCATGTGAAATTAAGGATATTGTACAATAGTTTGCACACTCTGTTAAGTCTCCTTTTATTGATACTGAAATGTAGACACCTCTTCCAATTGGTTGGCCACTGTGTTCTCCAGATTTGCTGGCATAGTTTGGTTGGTTGAAGAAGAACCAGTCAAGAACCTTGAGTGGTTCTGCTGCTGCTTGCCATATTTCAGTGGGTTTTCCATCAGTTCCTGTAGCCTTCTGACTTGGTAATGACTGAAGTGCTGATCTTCTAGTGCTAGAAGTTCTTGTAAGTAAGGAATATCTTCTAAGTTATCTTGGATGTTGACATCTTTACTGTACACTGTTTCAAGTATACTTCCATCTTCCTTTGATCTCCTTTGAATCAGTTACTATCTGTCCATTGGAGTCCTTCAGCATACCAATTCGAGGTTGGAACCTCCTCCTAAGTTCAGAGATCTTTTGAAAGACTTTCCTTGTTTTTCCATGTCTGTTCCCATCTTCAGTGTCTTTACAGATGTTGTTGTAATACTGCTTCTTGTCTCTTCTAATAACTCTCTGAAACTCTTAAGTTCCTTCCAGAGATTTTTGTCTTTCTTGGCTTTGGCTTCTCTTCTCTTCTTGGCAATTTCTACAGTTTGTTCTGACATCCAGTTTCTCTTTCTTCTTTTTTGGCAGTCTCTTTTCATTTTCACCCTTAATGACTTATTTAAGTTCATTCCATAATTCAATGAAGTTCACAACTTCAAAGCAATTTCTGATGTTCTCCTTGAAAATGGTGGGTATGTGTTCAAGATCATATCACAGAAGCTGACTGGGTTTCTTCTTCATTAGCTTAACTTGGAGCTTGCACATGAGCAATTCATGATCTGTTCCACAATCAGCACCCAGCCGTGTCTTTGATGCTATAATAGAGCAATTCTATCTCCTTTTAGCAATAATAAGTTTGATTTCTATATACTCTATCTGGTGATGTCCATGTAAAGATGCATCATTTTGATTGATTGAAGACAGTGTTAGCGCTGAAGAAATCACTGGAATGGCAGAAATTGATAAGTCAGTCTCCGGCTTCAGTTTTGGTTTCCTACGCCATACAATCCAACTACATTTTCCTCTTTCACATTTCCAACTTTGACATTCCAGTCTCTAATCACAAGCAGCACATCTTGCTTGCATGTTCTGACAATTTCAAATTGAAGTTGATTGTAGAAGTCATCAACCTCTTCTTCTGCATCAGTGGTTGGAGCATAAACTTGAATTATAGTCATATTAAATCTAGCTGTTTTACCTTCCCAAATAAATTTTCTCAAAAGCCTTATCAATTTGATTAAAATTATTTTTGGAATAAACACAGGTAAAGTTCATAAAACATACTGTACATTGCATTACAAAGGAAACCAATTATATTTGAGCACAGTTAATCTATGTGCTTCTCTTTTTTATTGATCATGTGCCATCCGGTCATTTTTGACTCCTAGTAACCACTTAGACAGATTTTCTCTATCATGATCTAAATCCATTAAATCCATAACAAGCAATACCCTTTCTAGGTTATAATAATTTTAGATAGTGAGGTGTGCTGAAGTCAACAAACAATTTAGAAGTCCAGAGGACATAAATGGCTTTGTTGCCTACGTACATTATTGAATAAAAAGCTAAATTTCAGTTAGAGGTTAGTGAAAATAAAGTTGTAATTTTTTCCCATGGAAATTCACAGATCCTCTGAAATCCATGGGCCCCAGATTAAGAAGCCCGGCTCTAGGCAGGCAAGGAAGCAAATGAGGAAGCACTTCAGCTGAGAATACAAACTTTGCCCATTATTTCGGTTCCCTGAAATCCAAAATCTGCCAACTTCGGGATGAATTCTTTGGTGCCATATCCAGCCCAGCATTGCAGCTGGAATTTCTTGCAAAGGAGGCCAAGCGCATCTCTGTCCCAGGTGGCCTTGCGGTGGGCAATGGAAAGAGTTGTCTTGCATCTCTTCCCCTGAGATCCAGGTGGCTCCCACCCTGATGGTGCTCTGGAGGGTCTTAAAGACCCAGCTGTTCACCTGGGCCTGGCCTGGGTGGCTGGAGCCCCTGGGGAGGGAGGGTATCTGGGTAAGCTTTCTGTGCCCTTGGCTGAATTCGATATCTTGTTCTCTTACTTTTGTTTTTTCTTTATTGATCTTGGTTTTTCTTATTCCTGTTGTATTTAATTTTGTCTGTTACATTGTGAGCTGCCCAGAATTGTCCTGTAGTCAGGCGGTGCCTAAATCAAATTATTGTTGTTATAATCACTTATCCTATGTGTTTGTCTCTATATCTCTTTTTCTATCTCTAGCTCTCTATCATCTCTATCTCTGTGGTTTTGAGCAGTTATACAAATCCCAAGCAAGCATCAACATCCTTTTTTCCCCAACTGACTTGTGCGGATTTCCATTGCTAATCTTTTCCACACACACACACACACACACACACACACACACCCATGACCTCCTCCCTTGCTTCCTGATGCTTCTCGCCCACTCTGGAAATTCACTCCAGCCAGGCACTGCTGCAAAGTCTCCGCAAAGCGGGTGTGTCCACATCCTGTGTCCTAGCAAACCTGTGTGGGCCCTTGGCTTGTGCCGCGTGAAAGGACCCATCTCCCTTGGTCCTTGTTCGAGAACAGACAGGTCAGGATAAGGGAGACAATGCTCCTCAGCCATCAGCCAGAGCATTTTGCTTCTTCTCCCCTGCCCCCAGAGGAAAATGCAACTTAGGTTGCAGGAAACTATAATGACAGAAACAATAGCTCTTATCAGTGCCTATTTTTAGGGCCCAGAAAACAGGCAGAATATCTTGGAAACTTTTCCTGTTTACCCGCTGCTGCCCTGCTGCTATGTAAATGCAGAGCTGCGCTGAGCTGTTTATTCTGAAGATCGCTGGAGAGTCAGAACTCCCTGACAGGAAAGGCCCAGCCAAGCCTCTGCCTGCTGCCTGAGCAGGAGAAAGAAGCCCATCTGCTGCAGCAAGAAATCTGCAAGGGCAACCTGCACATCTATGGAGGCCGTCTCGCCGTTGCTGGTGAAACTCCAGCTGGCCACAGTCTCCCAAGCGGGCATCACTTCCCACTTAAAGAACTTGGAAAGGTGCCTTGGAGGGGCCAGAGAGTGAAAGGCTTGTGCTGCCAGGCAGGCAGCGGGGAAGGCGGGCAGGCGGGCGGGCGGGCTCACCTACCTGTGGCAGAAGGAACCCCTTCTCTCCCCCCCAATATGAGCAGCCCTACTCCACTGATACTAATCCTTGGGTGTCCTGCAAGGCTCCCCTTGCCATGGTGTCGCCACCCACCTGCCAGACTCCAGCCAGAGAGCGCAACAGCTCAGCTGCAGACGCACCACACGTGGCCAGGAAGAAACGCTCCGTAGCAGAGAATGCATGTTACTCAGGGTGGAACTCTTCTCGGTGTCCTCCGAGCTTGGTTTTTTCCTTGCAGATGTTTCCTAGGCAAGAATGATGTTACCTAGTTCGTTAATGAAATATCTGCAAGAAAACGAGAGAACATCAAGAACCCAACAAAAAACGCTAAAGCTATTGAGTCCCATCAACCCTGCATGGCCTAGAGAACGTGAGTGGGTGAAGTTCTCTCTCTCCCAAAATACTACAATGGGGGCCATCCAGTGACGCCATCTGGGAGATTCCGAATAGATGAAGCACGTCTTCACCCAGCATCTCATTGCCCTGTGAAATCGTAAGAGTTTGAAGGGACGGGGGAGTCTAAGCTCCTGCTTGGGGCAGGATCTGCTAAAGCATCTTGGGCACTCTCTACTTGATGCTGGATGCTGGGTGACATGAACTCCACTACCTGTGGGCTAGATCCCTACCCGCCTGGCTTGTATGGACTGGATCCAGGAGTTTGTACTCAAGAAGCCACCCTTGGATCCAGCTATGCTGGGCAACTATCACCTGCCGTCCAACCTTGAAGAGTGGCAAGGAGCAGGTTATCTGGGTCCTTTTCACCTGGGTTCAGGTGTGGTTGCTTTCGTCGGTGACTTACGGTGGGACTTTCGTAACCCAGCTTGTACTGCTGGAGCTGTCAGGATCGTACAATCAAACGAACCCAGTGCGTTTGGTTGCTGGTTCCTGTCAGTGCCAGTCTGACCAAGAAGCCTCGAGGAGGCATGTCACAATTGTTTGTGCTAGATGCAGGGAGGGAGGAATTCCGACAGGAGCCGAAGCGCTGGGAACCAAGGACATCGCAACAGGCTGGAGCCAGGTGTGGGAGGGGGAAGCTCACCGAGAAGGGGATGCTTTCGTTAGGATTCGTGTGCCAATTTTAACAGCTGCAGCTTTCTTTTGAAACGCTTACTTCAATCTTCCAATAAAGCGCTTTCTTTTTCTACAGTGGAAACGTGTGAGGCTACAATATTTGGGACCTGAGTACAGCTATCGTTACAGGAGCACTTGGTGGCCTAGCATCCTTTGGGATCGTTGGTGAGGGCTGGGGATTGGAGGCCCCGTTTTCAGTGGCCCAGTCTTTCCCAAGTGGGTGGTGCCTGCTGTTGGCAGTGGAGGAGAGGTTACACCCAGGCCCCCCTCTGAGGGGAGCCCCGGGCCCAGCCCTCTTCCCTCTTCTATCTCCCATCTGCCTGAAGCTGCTGTGAGGCCTGGGGTCTCCCTGTGCTGCTCATTCCAGGACCCGCTCCCCTTTGGGGCGAGGTGAGAGTGGAGAAGGCCAGGCTGCCCTGTGCTTGGCTGCAGCTGGGACAGGCAGGGCTCTGTCGGGGCAGGCTAACTGGGCTTCTTTGGAGCACCTTGCCTCCGCAGCCAGGTTTTTTCTGCCAAGAAATGAAAGCGCTATCGGCAGTCCTCAGAGGGAGGACAAGGGCATTTGTCTTCCATTTCTAACGTCTGCCAATGGAGGAATACAATTTCAGATCTTTGGAATGGAAAGCAGGCTAAAACCGGATCAAAAATGCGGCCGCTTTGGGGTGTTTTCCAGGTATCCGGAGGTTTGGAGGTTCTTGCAGGGTTTAAGGCTTGAGTCCAGGGCTCACCTACCTGCGGCCTTCGCCGGCGGAAGGCGACCAGCAGGGCGGGGCCGGGGCCGGGGCCGGGGCCGGGCTAGCTGCCGCCTCCTCCTCCGGCCCCGGCGCGCCGCCCTCCATCGCCTCGGCCCGGGTCGTCCGGCTTGCTGAGCGGCGCAGAGGCCCTCCGTCGCCTCTCAGGGCGGGCTCGAGAGGACCCCGACCCCGCCGCCGCCCGCCCTCGCGCCTCGGCCCCGGGAGCGGCGTCGGTCGGCATAGATAGCGCAGCCGGGCCGCGGGGCGGCTCCCGACGTGGGCTAGGATGCGCTTCGAGCGGGGCGGCGGCGGCAGCTCCAGGCGCGGTCGGGAAGCCCGAAGGGCTCTCGGCGGGGCGTGGTGGGGACCTGCCGCTCTCGGCCCCGGGGGAAGGCGGGCTGCGCAGGTGGCCGCCAAAGGCAGGCTTGCGCTGGTCGGAGCCCGAGAGGCGAGAGCAGTCAAGGACCGCCCGGGCTGCGCGCTGCTTGTCCCCGCCTCGATCCCCAGTTGGAAGCCCTGGAAGAGGCAGGTGGAACGATGCCTCTCCCGTCCGTCTTTTGTATGTGAAGGTGGGCCCAGTAAAATATAAAGAAGGCAAAAATCTGAAGGAGTATGAAAAGGAAGCGGCGCAGCAGGTATCACGAGGAAGGCTGGATTGGAAGGAAGAGAAATTGGAATCAAACGTTCTGGAGAAACATCAGCCACTTCGGGGTGGGGCAACAGGCATAGCCCAGGTGGCATCACTTTCCCCTTTGGTCCCCACCGCTCCCCTCCGTAAATTCGAACTCTTGCTTTGAAATCCACCGTTCTGTTTTCATACAGCATTTACCCCCCTACAGTGTCCAGCTGGAATGTCTAAATATATAACAAGTAGTACCAAATAACGGGACGCGGTGGCGCTGCGGGTTAAACCGCTGAGCTGCTGAGCTTGCCGATCAGAAGGTCGGTGGTTGGAATCTGCGTGACGGGGGAGCTCCCGTTGCTAGTCCCAGCTCCTGCCAACCTAGCAGTTTGAAAACATGCAAATGTGAGTAGATTAATAGGTACCGCTTTGGCGGGCAAGTAATGGCGTTCTGTTTAGTCATACTGGCCACATGACCACGGAGGAAGTGTCTACGGACAAATGCCGGCTCTTCGGCTTTGAAACGGAGATGAGCACCACCCCCTAGAGTCGGACACAACTGGACTTAATGTCAAGGGAAAGCTTTACCTTTACCTTACCAAATAACACTTAGAAGGCCCAGTAAGAATTGTGTCCTGAAACCAGGCAGTTTGTCAAGTTAACCCCATCCAGTCCCAAGAGCTGGTGGTGTTTGCTCTTGGATTCTAATCTCTACTCTACTCTACTCTAATCTGCAGAGCAGAGGCTTTTACGGACAGTCGATGACCAGCAAATTATGACTGGCCTGTTCTGTTCAACATTCCCCCTCCAGTTCACAAAAGAACAGCATGTTTCCCCAGCAGGATGCAAGCTTTCCCCTCTTGGGCAGCTTGGAGCAGATCTAAAACTTCACAGATTTGCAAAGCCACTTGAGCCAAAGAGGATTTTCAGTGGCAAGAAGAACAAACCAGCTGAACTGTTGCATAAGGCTTGTTTAATCTGTGCCAGACCAGAGAAAAGAGCTCAAAGCATGAAAATCAGAGTTACGTGTTCTCAGAATAGGTGTCCTTTTAATGGCATGGTTTCAGGAACTTCCCAAATGGAGGCTATAGCCAGATGTGAACTCCTAGCCTAGGGCCTCTTTGGGACAAATCACTCTTTCCATCCCAGGGCAATGCTTTGCACACTTTACTCCTACGCCAGTGTGCATATTCAGACATGCTCCTGGTGGAAATGGCCATCGTCTACCAGGGAACGGAAGAGGGTAGGGGAGCATTCCAACTGCCTCCTAGCTAGAAGACAAGCCCACCTCATAAGCTAGTAACCATTTTAGGGGAGTGGATGGGGGGGAGAAGAAGGGGTGGGGAGTGCATAGGAGGGTTAGCCACCCCAGATGCGAGGGAGGGAGAAGAGGGTTGTGTCACCTATAATCCCTAGGTTTCTTCAATGAAGGCTGCCAACCAGCTGTTCCATTTCTTTGCAGGATTGAAATCCCCAAACATACAATCAAATAGGTACACAAACAAAAAGATGGAAGCAAAGGTAGTTGGGATGAGTTCTGAAAAGATAAAACAGCATTTGACTGCAGAGTCCAAACCACCCGCAAGCATGAAGGGGCCACTTGCATTTTGCCCTCAACTCTTAGCCCATCTCAATCTCTTTCCCAGCAAGGGCTGCAGGCATCTTCTGAACTGCACATGTGATGGTGGTATGGGTTACTGGGGCAAGAAGAGTGGTCCAGTCCATCAGGGCAGCAGGGAGGTTTTTCTCTCAGATGGAGGAGGGCGTGGTCTCCTGGGCACTGCAAAGGCAGATAATGCTGCCTCAGCTGGATTAAAATGGGTAAAAATTGATTGATTAAAGAGGAGGCTGTCCCCCTCAAAGCAAACCTGGGGGTTCACCATAGCAAGATTGGTACCGACAGACTGGAACAGCTGCGCTTCAAAATGCCATCCCTGGCTGTCCTTCCTCAGAAGGCAACCGGCTGGGGCCACGGGGAAATTCTAGGGATGGTGCCAAGGTTCAGAAGGGTCTACAAATATTAAAAGTGAACTGAAGCAATAGAACAAGCTTTAACTGCACATTAAACATAATTTTAAAAAGGAAAAAAAAACATGCAGTTTTCCTTCCCCTCTGAGCAAACTCTTAAAAGGGCACTGGCTGTAGGGGAAACTGGTCCTATAGCACCAGTAAAATCACAAGCAGCATGTTCAAAGAATCCCCATCAAATGGCATAAAGGGGACGCAGGATTGTGGAGCAGAGCATGAGATGGGCTTCTGGCTTGCACTTGTGCAAGAGGCTGTGAAAATACAGCCAAAAGCACACTGGAAACTCAGACATTGGAGCAGATATTGAGCACTAGCAACATATGGGAGTGAGCTGTGTATTCAAACCACAGTTCCTTGAATCTGAAGGCCCTCGCAGACTTAATATCAGCTTTACCTGCTTTTAACTCCTCTGGGCTCCATGGAGGGGGTACAGCCCCCTCCCTCTCCTAACCAGGAGCCTCATCAGCTGAAGGGAAAAGGCTTGGGGCGGAGACCAGGAGACAGACAATCCATTAGCATGCAAACCTCCCTCCCCCAAGTCAATTTCATCAAACTTAATGAAAGCTACAAGGCCCCCCCACCCTCACGTCTTTCAGAAGCAGGTGAAAACATGGCTCTCCTGGGGATCTTTGGGATTAACTGCACCCAGCAGCACCATTTCCCATAATTTTACTCTGGTTGCTATTTTAATTATTGTGCATTCTGATTTTGTATTCTGTTTTTACTATGTAAGTTCTACAAGCTGCCTAAGGGTTCAGGTGGTAAAAACATTTCAGGAGGGAAGGAATAAATGACTGACAGTCTTTGTGAGGCAACACATGCAAAGATGCAGAAGTGATGAACGGCTTTAACCGCAACAGGACTTGTAAAAACCATTTTGGAATAGTGGGCAATTCCAAATTAAATACAATAGTGTGATGGGGCTGCAACAAAAGGAAATGCAGTTCTAGGCTGCCTCAATAAAAATAAAGTTTCTAATCCTTGGAATGTACTTCTTCCACTTTATTCAGCTTGATCACACCCCACTTTGAGTACCACGTCCTATTCTGGACTCGATGCGATGGAGCGACTATTTAAGCTGGGAAGGTGGGGGGGTGAGGCGACTGCAGTCTTCAGGGCCTGGAAGGGCATCCGCTTGAAGGTCAAGGCTGTTCTAGGATGCAGGACGTGGAAACAGAGACTAAAATAACAGGAAGCCATCTTGCTAAAACGTCTCCTGTGCAGGAAGGAAGTGCCTGACCCTGGCAGGGGGGCTCCCCTCGCTGGACAGCCACCGGCCAGGGATGCCTCATGTCGGACAGCCAGGTTGCTCCCCTTGATGCCCTGAAGGACCCTCAGGTGAGATGATGGTCGCCAACTCAAGGGCCTGGACTCCAGCGGTTGCCAGAGAAGCTGCTTTCTTTGAGACCAGGTTCCCTGCCATCCCCAAAGCCGGACAGTCTCCTTGCTAGCAAGGGGGCACTTGGTAAATCAAGCCCACCTGCTCCTTGAGGGGAGAGACCTAACCATCGGTGACGCAAGTGCCAGTAACAGCAAGGTGGCATTACTGCAGGGCATCTTCCATGGGCTATCCCTTGAAGTCCATCTGGAAGATACACAAACGGGGGGGGGGGGGGGACCTGGGGACAGGCAGGCTGGCTGGCTGTACAAAATTCAAATTGTGGGAGCATTTATTTTACTTCAGTTTGTTTTTGCAGGCATCAGGGCTTGTGGTGAAATCTTCCTCCCAATTTTGTCACATCCTGTGGAGGCGGCCAGATTTACCAGCTCATTATTTGCTTCTCTCTGCAAGAAACGTCCTGGGAGGATTTAATTAAAAGAGCGAAGTGAGCCAGGAACGATGTTGAACAGAGCGATTAGCTTATGAAAACAGAGCCACCTGCTCTCTGCAGAAAGAAAAGTCAGCAAGTTTTCCCTTGTACCACCCTTGCCCGTCTGCAGGCTGGGAGGATTGATTCCGCTCCTCCTCCGCAGCAGGAGCCAGAAAGGATGCCTGAAAGGGTCACCTGGGGAAGGAATCCCCCCCCACAGACCAGCATGTCCCCAAGCACCTTCAGGACAACAAAGCTGGTTACTCATGACTCATGTCAGTGGCTTCTCTCCCACCCCAAGGTGGGCACGAACGCTTCACGCTCCTCCCTGCAACCTCAGGGCGGATCCAGCAGGAGCCTCCTGCTCCCTGGCCAGGGAAGGCCAGGCACCAAGTTGTGGCATGACCAGAAGGCGCTCGCTGCAGCCGCCCTTCATCTCAGAATGCCAGAAACCACAAGGAGGGCCTTCCTTCCCACTCCTGCCAGGTACAAAGAGCAAGAAGAGCAATGAAGCCTCCTACAAGTTGCAGATCATAGTTGTAAGGCAGTATTCAAAAGAGCTGGAGAATCTCACAGATCATACCCACACCACTTGAAAATCTACTTGCAGGGAACAAAGCATCCTCAGCAAAGCTACTGATACGCTCCAAGGAGGAATGGAAGTTGCTCCATTCCCAAAGCCCCAAGTGGTGCAGCCCCCTCCCAAGGAGGGGTGTGCAAAATGTTTCACATTTGCTCCAGTTCAAAGCGCAGCATTTAGGGCTCAAAACGGTTGGTTGGTCACCGTCGAACTAGTCGCTGGGTCATCCAGCTTCCCAAAAGGAGACCCGGTGGTTTCAAACTGGAAGCCCATCCAAGATGTTTGACTCGGCCCATTTCAGACCCCAAAGGCAGCTGGAATTCAGACCTTCTTCTAGGGAGCCCCTCGCAGGTTAAATGTCCGTGGCCTTTCCGTGGAGGGTCGGGGTCAGTTCTGTCCACCTGCAGCCGCCCAAAAGGAGCCAGGGGCCATCTTGTGGGGCAGGAACCCTCCCTGGGCTCTGGAGGAGCTCCCACGCAGGAGGGTCGCTCTCCAGCCCTCCCCCTTTCACCCCAGGGGGAGGGACAGCCGTAGCCCCCTTCCCCTTCCCCCAGTAGAGCCCTGACGGGTACTCTGAGCCGCAGACTTGAGCGCCTCTCACCCAACTGAAATGGCGACGAGGGAGAAAACAGACCCCCACCCCAAGGTGTCTTTCCTGCTCCCCTTGACCAAACGGCAGCCCCTGAAGGGCAGGGATGGCCAGAGGGTCACAGCCACTCTTCCGGACTCCGGCTGCCCAAGCGCCTGAATGCCCACGAAGCTGGAGGCCGCCAGCAGTGCAACGGCAAGATCTGCCTTGAGGGGGCCATGGGAAATGTGGGCGGAGCAGTGTGTGGCTTTCCTAGCCCCGCTGCTGAGGCACCCCCCACGGACCTTCCTGGGTTGGGCCCCCCTCGCGGCATGGGAAGAGGCGCCGACTGCGTCCATCAGCAAGGCTGCTGGAGGAACGCAGGGATGTGCGCCCGTGTGTGCACATCCTGTTTCATGACACGTGGCCAAAGAATAACAGGGTCTGCATTTTCATTTCAGCTAAAATAAAATGTATTTCAGTTCTAAAGGAAGGTTTACATTTCATTAAAAACTGAGAGCCAAATGCCGGAATCCCAGTTTTCAAGTAAGCACCGGTGACTCCTTAATGTTGTGATGAAGCGCACGGATCCTAAGATGCTGCTGGGCAAACGGGACAGCAGCCGCCACCTTGGCAGAAGGAAGGAAGCCGGTGGTTCTCCTGGGACCGGCTCAATCCCGGCTCTCCCATGATGAAGGCAGCCCCCGCACAAGCTACTCCACAGCAGCGGCAAGCTGAGTCGTTCTTTCCTCAAACGAGGGGCCCACTCTGAGGCAAAAGGAGGAGGGCCTCACGGCGCACTCAGGGGCATAGAAGGACCTCAAAAGTCACACGGCTGCCTCTCGCAATGAAGACGTTCTGTGCTGCTGGCTCCACCCCAGCCCACATGCTGTTCGACAGACCTCTGGCTCGGCCGAACCTGGAAAGAGGGAGGTGCGCATTTGACTGCAGCACCCTGGAATTCTGCCCCCCACTCAGCCCAGAAAGAAACGAAGGCAAAGGGGAAGGTGCCCCTAAATGCTCACCTGGCCCCGGCCACAGGGGCCCCCATGGCTCAGGCAACTGGCATCCCAGCCCTTCCCACAGGTGCCACCGACTGACCGGGGACAGGGGGGCCCTGCCTGCCACAGAGCTGCGGCCAGTGCCTCCCACCAGCTGAAAGAAGAGAATTCTTGCAGAGTTACTCCAGGCCAAATCTGGCCTGCGCCCCAGAGGCAGAGAGAGGGGTGGCCACGCTGGGGATCTCAGACAGAGCCCAAGAGGCACTTTGACTACTGGAAATTTCCTGTCTCTCAAGAGGGGCTTCTGGAGCCCTCAAGCAGCGCAAGAGCCCAAGCCCTCTGCCAGGGCCCGCCGGGCTTCAGGAGTGGTGTGGTGTGGAAGAAACAGCGCGATTCCTCACCTGGACTGGCTGGCTAATGCCAACTATGGACCGCAGCGCGTTACTGTAATATCCCAGGAGAAACTCTCCTCCCGCTCTGGGGAGCCCCTCAGCCCCCAGATAAACCTGAAAGAAATGAAGCCCCCCATCACTTTCAGCAGGAGCAGAAAAGCAACAGAGATGAAAGTCCTGGGAGTCGTCCCTTACCTGCCTCACGCCTTCCCTGGAGGAAATTTCATTGTCCTGCACCCAAACATACATCACGTAGTCGTTTGCATGCCGAAAGGTCACCTGCAAGGGAGACAGAAAGAGTCGTCAGGGGCTACTGGGTCCCAAGGTCCACCTGCCACAGGCAAGGGGGCTCCCAGTGGGAGCGGAGCTCGTTGCCTTCAGGGGCCCAGTGAGATGTCAGCTGAGAGAGAGCCAGGGAGCTGGCCGCCAGGTGGGGATTGCAGGATTCGAAGGCCAGACAGGCCCCGCAAGGAACCTTCCCAGGGGGAGCCAACTCCTCCGGGAGCGCCTTTTCTCCCCAGAGCCCATCCTTTGGGCAGGAAGAAGTCTTTGTCAATCGCTCAGAACTCTTTATGACACAGGAAGACTGTCTTCCCGAGGAGACACTGCTGCTGCTTCAACTACGGCCAGCGCTGACCGTGGAGGCAACAGGCTTGATTTTCTCTGGCAAGCCCAAGAAGGAGATACGTTGCAGCCTCTGCTGAGGAAGGCGGAAGAGACAGTTTCTGTCTGGCCAGAGAAGGCCCCTGTCTCAGCACAGTCTGCATGCTCTGGGGGGGCCTCGGGGGCACCAGGAACTGCCTCTAGTGCCCTGGCAACAGAGCAGGCACAGGTCTGAGCACCAGCCTAGGCACCCCCTTCACGCCACACCGTGCCAGTTAGCCAGTTACCTTGTAGAGACCAATCCAGTCCCAGGCGCTGCTTACAAATTCTGGAGAGGTGACGTAACTGACCGTGGCATCCTGCTCGGCGCTCCATGTGCCCACTGGATACAGCAGGACCAGGGGGTCAGTCCACAGGGGCTGGACCTGCAGGAGAGCCGCCCAAGATGAAAAAGACTGGGGAGCCCTTCCCTCTGAACCGCCCGCAGCTGGGACCCACCGGGCTCTGCATCCTCTGCCAGCCCCCTTGGTGCACAACCCAGCCAAGGGCCACTTTGGCCCTGCTGCCAGGCTAAGGCCCACACTCCAAGCCAGAGCTGGCCCCCGGACAAAAAACCAAAATGGGACTTAATCCGAGTTTCAGAGAAAGCCTCTCTTCCGAGAGGAGCAGCTGCCTCGGGGAGCGGGGATACCACCTTCAGCTCAAAAGTCCCAGTGACCGGCTTGTGATCGCTGATGCTGTAATCCATGTGGCTGGTGTAGTTATGCAGAGACACCGACACCCCTCTCTCCTTGGGAGCCTCCTTGGGCTGGGAGCACGGGAGGCCCTTCACTCTCCAGAGGATCCGGTCGGTCCAGGCAGGCTTTCGCTTCTTCTCGCTGCAGAAACAGAGAGAGGGGAGGTGGCGAGGACGGGTGCGAGCAGCTCCTCGAGGCAGCCCAAGGGCCCCCCCCCCCACTCCCCGAGCAGAAGTAACACCAAGGCCAGAGGGTTAGTCAACTCTGCATCACAAGCTGGATTAAGGCGCGGCAATCGGCAACTAAGCCTGGGGGGCGTTTTGTTCAAAGTGAGTCCACGTGGCAAATCCCAAACCCTGGGAGCCCAGCCAGTGCATGGGCACCCCCACCCCAGCCACCCACAAGCAGTTTGGTCACGCTATGTCCTCTGTAGTCCTGAGTCTAGAAAAGGCCCCGTCCCAAAAGAAGCCGTTGCCTCTTTTCAGCCGGAAGTCGATCCGGTGATCAGGCAGACGAGGGTGGGCAACCTGGGCCGGATGCGCCACAAAGGTAGCGTGCAAAACCGATGCTCACGTCACCCTTTGACTCTTCTGATCAGTTGCTGCTGTTGCCCTTTTAAATGCTTTCTGGGTGTTGTTTTTTGCAGCTGTTTTGCATTCCTCCTGGCCATCTCTGGTGAGTCAACACACGTAGCCCCTGAACGGCAAAGCAATGGCCACTGCTGCTCCCTACTAGCCCCCAAGGGTCAGACGCTCTGCAGCGCACACAGACCCAGCGGTTCTTTTGCCTCTCGATCCATAACCGTGCCAATTAATATGCCAGGATCACCCCAGCAGCAACTGAGTTAAAAGAAGTGACCGTGTGAAATTCCTAAGTCAGGAGAATCACATGGCCTAAAGGTCTAGGAGTTCGAAAAAATTGCATGCCGGTCTCCTTACTTGGACCAAGTCAGTGCCTTCTCTCCCCTGCAAATACAGAGAGACATCAGCACCCACTGCAGGGCCCTCCTATGGAGGGGCAGAGCGCCAGGCCTGGCAAACCAAGGCAGCCCACCCACCTCGCTCTCCTCCACACAAACACTTCCCGCTTTCTGCTTGGGTTGACGGAAAAATCCAGGTTATTTCGGTGGCGTCTCCTGCCCAGACCAATGCCAGAGAGGTGGAAAGCTTAGCCCGAAGCCCCCAATTCCGCTGCCCCCCAACCTCCGGCAAGAACAGAGCAGTCACCTGGTGTCATACTCGTCTGAGTGCAAGTCAAACTTGTAGGTGGGTTTGAACTTCAGAGGGCCCTCCAAGAATTCCTGGAGAAAGAATGCCTTCTTCTTGGCCATGTTTAACTGAGAATCGGAAGAAAAAGCCCCTTAGCACTGCAGATCAAGACCAAGAGCCAAGCCTTCTCCCAGGAGCCAGGGCAAGGATCTGACGGACAAGCTGCCCATAGCCTCCTCCCCGCCCTGAGGGGAACAGGAAGGGCCCTTGGCCTGGCAAGCAGGAGAGGAAACACCACCACCCAACCAGACAAGGAGAATGTTGGGGGGAACCAGAGGCAGGTCGGCTGCACAGCATCAGGGAGCAATGTGAGCCACTGCATCCCCCACCCCGAACGTTGAGGGGTATGGAATCCCAGTGAAGAGCAAGAGGGGAGGGGAACTGTGCCCAAACCAGAGAGCAGGCTGGGAGACGGCACCTGGTCTTTCTCCCACAGAAGGTTGTAGCGGCTGTTGCTTATCGACTCCCGGATAAAATGCAGCCCATGGTCTTCAATTCGGAAGTTTAAATCGCCAAACCAGAAGAGAAGCCTGGAAGATGACAGAAAGGAGTGGCGAAGAGGAAAAATCTGCAGAATCAGGTGTGTACCCTCTACCCCAGTGGTTCTCAACCTTGGCCACTTCAAGCGGTGTGGACTTGGCTGAGGGATTTTGGGAGTTGAAGTCCGTAACACTTGAAGTGACCAAGATTGAGAAACGCTGCTCTACACCATTTGCGTTCTGCCAAAAGCAACCGATCCCCAGCACATTCTTTACGAACTGCTTTATTTAACCAAGCTGTCAGACTAAGCACCTAGAAAGCTGGCACCTTCTAAGAGTAGCCAAGTTTGCAGCAGTTACCAGAGTGGCTTTCAGAAACGCAGCAGCAGGAGCAGATGGCAATTCCCTACTTTGCTCTGGCAGGCACCCTCTTTTAACCTGAGAACAAGGCCTTTGGGCGGGGGAAGGGGCCTCCAACTTTCTCCCTGCAGAACTCTCGTTTCCTGCTGGTGTCTGGGCAGCGCCCAGGGAGACCCACGTGGCCGCAAGTGGTCTCTAAGCCAGCAGACAAGGCCCTTCCAGTCCCCACCCACCCAGCAATGCTATGGGCAGTCCTCAAAGCCCCCAAATTCGGCTGTGACTATTTGGGAACCATTTTCAGTTCTCTGAAAGAGATAGGCTTAGGGCTAAAGCAAAAGTGAAAATTATCTGGGGTAAAATAGGGACGCACATCATATAAAGCTCAACATGAGGTGCGTGTTAGAATTATTCTACTCAGCTTTTAAATCACTTTTTTTTTAAAATCTCTGCACCTGACAGCCTACCCGGGAGCACACGTGTGCTTTTTCGAGAACAAGCAAGCTGGTTCTGAATGACCTCCTTTCCTTCTGAAGTGGCAGCAAATGCAAAAGCAGGCTGTCCACCCCTTCTGGGTCTCTTGGAAACATTGGGATGGCCAGTGCCTTTCATTTAGCTGTGCCTTCAACCCATTTCTCTGTTTTTTCTGTGCCAGCCCCCCCTCTTCTCTACCCCCCAGCCACCTCTGCCTGTTCCTTCCTGCTGCCCCCTCCACCATGAGACCAAGGGGGCCAGAAGGGACCCACCACTTGCCAGAAGAACAGAGCCGCTGAGGGGGCGGCTGGCCAGACCTCCCTTCTCCGCCAGGCTGGGCAGTGGGGCCCCCTGGGAAGGGACTCACTGGTGATCCAGGACAGAGGGGAACTTCTCTTCAAAGTGCTGCACTTCCAGTATGTGCTCAAAGTCATCCAGTCGCTGCTTGGCATTCTCCTGGTGGGCTGGCAAGTGGCAGTTCAGGAAGCAGACAGAGTGTCCGTACAAGGACAGGCGGATGGACACCCCTCCCTTGTTGCCCTGCAAGACGAGAGACCGTGGCTGCCTCCCCCACTCCCAGCTCAGCAACTCCTGAGGCTCTGCAGGGTGCAAGAGGGGAGGCATTTTTGTCTCCTTTGCAGACAGACACGCTGCTGGGTTAAAGCCCTGCTCTCAGGAGGGACAAACTCATAAAAGAGTAAGTTAGCAAAATACATCAAGGTAACCGCTATATTGGTATAGCTTTTCTTTATCCCCCTGGAGTAGCCCTGTGACCAAAAGTCGGCATTCACGTGTCCTGCAGCATCACACGTGCTTTGCTGGGTGCATTCAGGGAGCTCTCAAGTCAGAGGTGCTCCCCAACATCTGAGGGCCACAAGGGAGCAAGGGGCTCCACTGGCTGCCACAGCAGGGGAAAGTTTGCCTGGCCCCAACAGCCTATAAGGTGAAGAAGGCCCGCTTCAGAAGCTTCTGCTTTTAAACTCCACACCTTCCATGTTGGTATGACTTGCTTTGGTGCGTTATACATATTTTCAATAAAACAAAGATGCAGAACTCCCTACCTGACGATCTCCATCTCTACTGAGATTTTACAGAGGCTTGAAAACTTTCAGCAAGTGCTTTATTGGCTGGCTTCGCATGCTTTGATTTGGTGGTTTGCAGTTAGTTACAAATTAAATACCAGATTATTGCCATTTTAATTCTTATCATGGTTTGATGCTTGCCACTCTGCCTGCCTCCCTTAGAAAGATGGAAGCGTACAAAAAAAGTAAAATGTCCCTTCTGGCAAAAAACGGAGGTGTGCACGCGTGGGGGCTTGGCCACAGCAGAATTCTGCCACTCCTGCTTTCCTGCCACTGTACCTGCAGCTTAAACAGACCGAAGGCCTGGCAAGATCCCTGTGAAGCAGCTCACCCAGTAGCCGTGCAGGCCGGTGCGGGTAAACTGGCTCCGAACACCCCGTATGAAGGGCAGGTGGGCTTGCTTTGCAAAGAGGAGGAGGAGGAGGCCCTGCATGCGGATGGAAAACACCTGCAAGCAGAGAAGAACAGGCCCTGAGCCCGCCTGCAAACACGCAGAGCAGTGCTCTGCCCATGACACAAGCTCCCTCTGCAAATTCCCTCGGCTGAGGCCCAGAGATTACAACCTGGGAGAACAAGTCTGTCCCCCTTCTGTGTAAAAGGACCTCGTGCCCGAGACACCTGCCATCACTACAGAGCACAGCATCTGCTCGGCACACAGAAGGCCCTAAGTTTCAGATACCTGGAGCAGGCAGGGCTGTTGCATCAAACCCCTGCGGTGGGGCTCGAAAGACCCCCAACTGCCCTGCCTTGAGCCTCTCCCTGCGCTCCATGGAAAGTTGCAGACCACAGCATAGCAGTGCAGGCCCTCAACTGCAGGGAGCAACACCCAAGATCCGGACCGGCAGGCTGACAATTTGGCAGATGGCCCCAGCCTCAAGAGAGCACGGCCTTTTGAGAGCATCAAACTCAGAGCGCCTGTTAAGCCTCGGCTGATCCAGGCAGTCCCAAACGGGTTCTGCTCCAGCAACACGCAGGAGCCCGGAGCCAGCCCCAGTCTCCACATCCTCTAGACCAGACGGACCCTGGAAACTGGCAGTTCGCTTCCTTAGGGGTGAACCGGCTTCGCAGCCAGGCCGCTTACCCTGATGTAGCCCAGCGGGGAGAGCACTGTGGTAAGGAAGACGGTCCAAGGGTCTTCGAAAGCCAGGTCGGACAGGAAGCTCAAAATCCTGGAGTTCACCTCCTGTAAACTGAGTGCCCAGAGGAGCCTCGGTCATCCACCCGGCAAAACCTGGCCCGAGTTACCGGCACCGCCTGTCTCGAGGGGCCGGGCCAGCCCAGCCCTCTGCCAGGGGACCGGCGCTTGGCACCCCGCGGGGGCGCCCTCGAAACAAGTCAAGGGAGGCCGCGGAGCCCGCGGGCAGGGGGACGACGGGGTCCCGCGGAAGTCCAGGCGACCCCCGGCGGGCAGCAGAGGAAGAGGGGAGAGGCGGCCCTCCCGTTCCGACGTCCAGGCCCGCTCCGGGAAGGAGCCGGAAGCCTCCGGCAGCCGACGGAGCGGAGGACCGCGCGGCCCGGAGAGCGCCCCGGCACCCACCCGATCACGTAGAGGTCCACGGGCGGGTCCGGAGCGCCGAGGCGGAGCAGGGCTGCGGCCTCGGCGGGGGGCGGCGCGGTGCCCACGTTCCAGGTGACCAGGTGCAGCCTGCGGAAGGAGACAGACAGACAGACAGGCAGGCGGGCGGGCGGGCGGGCGGGCGGACGGACGGGTGACCCTGCCCGCCCCGCCCGCCGCCTTCCCCTCCCGCCCCCCCCTCGCGGCGCCCCTTCCCCACCAGAGCCGCCTCCCGGTCGCCTCCATCGCCGCCAAGGAAGGCCGGCAGGAAAGCGGGCGGCCAGCGCCGGCCCGGCTCCCCTCCGCCCGGCCCGCCCACGCGTGACGTCGCGCGCGCCGATTGGCTTCCGCGGCGC
Organism: Candoia aspera; assembly: GCF_035149785.1. Taxonomy (NCBI): domain Eukaryota; kingdom Metazoa; phylum Chordata; class Lepidosauria; order Squamata; family Candoiidae; genus Candoia; species Candoia aspera. The sequence continues at coordinate 152,744 of NC_086153.1, forward strand.
AGGCGCAGAGGCGGAGCACTGGGGGGGGCCGGAGCAGGCCCGACGGGAGGAGGAGGGTATCTTGGGGCGCCGTCGGCCGTGGGATGCTCTGCGGCTCCGGGCCCTCCCAGGCGGTGGCGCCGCCCTCGGCCTCTCGCACTCCCGCCATCCCGGCACTCCGCTACCTGAAAGACCCCGCGCCCCGAGGGAGACCCCAGACCCCTAACCCGCCCGGGGCGCTTCGTGTGGAGGTGCGGAGCAGAGGCCGGAGCCTTCCCCGCGCCCCTTGGCGCTGCAGCGGGAAGGGATTTGGAGCGGCTCGCGCAGGGGGACAGGGAAGGGGATTTGGGAACCTGGACATCTCGGGACCGAAAGCGCCAAGGCTCTTAAAGCCGAGATTTTTCCGCCGCTCGACTCCGGGGAAAGGAGGGTCCCGCGCATTGCAGTCCGGCGCTCCACGCAACCTTGCTACGACGGGGGGGGGGGGAGGGCAGTTGAGATGGCCAGGCAGGCCCAGCTGCTCCTTCACTCCTGGAAGCTGCAGCGGCTCCTGGTGCCACATACAGCTGGCCTCTGCTGCGGGTCTAGTAGCTCACCTGAGCAACTATCCTGCCTCCAAGAGGCATTGAATTTGGGGATGGGGGGGGGGCTTCCCTGGCTCTTACCAACTCCTTGAGATCATGCCACAAGCCGCCCCCCAATAGCCCAAGTAGAAGTGGCCAGATGGCACAGGAAATGGCAATACCCACCCAACAGCTGTTCCTGATGGTTGTGTTGCCCCACCAGCTCCAGAGGGCACCATCACTGCCCTTCTGGAGGCATGAAAGGAGCAGGCCCTCCTGAGCTTCATGTGGCAGCAACACCAACTATAGGTAGTCCTTGCTTACCATTGGTTCAGGATGTTTGAACAATGGTGATGAAAAAAGTAACTTTATGGCCCACTTATGACCTTCACATCCTCCCTCAGTCATGTGATCACCATTACAGTCAGTATGCATTTGTCCTGTGCCTGACCTGTGGCTGTTTTTTTTTCCCCCTGTTGCTGAGCAGATTGATTGGAGAGAAAAGGTTGCAAGAGAAAAAGCAGTTTGCTCTTCTACACATCAAAAGCAATGTGATCTCACAGCAGCCTGGGGCTGGGAGCCACTGGCTCAGTATGCAAACAGCTGACAGTACTCTCTTGAAATCTCTCTCTCCAATCTCTCTGCTCTGCAGGTGGTGGGGAAGCAAGCAATTTCTGTAGGCAATCTCTCCTTTGCCTGACCCTTTCCCTCTGCTGGTGCGATCACATTGCTCTCGATGTGTAGAACAGCAAACAGCTTACTCTCATGAAATCCCTTCCTCTTCAATCTCTCCGCTCTGTGTGGAGGGGGAGGGAAGGGTCAGGCAAAGGAGAGATTGCCTACAGAAATCATTTGCTTTTTTTTCTTCCTCCCACTCACAGAGCAGAGAGATTGGAGAGGAAGGGATTTCAAGAAAGTAAGCTGCTTGTGTAGCACACCCACAGCTCCCAGCCCTGAGCTGTGGCACAGTTGCATTGCTTTTGATGTGTATAAGACAGGAAGCAGGCACTCAGGCATTCCAAAGGGCAGGGACACAGCAGGCAAACAAAAGGTGTGAAACTGACTAGTCTTGTCTCTTTCCAGCCAGAAAACACAGTTGGGGTCACGTGATTTCCCACTTAGCAACTGCTTCACTTAGTGGCAGAGTTGCTGGTCCCAACTGGGGTTGTTAAGTGAGGACTACCTGTATGACAACTTCCCAGCTGTCACCATCATTGATCAACTCGGTGCAATGTAGACCAGCCTCCTTGTGGTGCACCCCAGGCAACGTGACTTGTCACGGCTAAATAGTCTACACATCTGGCTGCTGGACCTCACAAGGATTTCCCAGCAAGAAAAAGCAGCATGAACACCAAACTGCTATGCCATAAGATTAAAAAAAAACATCACTGATTAATGGGAATTAATACAACCTGAGAGATGTGTGGAGTGGGGTAGGGATCACACTGAATATGCCCATTTTCCAAGCATCACCCAGAATAGAAGCTCAGCCAGGGTGCTCTGTCTATGATTTTATTAAGAGTTATTTCCAATAGGCCTGTATTGGAAGATCGGGAGACCGAAAAAGGCACAAACTCACAGTAAAGAAACAATGAGAGCATCTAACCTATTCTACAGAGCATATACTGTAAAAACCAATAGCACAAGGAGCCCCACTGAACTGGTCAGGAAGTCCTCACAGGTTTGGCAAAAGAGGAACTGAGAAAAACAAGAGCATGCTAAAGTGGGGGGGCATGTTTGCCCACCGGAGCTTTGGACTCCGCAAGGCAAGCGAGCAGCGCCCGCAGTTTGCATCTCAGCACTTCGGCTGACGGCCCCTCTCAGCAGCCCCTGGGGTTGGGGGTTCTGGAGGATGAAGCCAGGCACAACTTGCAACACCGCAGCAGCTGCAGCTCCCTCAGCCTCCCTTGCTGCTTGCTCTCCTCAGCAGGGAACAAAGGGGCCAGGCATCACTGCAAAGGGGGAAAGGGGGCTCCACAGAAGCCTCAGCTGCAGCTGGGGGTGTGTGCCAGATCCACTCCAACGCAGAAGCATACCACAGGACACAGAGGGGGAGTTTTCTGCACTTGTCTTGTTCTCCCTGCTAAGCAGGAAAGTCATGTTTTAATAAGAATTCTTGCCTTCTCCTACTAGAGTCATTTTAATTCTCTCCCCCATCCTCAAAATGTCACCATCTGTTCCCAGAGCTGCACAGCTACCCGCCAGAAAGCCTCTCGGTTAAAGCACAAATCTTTTAAGCAGGAGTGAGAACAGCAGTGTGTTCCAGCATATCCTCTTAGCCACACAATTCTTGGTAGTGTAGCTCTCCCAAATCTCTGCATTTCGGAGGAAAGGGGATGACTTGGCACCATGTGCCTTGGAGGAGAGGAGGGACTGGTGGGACACAGCTGGGCCCCAAAGGGCTTTGCCTGCCTGCCAGGGAGATTTTGCCCCAACTTTAATGCTGCCTCCTGCAACAGGCAACACCCAACTACCTAAAATCCCTCTCCGCTTGTCACTACGAAATCCACAGGCCCTGCCAAGAAGAGCCTGTTCGCCACAACACAACAAATCTGCTTATTGCACCGGACCTCCTTAAGGCAAGGAATGAATCGGCAGGTAGGGAACCAGGGGAGATCAGGACAGCCGCCTCCATCCTTCCCAAAACAAAGCTGCAAGCCTCTATCCTACCCTGTTCCCCCACCCCTCCCATTTTGCCGTGAAAGCCACCTGTCTATCGCCTCTGCTTTGGAAAGGGGAGCAGGGAGCCAGCTCCAGAAACCCCGCTGCAGTTAGCCCATCTTGGCCCGTAACAGCAGCGGGTGTTCATTCCGTCTTGCTCAGGTGATTGTCTGAAGGGGAGACGGGTTCCGGGCTGTGGGCTCTCCTTGATGAGCGGGCACTCCTCCAGAAGCCCCATGGCAAGCCACCACGTCCAAAAGCCCCCTTCGTAGCAGCACTGACCCTGGTTCAGGCAGCCCCTCGCATGAGAGAGAAGAGGTCTTGGGTGGTCAGGTGTGTGAGACCACCCCCTCTTGGAGGGAGGCTTCTGTTGCTAACACAGGGCAAAGCCGCTTTGTTCCTGGCTCCAGGGCACACAACCCCAGAGCAGCAGCAGCAGCATCGGGCCAGAGCTCAGGGGCCGGGGGGGGCAGTAAGGAGCAGAGACCACAAGAGGGTTTGGGGAACTGTGCGTGAGCAGCCGTTTCTGCTCCGAGGGGACCAGAGACGCACCCAAGACTACACTCTTTACGGAGAAAAAAGGTGGTCCTCGTATCCGAACACCAGCATTTGTTGTGCTCAGCACTGAACGCCTCTCTCCACAAATGGATGGGAAAGCAACAAGGTGGCAGTCATCCCAGGATTAAGAAGAGGGAGAATGGGTACGGAGGAATTCTAAATCACCACATCACGAGACTACTTCAACAAAACCTGCCACTTGGAAATCAAAGAGTCACATGAGAACCAGTGTGCACCCTCCCCAGGGAAAGGGGGTGGTCACAGAAGCAGCTGTCCTGCAGGGCTGCCTCCTCCCCGAGCACCACAGTCCGGATGCTCAGGACCAAAGACTGTGGATTTGTTCGCTAGATTATGGGCAACTAGAGTTAGCAAGGGGGGTGGAAGTTGCCGGCTGACTGGAGAAAGGAGGGCTTGATCATCCAGAGAAGGTCCACTGGTCAAGTGGGTGGAGTTCCTGGGCCTTCCTGCAGACTCCCTCGCACACTGGAAGGAGAGAGAGAATGAACGTGAATGATGCAGGCAGGCTGAGCCAGAGAGCGGAGAGGCCACCTGCGTGGCACCGCAAAGCCGTTTGGCTGGTTCTTCTCCAAAGGTCTTGAAACCTGCTTATGGAGGGCTCTGCCCAGCCTGTGTTCTGACCTGCAGACAGCAGCCACAAATGCGGAGGCCCAGCGTAGCAGCAGTTATTCCAGCCCCCCGGCCCCTGCTCAGCCCTATGGCCCCTTCCCCCATTAGGAGGGACTGCAAAATTATTTTTCATAATTCTGTGTCTGATACATGGAGATAGGAAGGGCCCACACTGACAGCCCCTTTATCCCCCATGGGCAGCACGTCATTCCTAATGTCAAAGAAAGTGCGAGTGCAGGGCACCACTTGGTTACACACCGTGCGTTAAAGGAATCCACACTAGTCATCTGAAGCCGACATGCCTTTCAAAGGATCTCTTTCTCTCATCTACAGCAGAGAAAAGGCCATTTATCTCTGGTCTTTTCAAAGGTGAGCAAGGCATATAGAAAACCAAGTCCCTGGGAAGCCCACTGGCACATCTCTGATTGTTCCCTGAAGCGCTCACCTCATCCAGCTGCCTCTTCGTCTCTTCCTCCATTCTGCGAATGTCCTCCATTGTCAGGTCAACCCATTTATCGAGCCAGCAGAACAGCTGCCGGTGGAAATTTGTAAAAAGCCGCCTCTCTTGCTGCAAAAAAAGAAAAAATGATGCTCCAAAGTCTGGCTTGAAGGCTGTCCATAAACATGCATGGCAAGTAATGGAACACAAACCACTTGACCCCAGAAATCACTTAGTGCTCCTGAATGACCAGAAGCTGCTGTAACTATTTTGAGAACCTCTCGTACAATCCAGGCACATGAGCTTCTGCAAAAATGCTGCTGGGGAACTGCTGACAGCTTCTGCCCCCAATTCTGCTCACCTTCTGAATAAAGTTCTCAATTTTGTTCTGCAGACCCCACCATTTGAATTTGACCGTTACTAGCTTGTAAGCACACATGTACGGGCATTCAGCCTGCTTGCCCAGCTCCTTCTGAAAACACAAGAGGCAATCCTTTCAAACAGGGCCAGCGGTCCCAGGAGCACAGCTGGTGCCGCCCCTCCCTCCCCCGCCACCGATCCTGCCCACTGGTCCAGCTGCCCAGCCTGCCTTGGGCAAGTGGGAACCCCACCGGTCTGACAGCAGTCTCAGCTCAATGGCAGATCCCAGGATATCCTTGGCAAACCACTCCCTCGGCGCCTCCCCTCCCACTCTGGTTCTGTTTGGCTCCCAGCGCACTCCCGGAGATGCACCAAGGCCACGCCAGGCAAGCAAGGAAGGGTCCTACCTTCCAGTTGGGCCCCAGAGGGCCACGGCCTGTCTTGACTGATTTGAATTTTGCTGGGTCTTCTTCTGGCTTGTAATCCTGCATTGGACAAAAGAGGAATGGTAAAGTCACAGAAAGGGGAGCCCTCCCACCATCCCACAGGAGTCCCCGTTTCTCCTTCCAGGCTCTGAAAGCAGCAGCCCAAGCACCTAAGGAGGGATCACCCCACACCATCCCCCCAGCACTTGTTATGGCTGGAAGGGTGAGCGTTCGTCTTCTCTTCCTTCCTCTGCTCCTTATTGATGGGTTCGCTGCCCTCCAGCCTGGTGGGCTGTAGGTCCTGCCCCAAAGCTGTTCCACGCCATTAAAGCAAGCAACGTAAATCAGTTGCAGATGCCTTCCAGTCCTCTGTAGCCCCCCAGAAGGCACCCATCCAGATTTTAAGCCAGCAACGATGCACTCTCTGACTCTGGTCTTGACATTCCAAGCAAGCAACATCCCGGCTCACGGGCATGCCCAGAGGCTCCAGCCGGGCAGCTCCCTGTTGGCCATGCCCAGTTCCCCCCTTTCTCCACTCCCACTCCCCGCTCAGCCAAAGGGGCAGGGAGGCCCCTCTGTTCAGCCCAGCCTTGCCCCCCCGCTGCTGTACCCTGGAAAGCACGTGGCTCCGATCTGCAATGTCTATATAAATGGCCTCGACGTTCTTCCACTCCTCGGGATCCAGTTTGTGGACCTGTAGGAACAAGGAGGGGTGGATTTCAGTTTACGTCTATAGATGCTCTCCTCTGCCACGGCTTTTAGGACACCCCTCCCTCAAAATGGATTTCTCTTTGGGTGCAGTTGCAAAAGAACTCTACAAGAAATGCTGAAAACATGCAAGAACAAATTGCTATTGAAACTGATGAAGTCAACAGTTTAAAGAGCAAGTGCAGGCCAGGGACAGACTGGACTAAATGGCACAGAAAGCCCAGCAGGACAGTGGTCACGTGATCCTCTTGAGAAACTGTGGGGGGGGGGCGCTTCCATGTGTTAAAGGGGAGGGGAAATATGGCACTCTGAGCTGGCTGTGGGCAGCCTGTCTTGCTATGCCACCTCCAGTTCCTGCCAGGAGAGAGTCCCCAGCACAGCAGCCATAAAAGGACATACCCCGAAGTGCCTGCCCGGCCCACTTACATTCTCCTGCATGCCCGCATCCGGTTTGTGCCAGGTTTCAATTTTGATCAAAAAGTCATCCTTCATGTACTCATTCTACCAAGAAGAGAAGATCGCTTAACTGGGAAAGAGATACAAGGCCTGACCCCACGCTAGGTTCCCAGACACCCTGGCTGCCCCCTCCCTCCGGAAAGCTCACAGGGCAGGGGGTGGGGGACACTGAGTCCCCCACTGCAGAAGCCTTGCACTGACCCCCCAGGAGGTGAGGGTGCCCTCCAGCAAAGAGCTGGCTCAGGCCCCAGGACGGGAGTGGGGCTGCCAGCCAGGCCACCTGAGGGGTCTCTTCCAGATCCGAGAAGAGAGGAGCCCAGCCAGGGGCTCCAGGGATGGGAAGCAGCAGCTGGTAGAGGGCTGGCATGGTCCGGGGAGCTTAAGAGCTGGAGGAGAGCAAGGGATGGGGACAGGATGTTAGACAGAGAAGCCTGCCAAGTCCACGGGAAGAAATTGGGGTTAATAAAAAGTCATGCTGAACAGAAAGCTGGCACACATCACCCTCCTTCTCAGGAAGGCCAGGAGGCTCACAAGCCTTCTTGAGAAATCAAAATGGGCTGTATTGGGAGTGTGTCCATCAATCCGGAATACAAACAAGGGAAACAGGGGTGAGAGAGAGCCTGCTGAGGGACAACCTCAACCATTTGGTAACCTTTTGGGAATAAGCAAGCCTCCGTGGCAGGCATTTGCAGAAAGCGCTCCAAGCAACCGGTCTGGGCCCTCCAGCCCCAAGAGGGGACCCCCACCTCACCCAGCTCACAAGGGCTGAGACCACAGAAATTACCCGGCACCTCCGGCAATGCAGCCAAGGCCAGCCTGTCCCTGGCAGTCCAGCCACTTACCTAACAGGGCCCGAAAGCTGTACTTACTGTTATAACTGCTCCAAAACCCAGGACATGGAAAGAAAGACAGAACTTCAATCAGGGATGCAGCCACTGCTCCCCACTTGCCCCTCCCCACAGCTGTCGGTGCCAATCCCAGGGTCCCAGGGGACACCTGCACAGCAGGAAGGGCTCACCCACCCCAGAGCCTCTACCTCGGCCGCCCGCAGTCCCGCTTATTCAGAGGGAACTCTAAAGGTTCCCCCTCAGCTTGAGCACCCAACAGGGGGCTGCCAGGGAGTGCCTTTCACAAGCACGCCTGATTTTAAGGCCACCCTTAACCAGCTCAACACGGGGAAGGGACAACCGAGGTCCTGCCTGCCCAGATGACACTGCGCAACTCCATGGTCCCCACTGGAGAACACCTCCACCCTTCTGCCATTCTCTGGCCCTTGTTGACTTCTGTCTGGCTCTACGTGCACAGCAGGCTGCCCAGGAGCCCAGCCCCACAACCACCTGTTGGGTTAGGATTCATCCCCCCTTGGAAAAATGGGCAGCACCAGTCAGCTAACAGAGCTCTTCTCCCCAGCAAGCAAGCACCCCACCAGAGAAAAAGATGCCAGCCTGATCCTCCCACTGCAGCCCTGTCTCCCCCTCGCTCCCAACACACGTGTAACACAACCCAGGGCCATGCTCTGCTGTAACTGGATGCTTTGGCAGCCTGACTGAATGATTAATGAGGCAAGTGGTGGCGGATTCTGTAACCCTCTGTCCTCTCTCCACCCCCCCTTCTCAAAGAGGACCCTGGTAGCAGCAGCAAGGCAGCCCTTCCAGCGATAGGCCGGACAGAGCTCTCCAGCTGCCTTATGAAAGGAAGGGTCCTACCTCCAAGGGAGCACAAATGGCCTGGACATCTCAAGGGTGCCTGCCCTCTGCCCTGAGCCCAGGACACCCCACCCGGCTTAAAGTGGGGGAGGGAGGCCAGAAGCCCATCGAGCAGCAGAGCAGCAGGTTCCATAGCAGAGCCACCGTCTGCCCAGCCCTGGACCCAGAGTCAGCCTCAATCCCAATGGAAGGTGGTCTGGATTTTGCTGCCTAGTATGGAGTAATCCCAGACCCACTAGCCCAGCTGACCTGCACATTTCTCCCAAAGGATCTGGCTCCTACCGTCCAGACTGCAGGGCCCCAAACAGCCAAAGCAACCTGGACAGCATGGAATTCTGGGAGGAATCAAACCCCCAGCCCGGCAGGGGGCACCCGCAGAGCTTAGCTGCAGCTGCAGGTTAACTGTGCAGGAAGGAGAGGAGGCTGAGTCTCTTGAAGGATCTCAGAAGTCTAAGCTGAAGTGCTCCTGCAGTGAGCTAGGCACAGACCCAGATGACACTTCATGGCCTCACCCAGGCCACCCAGGAAGACATTCTTTCCAGAGGAAACAGGTGACTGCCTGGCAGGCCAGAGACCCACGTTTGGAAGGCTCTGCTCAGCCACCGGCCAAGGTGGGAGGCAGAAGAAACGGCTAGGCTGTCCCCTGAAACAATGCCACCCTCGAGCTTGGCCAAGGCTTTCCTCCCTTCCAAAACAGGGATAAGAACAGCTGACCCTGAGATTTGGGGACCTCATCCGAAGCAGCTCAGGAGCATCGGGCAGTTGCCGAAAGCAGACACGCCTATGACACCTTCACAACACCAGCCCCATCCCACATGGGAGGAAAGGGGACCTGGCGTCACTGAGCCCCCAGGAAAGCCACCCAAAGCCTGGCAAGGGGAAGGCAGTGGCAGCCACAGCAGCAGCAGCTGCCTTGGCAGGACTCACCGGTCCGGCAGAAAGGGTACGCGTTCCAAGCTTTCTCGTGAATGTCCAGGGCTCCCTCAGGGGCCAGCATTCTCACAAAGGGAGGGACCTTGCTGCAGGACAAAGGAGGGGAGAGGTCAGCCTTCCAGAGGTCTCTCCCATGCAGAGGACACAGACGTAACCCCACAGAACACAGAGCCAAGGGTTCGGCCTGCAGTTCTTTCTGCTGCCAGCAACCACAGTTAAGGGTCTCACCACGCAAGACCAAGCTAGGCTGGTTTGCATCAAACTGCAAGAGAACCTCCTTGCTTCCAGAAGCAGAGGGGATTTTCTCCCAGACTGGCCCAGAAAATAACATACAGGTGGCCCAAGATGACACCAGCCCCTCTCCGGGGAGGCCAGGGTATGCCCAACAGACAGGCGCAGGGACGCCACCCTGCCTCCTCTCTGCCTGCCCCAGTGTTCTTGTCACCAGGCCAAAAGGGTTTTCTAGGGACAGCAGGGCATGCCCAACATCAAACGCCCAGCCTAGCTCACCCCCAATTACAGACTGTATGCATGAACAGGCCAGTGTACCCCGAGGCAGCAGGAGGCCTCCACAGCAGCAGAATCCACACCAGAGGGTGGGACCCAGCAGCAGCAGTGGGCAGGACCAGCGGCCACTATTTCAGGGGGTTTGCTCACTGCGGAGAAGGGGGCCGTGGGGTCCCCTAGAACAAAGACTCCTGTTCCAACAGAAGAGACTTTCCGTAGCTCAGGTCCAACCTCTGGATCCCCAGGCACTCTCTGAGCTCAGCTGCTGGCTTGCAGACGTTTCATTGCCAGACTAGGCGACATCATCAGGGTGAGGGAGGGTGGGGTTTGCCTCCTGTTTATATACTGTAGCTTGTCCTGTCAGTATTGTGGGGGGATGGGGGGGTGCTGGTCGTTTTCTCCTTGGTAGCTCCTTGATTAGGCTATTATTTTCTGCTTGCCTGTTTGTCTGGTGCTGACAACCAGACAACCCTGCTTATCTGAGTGTTGGCTGCCGCAGGGGATGTGCTCTGGTCCTTTTGTTTCCTGCCTAGGTTTCTTATTGTCTCTTTTGAATGGTAGGTAAATGTGGGTTATCTCTATGTGATTACCAGTGGCCAATCTGCATGAATGCCAAGTGTCCAGGAATTCCCTAGCATTCTTGGATTTGGCTTGAGTGTCATCCTGCAGGACCTAGGAAGCGTGCCTACTCAGTGTTGGCTCCTGGCCTCTAGAATGACATCCCCCTGGAGATCTGGAGTGCTCCAACTTTACTGATTTTACGCAAATTAATTGTAATCCACCCAGAGCCATTGCAGAGTCGGGCGGCCGTGTAATTGCAAAATTAAACTAAATCAAATCAGGAACTTGCACAAGACCGCTACTTGGCACTGCGGGGACTTCCTCGGGCAGTGCCTCTCTGCACCCTAGAAGATTCTTCCTTGGGGCCCTTCCACGCCACCTACCTCTGCAAGTGGTATATCTTGTGTGTATATTGCCCCCGCTCTCCATCTCGCTCGTACGGCTCATTCACCAGCACTTCTACCCCTTCGCCCCCTCCAGTTTCATTCTTGCTGGCTTCAGCAACAGAGTACAGCTGCCCCACCTGGTACTGAAGGGGGAAAATGTAATACTGTCAGGATTGCCTATGACAGACACTGTTACACGTCTGCAAACAGGAAGGTTGGAAAATACAAAGTGAGCAAACAAGCAGGCTTTGGGGGCCCGTAGCTCACCATCCAAGGCAGGCTCAGGGGTGCTTCCTGGTGGCTCTGGGGGTCTCACGTGGGGAAGCAAAGGCAGGGACCTGAGAAGACTCCAGAGCCCTTCAGGTCAGGAGGGCCATAATGGGCATCGGCCTTCTCCACCAAGGAGCTGTCTGAAGGAGAGAGGGCCTGACCCCGTTAGCAGCCAAGGGCTCTTAGTTGGCATGTGACCCCTTGGCTCCTGCACCAAGATCTCAAGTGGTCCCTTGCTGTTCTTAGCCCAGGTTCTACATGGGGCACTGAGGCTGAATGAGAAGCCCATGGGTGTCAACACCACGGACTTGGACCATTTTTGGCCAAAGGGCAGCTGGGACTGTGTGCCTCGCCTACGTTACTGTTTAACTAGTTGTACTCCTGCTCTGTCACAAACAATGCTACTTTGTGCTGACTGGCTTTAGCTGTGCTGTTGGTGCACCACCTGTCTGTACATCATGAAGTCATCGGAAACAACAGCGGGCTGCTGAATCGTTGCAGGCCCAGCTCCTAAAACAGCCTGAGATCGTATCTGCCCTCCTCCCATCCTGTGTGCCAAGGGAACTCCAGAACTCCAAGCCAGCACTGACACTGGGTTTCATAAACAATCCCAGACATGCCATGGCTCTAGATACAAATAAGCACAGGGAGGGGGCAGCAGTAGATCACCCGGGGCCTTCCAGAACTTCTGGACTTCCTCCAATGCTAGCCAGCATGGTCAAGAACTAGGGATTATGGACACTGTAGTCAACATGTTTGCAAGGCCCGTGGTTGCCTAAGAGCATTAGTACTTCAGGGCACAATCTGGAGGACTACTAATGCCAAAAACTAAATATCTACTTGCCACACGTAACCCCATTCACAACTGCCCTAACCCTAATTCTGGCTGCTTTTCTCGCCGAGTGGCAAAATATATTTGTCTTTTTCCCCAGAGGGAAAATGCACAGAACTGAGGATGCTTGAGCACATAGACAGGCTAAGGAAGAAGTGATATTTCAAAATATGGGACAGTCTCTGTGAAGCTTAGCCCTAGGAGAGTGCTGCAGGCACAGAGGAATGGCAAAATCTGGGCTAGATAAGAGCATATGCATAACCCTGCTGGATCAGGCTGAGGCCCATGACACTCCAGCGTTTTGTTTCTCACATGCACCTCTCACGGTGGTTCCCATGGCATCTGGAGGCCTGCTGCTCCAACCCGCAGTACACAGTGAGACACCTGGCAAATCTGTGGCAATGGCTGGGCGTGTGACTGCCAATCGGAGGGCTACAACGTGGAGTTGTAGGAGAGGGGACTTGGGAGGCGCAGGTGCAAAAGACGGTCTGAGGGAGGCTCAAGGTCCCAAGCCAGAGAATGTCTCCCCATCAGGGAAGCATCACCAGAACAATTTCAGGGCCAGGGCAGGCTAGTATTGATGGGATACAGATTCTTTGCAGAAGAGAACCTGCTTAAAAGCCATTTCTTTATAAGTTAGTTTATTCCTTTGTTTCTATGTTACCCGTCTGTCCTAACCATGCACTATCTGGTATCTTCCCCACGTTCCGCCCAGCTTGGTTACCTTACAGACTTGAACTTCTAAATCAGAAAAAGGGTTTAGCGGTAGGAGGCAGAACAAAATAATAGCAAGAAAAAGACCTCCACATGGAGGGTGTGTGACGCCTGTCCTCCAAGAATTGTCCAAACCCTTTTAAAGCCATTCTAGTGAGTGGCTACCCCCACATCTTGCAATAATGAACTCCTCAAGTTAACTGGCCACTTCCTTTGACAATCAGTATTTGAGAAAATGCAAGAGACAATCCCACAAAGAAACAGTAATGCTTTTTCAGGAAGCCAATTTTCATACAATAGGTGTGTTTCACCTATTAGAGAATAGCTTTCTTGCAAACTTATTCCTAACTACTGAAACAAAGAGCTCAAGAAAGAGAACAACCAACTAAAGAGTTTGTACATTTCTTGCAAACTGATAGTATCACTCCCAATAGAAATTGAACTCAAGCAGATTGCTGTCATGCAGGAAAGCTCATCACACTTCTGCAAACTATGGAAAATGGAAGATGAACCCAACAAGGCTCACACACAAATGGAGCTTCCCCTTTCTACAAGAGTATTAGAACCTCACCCCAAATTGCTAGGAACCACTTGAAGAACCGTAACAACATTTCCCCTCCATTCCTAATAATTCCCCTACTACATCTATGGCAAAGCATTCCTTACCTACAAAGGCACAAGCTGTGATGGTTCAGTTAATTTGTAACTGGCCACAGCAAGCTCCTAAGTTTTGCTAGTTTTCTTGGAGAGGTAGGGGGGAGGGAGGGGGGAGGGAATATTAGCCTCCCTTTTTCCTGAGCTTTGGCACTAGCCACAAGATGGAAAGTAGAAGAGGAAGAAACAGAAGGAATAAAGGACTTACCTCCTCCACCGACACAGGCAAAACAACACGGCTGCAAGAGAACAGAAGAAATGAAGAACGGTTAGGCAGGATCATTTCAAGAGCGGCAACTGAACACCATCAGAAATCCAGAGATCCATGTTGAGTTACACTCTGCCAACTCCCAGAATATCACTGACTTCCTTAAAGGACTTACTGTGCTGACCAACCTGTGTAAGGATTTAATGGCACAAACCTAGCCAGCTTTCCAAATACACTGGTTTATGGGACACAACCCTGACACAATGCCCAATTCTGGGTGAGGAAGTCAGCCCTGGACACTCAGCAATGGCTCCTGTCCAAATGAATTCAGAAGCAAAGGGTGGAGGAACACCACACAGTAGGACTGACTGAGCCAGGCAGTAGGATGCGGAGGAGGCAGCGCAGAAAGCCAGGGAGGGAGCCGCAGCGACAGAGAAAGCCAGGGAGGGCTGAATGAATGGCGGAGAGGGGGGAACTCCTCGGAGCAACTCAGACTGACTGACCCTGTCAAAGAAATAAACCACTCCCAAACTTCAGAACTAACCCCCAGGGCGTGCTGAATGGCCCGGCCCAGCGAGCGGTTTGCTTTTTACAACATGTTGTGGGCCGGCACCGGGAAAGCAGCCTCCGCTCGACCCACGGACCCCGCCACTCATCCCTACAAGGAGAGAGTGCGCTCCTCGCGCTTGGCAAGGGAGCCACTTCCAGAAGCACAGCCGGGCGCTTCCGCTTAGCAGGGGGCCGCCGAGGGGCACCTCCAAAGGCGCCCGTCCCCTCCCCAGAAGGGCTGCGGGTGACTGGGTGAGGAGGCTGCCGCCCGGGGTCTGTGCCCAGGGAGCGCCCAGAGCGGATCAGACGGGGTCCCGCTCCCTCACTCGTCCTCCGGCCGCCCTGGGCCGCGGTGGGTGCGCGCGTGAGAATCCAGCTCCCCCCGCCGCCGGCCCACGGAGATCCCACGGGGAACCTGGGGGGCCAGGAGCCCTCAGCGGGGGAGGGGCGCCCCCCCGGCGGTCAAGGACGGAAGCCAGGCGCGTCCCTGCCCGGCGGCCCCCGAGCGGCTCCTCCCCCGCCAGGCGATGCTGGGACGAGCCGCGGGCAAGGGCGATGGGCGACCGGCCGCGTCGCAGCGCCGCTCCCCCGCGTGACGCAAGGGCCGGAGGGTCACCGCGTCTTTCGCGGGCCCCCACCAAGGCGCAGCGCCGCCCGCCGCGGGGCCGGGCCGGGCCGGCGGGACCTTCAGGGGGCCTTGGCCGGGGGGGGCGCGCGGCCCGCTAGGAGCTTCGGCCCCCTCCTCGGGGCCAAGGCGCCGGCTGCAGTCAGGCGGGGCGCTCCCTCCGCGGCCCAGACGGGAGCCCCGCCGGCCCCCGCCTCCGCGCCCGCGAACTGCCTGCCGCGGCGGACCCCGCTCGCTCACTATTCTTTGACGAGCACCATGGCGGGCGGCGGGCGCGCTCCTCTCGCTGCGCTGCGCTGCTCTCGCGCGGGCTGGCCGGCCGCCCGTCCGTCGCCCTTCGGCCCCTCCGTCCCCGTCCGCCGCACTCCGGGTTCCGGCGAGGGACGGGGAGGCGGGAGCACCGGGCGGCGTTCCTCGGCAACAGCCCTGCGTCACCGCGCGGCGTCGTACGCGCGACGTCACGCGCGCGGAGCGGGCGGCGCTGTCCTCCTCTCTCCCCTCGGCCGGCCGGCCGGCCGGCCGGCCGGGAAAGGGAGAGTCCGCTCCTCGCGGCGGCTGTTACCGGCCGAGCGCCGCGCCGTTGCGAGTGGCGGAAGCGCGAAGTGCCGCGCCGCCCAGCGCCCTCCAGGGCAGCCCGCTTTGCAGGGCCCCCCGACTGTAAACTGCCCAGTAATGGAAGCTCTCTGGACGCAGTTTGGACAAAACATCTGTAATAAAATCAAATGGAGCGCCGCACAAGCTAGGCAGCAGCAAGGCGGTTGTTCAAAAGCCGGCTACGGATGGAAAACCGGCGTGAACGCCTGGGAAAAGAGCGAGGGCTTCCTCTCCTGCCGCCCAAATGGTGGGCGCCCGTCGACTGTCTCTGGGAACGGCATCCCCTCCGGAGGGGCACCACAGAGAAAGCTCTCCCCCTTGTAGAGACCTCCTTTGGCGGGTGGGGTGGTGGTGACCTCGGCGGTGGCTCACTAGACGGTCTCAAGGGCCGGGCAGAAGCCGCCTGGAAGGTCGAAACCAGCGCTCCGAATTCGGTCTGCAGGAGAGCCGAGGAAAGGCTTTCAAGCAGCTACTCAGAAATATCCCGCTGCGGGCAATAGCCTTCCTCAAGGCCCTGGGAAGGGAAATAATAGTAAAAAAGGGCTCCGGCTGGCTCTGCAAGGGGGAGAAGCACCAGCAGACCGGCGAGATTCTCTTGTATAGCTCCCCTCCAGCGTGCTCAGTTCTGGTCTCCCCGCAGAGCCAGTTTCCTGTTCGGTCTACCTCGTAGGGCTGACGGCATGAAAGGGATCTGGGTGCCCTTACTGACCACAAGGTAAACATGGGCCAGCAGCGTGACACAGCTGCCAAAAGGGCCAACGCTATCTTGGGCTGCAGTAACGGGAATGCAGAGTCCAGGCCGTTGGAAGTAATTGTCCCCCTCTATGCTTCATTTGGAGTCCTGTGTACAATTATGGGCGCTCCAGTTCAAAAAGGACAGTGACAACTTGAATCATGTCCAGAGGATGACTTCGGGATGGTGAGGGAGCGAGAAAACACAGTTGAAGGATCTGGCTGTGTTTAGCCTGCAGAAGAGGCAACCAGGGCAGATACCATGGCATGTTGTATATTCCAGTGTTACTCAGGAGGAGGATTGGACACATGTACTTGTTTATTCCCTCAGAGGGCAGGTCACAACCAACGGGTTCCAACTACAAGGAAGGAGGTTCAGAACTTCCTGGCTACACTAGCTGTCAGCCTGTGGAACAGGCTGCCACCTGACTTGGCGAGTGCTCCTTGGCTTCCTTCCAACAGAGGGTGGGTGGCCATCTGCCAGAGGTGTGGATGAACCCCACCCTGAGCAAGGAATTTTGAACGGATGGCTGTAACCTCCCTTCCTGCTCCCTTCCATAGGATTCTACTGTATGAAACCCAGCTAATGCCGTGTTTCATGCATGGCACCAGGTACCAGTTGGGACTGGTCCATAGTCACAGCGGACCTGAAATTCCAAACCACTTCTCTCAGGGACAGCAACATCCTCAAGACAAGAAGGGTGGGGGGTATAGTCCAGTGCCGCACCAGAGATCTCCCCAAGACGGTAGGGCAGTAGCTGGACAGTGCCCCAATAGGATCCCTAGACTGTCTTGGCCACCCAGAGCAGTAGCAGGAAGCCAACTGGCCACCACAAGAAGAAACGTCCAGTCAGTGAGATAGATGTCCTCTAGACTGCTGGGGCAGCATCTTTCTCCCTCCAGTGCTGACCAGCTGCATCTCCAGGTATCCTGGTGGTCAAGGCCCGGAGAGGTTGATTCCCCCTTCCCCCAGCCAAGTCTCTGCAATACATGCTGGGCCAGCGTTCATCCTGGATCAAAATGGGTTTGAATGTTAAGGTGGGAGCCCCCCTTCACAGTCTCCTAGACTGCCTTGGGGAGACTGCGTCCTGGATAACCTGTTTTGGTGCAACAGCCCATCACAAGTTTCTCTGAAGCAGCTGCCTCCTGGTCCCTGCCCCCCAGCCCCCGCCCCAAAGCATGGGCAGTGTGCCTCAAGGGACTTGCCCTGATGGTGGCTCAGACCATCTCTTGAGCTTGCCTGCCACACACTTTTTGCACCCTTGAACCCATCGGCCATGGTATCCTTTGGGATCAGCTCAGAAGGTTGAGGGTGGGTGGCATGGTGTTGTGCTGGTTCTCCTCCTTTCTCCAGGGTCAATTCCAGTTGGTGGTGATCGGGGAGGAGAGACCCCGCCCTCAGCTCCTCCTATGTGGGGTGCCAAGGGTTCAGTGCTCTCTGCTCCACGTGTGGTATAGCTCATCCATTGCCATGGGGTAAGGTATCATCAGTATGCTGATCTTTTTTTTTTTATTGGTTCAATCGTGTCTGATTCTCAGAGACTGCCTGAACAAGTCCCTGCAGTTTTCTTGGCAAGGTTTTTCGGAAGTGGTTTGCCATTGCCTCCTTCCTAGGGCTGAGAGAAAGTGACTGGCACACAGTCACCTAGCTGGCTTCGCACCCAAGGCGGAACTCACCGTCTCCCGGTTTCTAGCCTGGTTCCTTCACCACTACACCAAACTGGCTCTCTGTGCTGATAATGCCCTATATATCTCTGCCCCTGGTGAATTAAGTGATGTGATGATCTGGATGGGGAACAGACTTCTGGCTGAACACTGGTAAGATTGAGTGCCTTTGGGTTTAGGGGCCTGCCGGTTCCAGGACTATGCCATCTTTGGTGCTGGATGGGGTGGCACTGCCCCAGACAGACCTGATGTGATCTGGGGGTCCTCCTGGACTCACGGTTCCTGCTCAAGGAGCAGGTGGCAGTCGTGGCCAGGAGGGCCTTTGCACAGCTTGGGTTGTGCACCGGTTGTGCCCATTCCTGGATTGGGGGGCTCTGCTCACTGTCACTCATGCCCTAGTCACCTCCTGTCTGGACTTCTGTAATGTGCTGTATATGAGACTGCCCTTGAAGAGTATGTGGAAGCTTCAGCTGGTGCAAAATGGCAGGAAAAGCATGTTATGGATCTCATCTCTCATGGAATTACCCTTGGTGGAAGGCGGGCCTTCCGTGCTGTGGCTCCCGCCTTATGGAACAACCCGCCCCCCAAAGTGAGGCCAGCTCCATCCCTCCTTATTTTCCGGAAGTCCCTCAAGACCTGGCTGTGTCATCAGGCCTGAGGGTCCCAGGGGACTGGTGAGACCTTGGGGTGGCTCCCTTGCTGATCTAATCTCTGGTGTGCCTTATGCTTTTTAAACTTTTTAATAAATGACTGTTCTTTGACGTGTTTATTGTTTTATATCTTTGTTGTACGCCACTCAGAATCACTTCCAGTGAGATGGGTGGCCATATAAATCTGATATATAACTAACTGAATAAATAAATCTCCTGCTTCAATTTCTAAGGGAGGGATTTCGCGTTGGTAGATGGGGGAGAGACACGTGTTCTGGTTTGGAGTTCCCCTCAGCCATGGAGGCCCTTGGAGCAGTCACTTTCTCTCAGCCCAGGGTGATGATTGTGGGAAGAAATAGCAAGGAATGCTGTGCATGCCAGCCGAGCTCCCGAAGGAAAGGTGGCACATATATCTTCCAGTCAGTGGCGCAAAGCCTCCAGACTTCACAGATCCACTGGTGGATCTTAGCAGGGAGGGGCCCAGCAGAGAGGGCAAAGATCGTGTCCACCCAGCATGTAAAAAAGAACAGCCTGTATGGAATCCTGAAGAAAGTTAAATCCTGGCCTGCCCTCCTGGTCCTGCCTTGGGGCCAGTCTGTGCTCGGAAGTTGGGTATTCTGGACAAAGGAACTGCAGAATTTGCTGCCAGCACAGGAGGGGCGAGGCGTGCAGGCTCACCCACTTAGCAGGGAAAGGGCTTTGCTCTCATCCTTGAGGCAGGAAGAAGGCAACCTGCTGAGAGGGGAACTGCTGTCCCCGCGGCCTCCCTCTTTCCGCAGCAAGGCTGGTCGGGTTGCCGCCGCCACAGAAAGCAACGTGGCCGGCCGCTGGTTCTTCTCTCCTGAGCCTGGCCAGGGAAGCAGCTCCGTGCATGGCAAGCCTGAACTGAACCAGGAGGGCCTGCTGCTGGCACAGCCACCGCTCCCCCTCTGTGGGGCAGGGGGACCACGGCCTGGTTCTGCATGGGTTTCCACCGTAGGACCATGTGCCTTGTGAGAGGAAAAAGCTTTTTAAAAGCCAGGACAGGATGCTTTCCCCACAAGAGAAGCCTTTGTGCACAATGGGGACAGATCTGTCGCATGAGGCCTCTGTGATCAGGAGGGAGGGTCAGCTTTTGCAAGGCCCAGTTGCCCTGCCACAAGGCTGATGTTCCCAGGTCTGAGTGACCAAAAGTGAGAAGAAACCAGCTGTTGCTAGTCCAGCCCTCCAAAATGGCGGCAGAGGCAGAGTCCTCTGGCCAAACTGCAGTGTGCATTCCTGCAGCTGGCCAGTTGGAGCCCCGAAGGTGGCTCCTTTGTTGGGGTGGGGGACTCTGGCCAAAAGGGCCGGGAAAACAATCCTCTCCAGCCAGAGCACCTTTAACTGGCTTCCACCCACCTCAACAATGGTGGGCGGACCTGGGGGGCAGCTTCTTGCCACAGGGAATGGGATGCAGGCCTGACCCTCTGAAGGGGTGCTGGGCAGAGACCTGGAGGATTGGGCCCTGCAGGACTACTAGCTGGGGACCCGCTTTCTTTCCCTCCTGTCCAAGCAGGGTGCTTCAAGAAAGCCCCAAAAGAGCCTCTTGGCCGACTCAGCTCCAGGGTAACCTCAGTTGTGCCAATGCCCAAGGCTGAGGCCTTGGAGCTGCACCTCGCCTGCCTGTGCCATGGCTCTCCCAGGGGCTACACAGAAGCTGCCCCAGAGGGATGGACGGATGGACAGAGCAGCCCAGCCCTGCTCACACCTGCCTTTTTCTTAGGCCTTCCGTTTCACTCCAGTTAGTCCCTCTTCCAAGCAAACCAGGAATGTTAAAAGGTTGGCTGTTGCAGGGTCTTTGCAGGGCACACTGCTCCGGCAAGGCAGCAGGAGACATTTAACTCCAGACCTCTATGAGGTTAAGGGAGAGGAGAACCACAGCAGGGACAACGGAGGCCTAGAACAAGGCGCTACACGCTGGGTGGGGCGAGGACTGCCTGAGCCTTCTTTGAGGATCTCCATCCCCTTCTGTTCCACTGAGCCCCCATGCAGGCGCTACAGACCGTGTCCAGCCATTGGGGTCCCCAGGCTTCAGCTGTGCTTTTATGCCCTTGCAATGTTCTTCCAGGCCACATACCTCTGCTTTTGTTTGCCCAGTTGCCACATTTTGCCTCCAGTGCTGTCAGCCAACAGTGCCAAGGCCCGGGGCTGGATCCGCAAAGAGCAGGTACCACAATGAACTGTGTTCCCATTGCTCGCTCCTTCCAAACCAGACGTGCTACGGATTAATGTGATGGCCGTAGCAACGGGCGAGCTGGAGGCAGAGCCCGCTTTAGCCCTGCTGCCCAGCTTCCTCGCACTCCTGGCTGGAGGTGGTGGGAGAAGCATTAGCCACATTTGACGGTCACACTGGGTTAAAGGCTGCGCTGCCTGTCCTTGTCTGTTCCTAGCATGCTCCTCTTAAGAGTGAAGGCCGACGATGGCAGCTAGTGCTTAATGACAGGAAGTGCAGCAGTGCAGCCATTCCCTTCCCTGTGATCCCATTTTCCTCTACCAGGCTACTGATTCCATGCCTTCAGCCTCCCTGTTTGCTCCACCAGGGTATGCTGCCTCCCTGCAACTTGGCACACATTTCAGGTGCGCTTGCTTGCCCATGGTGCAATGTTTGCAGGAGATGTGAGAACTGTGTGGGATCACCGCTTTGTTCCACATGCCCTCTGTGCCATGGGTTGGCCTGGCAGCTGGTCTAGATACTGCCAACCCTGACACACTATGTTGGGCAAATCCATCCTCCTGTCTCTGCATCCACAAGATTATAATTGGAGCAGCTGAGCCAGGGAGGAAGGAACATCTTTCTGGGAGCAGGTGCTTTTTCCTCTGTCCTCTGCCTCTTTGGGAGGGAAGTGAGGCAGACAAGCCCGGGCCTTGGCCAACATCCAGAAGAAGGCTGTGGAAAGGGGCTGAGGAAGATGTGGACCAGGAGTCCCAGCTCAGTGCCCACCTCCAGAACGTCTCCTGCCACTGCTGCAGCACATCCCACAAAGGCAGCCCACTGGTCTTCAAGGGGAGCACTTTGACTGAACTTCCTACCAGGATCAGCCTTCTGGCTGCTTGGAGTAAAAAATACAAAAGCCAGGTAGAGTTGTGTGTTTTTCTTTTGGTGTCAGAGAGACAAGACAGTGCAGCCCACCCCGTGGCATCTTGGCTGCCACCACAAGGGAACCAGTGCCCTGCCTGGGAGGATTCCTGCCACCAGGGGGCTGCAGCTGCTGCGCCATGCGTGAGGCTGAAGTTGCCCTTGGTCAGAGCCAATGAGAGGATGAAGGCGGTGGTGGTTGCCATCGGGCATCACCCCAGTCCCCCAGACTTTCCCTAGTTTGCTGCAACACTTTTGCTGGGGGTTGGGGGGCAGCAGCCCCAGAGGCCAGGAGCTCCCTGCAAGATGCCTCCAGCCCAGGCTCTTCCATACAAAAAAAGGATAATCTGTGGGCTGGGCTGCCCTCCTCTACAGCTCCCTGCTTAACTTTTGGGCTGGGGCAGACCCACAGCCCCTTTGGGGGGTGAGATTTGGTGCCAGCCTTCTTGCCTCACGGTCTGCCAGGCCTGTTAAAGTTTGTTAAAGACTGTTAAAGACTTTGGGGTCAATTCCTGCTGTAGCCAAGTTGCCTGCATGACTCAGTGCACAGCCTACATGCCTCAGTCGTGCTATGAAAAGTCCAAAGTGGGGAGAAGGCGCTCTGCATCCCAAAGCACTGGTCAAACTGCTCCTCTGTCTGCAGAGGGGGAAGAGGCGTGGTGGCCACATCCTCCCACCTTCCCTGCCCAGAACAGGTACAAGGTGCAGACAGGGTGCTCTCCTTGGTCCTCTCTGCCAATGGGTGCAGAGGCCAGAGGGACCCACAGGCTCCTGCATGATAGCCAGAGGAGTGGCTGAGAGCCCCCACCCCAGGATGGGAGAGCAGCGGGGATGGGGAGCAAGGCTGGAGTCTGTGTCCTGCACAGACACAAGCCAAGCTGCTGCCTGTGTGCATGCATTCGTGCGTGTGTGCATCTGTGTGCCAGGAAGGGTTAGAATAGGAAGGGGGTCCATTCCCTTTGCAGAGCACCAAGACCCATATTGAATTAGGTGCCTCTGAGGCCAGCACCAGGGAGACTGTGGGCACAGGCAGGGACGCAAGCTGGGTGGTGCTACGGAAGGGGCATTGTGGCATGGCTTTTAAATCCAAAGCGAGGCCTGTGAGATCTGAGTTGCACTGGGGGTCTCGGGAGGCTCCTCGGGAACCTCAGGGGAGAAGGGGGAGCTGCAGGCAGCACCAGAGGAAGCCCAGGGCTGGCCAGCCAGCCCCCTCCCCCAGCAAAAAGGTCCCGCAATCCAGAGGGAGTGCCTAGACGAAGGCTTCCTGGCTAGGCGTGCCATTGATCTTGAGGAAGAGCTTGGCATCGTCGTCCTTCTGCTGCCTCTCCCGCTCCAGGCGCCGCTTGTACCAGATGAGATAGAGGGGCAGGCAGAAGCCCAGCATGCTCACCCCCAGCAGCCCCACGTTGACCTGGCAGGAGAGAGGAAGACAGGTGAGGGCCGAGGCCATTGGCTTGCCTCAGCAATACAGGTGGCATGGGAAGCGGCACCTTTGCTGGAAATGCAGCCCAACTTGTGGAGTGCAAGGCCACTTGAGCACCTGTGCACTGGCCCTCGGGTGCCAGAGCAGACCTGCCTTTGGCTCGCCCTGCCGCTGCCCCCTCTGCTGGAGGAGGCTGCTTCCCTGTGCTTGGAGGGCCCCCTCCCTTCCCCTCCCCTGCTCTCGGCAGCGTCCCATGCCAGGCAGCTCTGAGCCCAAACTGCACACCGACCCAGAGCGCTAAGCTTGCTGCCCACAGTCCCCCTTGCAAGGCTAGGCACAACTCTCTCCCGAGGGTGCAGCCAGCTGAGAGGCCGATGGGGAGAGGCCTGGTGCCTTGACCACACCTGCCCAGTTCCAACAGCCGAGCTCACTGGCTTGACACCATTGGCCAGGAAATGGCCTGCTGCATGTGCGTTTTACACCTGTTCTGCCTCAGCTATGGAGGAGAAAGGAGGGCTGTACCAGGGGAGGAAGCATCCTGCCCTTGTCCATCTCTCCTTGGAACTGGTTGGAAGGGACCTTGGAGGTCTTCTAGCCCAACTCCCTGCCCAGGACGGGAATCCCCAGACCTCCCTGACAAGTGGCTGCCCATCCTGTGCTTGTGACAGAGCCCCCACGACTCCAGGAGGCGGCTGCTTCAGAGCTCCCACAGCCAGAAAACAGCTCCTCCCTTCGCGTTCAGAGAAACAGGCGCTTTTTCCTACACCCCTGTCAGAAGGGGACAGGGCTCGTTCTTGTTGCCATAGGAATCCCTTGGCTCCCCACCACCCCACCATCACCGTGCAGGTCTTCCCCAGGTCTTGAAGGGGCAGGAGGCGGGGAGAGAATTACTGTGCACCAAAGGAAGAACTGTGGCTGGAGAAGCCGGTTTCTGCACCAAAGTGCCCTTAAAAGTTTCCCCCTCCTGGAGGCCAAAACAAAGGCTGGAGATCACTGCCAAGGCAGCAGCTCACGAGACGCCGGGATGTGACCTTCTGTTCCCCACGTGCCCAGTTGCGACTGCAAAGCAAGACCAACGGGGACAGCTCCCAGCCAGGCCTCGCTGCACAAATAAAGCCCACATGGTCTCTGGGAGCAGATCCAAGAGGCCTCCACGGTTTCCCAACACTCAGTGTCAGGACAGGCAGCATCCTGAACGGTCCCCGGTTCCACAGGGCTCCAAAGCAACTCCACTGCAACGCCAAAGCCCACAGGCATCGTGCAAGGGGACCGATTCTGTCCACCAGGTCTACTCAAGTGCAGCTGGTAGGCTCTGCTCACTGGTACCCGCTGGGCGACAGGATGGAAACCCCTAATTCTCGGCCAAAGCATCCAGAGAACATCACCCCAGGGATGTGCCTGGCTTGTTGGCTTGGGAACGTACCCAACCCCTGAAGATTTAGACCCTAGACTGGGCCTTCTCTGCTGAGTGCCCCCCCGGACCT
Source organism: Candoia aspera (assembly GCF_035149785.1). Lineage (NCBI taxonomy): Eukaryota > Metazoa > Chordata > Lepidosauria > Squamata > Candoiidae > Candoia > Candoia aspera. The sequence continues at coordinate 177,107 of NC_086153.1, forward strand.
ACAAAGCCCTTCATGGCACGGGGACCAGCTACCCGAGGGACCGGCAAGATTGGGCCGTGGGCATGTGCTCCTTTTGGGTTGCGACCACCAGCTCCTTGGCTCTGAGCCCCACGACCAAGGGCTGGGCAGGGGGGGAGACACTGCCGTGCGTGACTCACTCTGCCACCCTCTTCTTACATCAGACCAGCTGCCAGCGCACGGCTTCCTTGGACTGCCACTACCGCCGCTGACCAGCCTAGGGGGCACCACTTACCCAGAGGGGGTCTCCTTCCAGGGGGCCCATCATGGCCAGGAAGAGGGGCTGTTGCAGGAGGGCAAAGAGGGCGCTGACGAGAGACTGCAGCCCGGTCAAACTGCCAAACTGCGTGGAGGGATACCTGGGGGGAGGGAAGGGGCAGGTGACCCCCATGCCTGCAGCTGCTGAATTGGAGACCCTCCCTCAGCCCAGGGGCCCACAAGTTGGGAGGCCAGGAAAAGCAAGAGCGGCAGCAGCGGAGGACCTGGCCTCTCCGCAAACAAGAGTGCAGGCCGGCCGACCGCCCACCAGGGGCCGCTGCTGGCTTCAGCCCGGGGCCCGCTGGAAGCCCCATTGGGAGTCTTCCCAGAGCCTGCCTTGGCCCAGAGGAACCTGGAAGGTCTGCAGGACAAACATGTTCCCTGGGCTGGTGGAACACGATCCCTGATTACAAAGTGCTGAGTGCTGAAGGCTGCCAGCGCAAAACAGGAGCCTGGGAAACAGATAAGGCTCAGCTTGGCCTCCTCCTGGGTTGAGCAACCTCAGAGTTGCACCGAATGCCCTCAGCAACACGCAATCCATAACCTCCCTTTCCAAAACAACAGGCGGCCACGCAGAGCAAAAACATGTGAGTCAGCCCTGGCAAGTCCCAGCAGCTGCCACTGGAGCGCCGGCCTGCGTGCGTGCGCGTGTGTGTATGTGTGTGATGGCCGGCCGGCCAGGCTGACAAACCAGGACGTCCAGAGCAGGAAGTGAAACCCTGGGATCCTGTCTCTCGGGCCCAGAGAAGGCTCTTCGGGCAAGGGTGCAGACATGCCCTCCGTGGGAGGCCTCCAGAGCAGCGTCTCTCTGGCCCAAGAGTTCAGGGCAGAGCACCAGCTAGGTGTTAGGAATTTGTTTTGCTCCAAAAAGAATGCGGCCGGGGCCAGTGATGACCTCAGCCTCTATCAGATGGCGAGGGAGGCATGTGGGGGCGTTCACCACCTGCTCTGGAGTAACACCCAGAGGTGCCAGGCAATATCCGGGGGCACAGCCACTAGTTGGGTAATCCAGTGAGAAGGAAAACATGACCCAGAAATCCAGTGGCAAAATGGGAGTGACCCAGTTTGAAAGGGGCGGCCTTGCCCCGCCCCCCGAAGAGGTGCTGGACTTACACAGCAGCATAGAGACCCCCGACAGCCGAATGGATGAAGCCTCTTACGATGGTGTGCAAGATGAAGGAGAGGATCTGGAACAGGGAGTGGGGAGACCACCTTCAGAACCGGGAGCCACCCCACAGGGGCCTCCACAGGCACCCCCAGGACCTGCCAATGCCCTCCGGGGCCTTGCAGCAGAGCCAGGACCCCCCTCCCATGGAGGCAGAGGGGGCCCTCTGCCAGAGGGACAAGAGGGCCTCTCAGTCAGCCTGGCCTTCCTCAAAACACCCCTGGGAGCCGCTGGGAGGACCCTCCTTGGGGTCTTAGTGAGCCCACCCAGCTGGCTACCCTTGGCCTCCTCCCCACATCATTCACCTGCAAGGGCAAGTTGGGGATCAGGCAAGTGACCCCGAACCCCACGAGCAGCACGTTGGTGAAAGCGAAAGCCCGGGTGGCATTGGAGATCTTCTGGATCCGGCGATCACGTGGTTTCTTCTTCCCACCCCTGTGGGCAGCAAGGAACTGTCACACAGGCTGCCTGAGCATCAAGTACACGGGGCCAGGGAGGAGTCCCCCAGGCAGGGCCTGGGTCTGAGAGTGGCCTGGCGCTGCCAAGGGTGGGAGGACCTCCCAGGCTCCTTCCCTGCCCAGGATTCTCATGCCAGCCAGTGCCAGGTGACCCTTCCCCTACTTTCAGGGAGAGGCAAGGGCTCCCACGTCTCCGGGAAGCCATCGGGCTCTGCCACAAACTAGGCCACCCACAGCAGTGAGGATGCTGGGGCTTGTGGCCCAGCGACCCAGTTGCACCGCAGCCTCCCCATTCGAGCACAGCCCTGCCCTTCAGCAAGCCGTGGCGCCCTGCTCCGCATGGAATGCACCAAGGGGGTGTGAGAAATAGCACCCCCTTCAAAAACTTCCGCAGGGGAGAGGAATGCGGGGTTGGGCACGCGGCCAACAGGGACCCCGCAGCTTCCCCACCCACAAACCACGTACGGGGGGCTGGCGTCTCCCTTGCCCGCCTCCTCGGGGCCGTCCTCGCACTCCTGCAGCTTCCAGTCCATGATGTACCCGATCACCGGGGCGGTCAGGAGGCAGAGCAGCTGCAGGACTCCAAAGATGGAGCTGTAAAGACCCACTGGAAGACAGGCAGGCAGGCCTGTTGGGGACTAGAAGCCTCCTGGCCACAGCCCCCACAACCCCCGCTTGCAGGCGAGCGAGCCTGGAGCCCCGGCCCCTGCCCCAGCCGCCCCTCCCCTCCAGAGCTCTGTCCCGACCTGTCCAGCTGTGCCAAGGCAACCTGGCCTTGCTCCAGGGCAGCAGCTATGGCCCCGGCAGACAGGTCTCCGGCCCCAAAGGAGGGCGCAACCCAAGCATGGGCTCTCCTGTTTCTACATCACCCCCTGTGACCTCCTCTGGAGAAAGAGAGGCAGAGCCCGGGGAGCGCAGGGCCCTTGCTGCTGGGGAACAGGCAGGGCAGGGCTGAGAAACCACCCCTGGGGGGCAGGGCTCGGCTCCCACATCCCCAGCCAGGCTCCCTCAGGTGGGCCACGCCGATGCCCTGAGCCCATGGCTGAGGCACCCAGAAGTGCCCTCTGGGGTGGAAGGTGCCCAGGAGAAGCCATGCCCCACAGAGGCCCTGGGAGAGCTGGGCACAAGTGCAGAGGGCCCCACTGGGCAGGGAGGCAGAGCCGGCATCTCCCTCTTCACTTCCCCATCGCCTCTCTCCTCTCCCTGTGAAAGCACCGCCTGATTCATCTGCTGAAGCAGATGAATTCCGGATCGAACAGGCCCAAACTGGCTGTTGCAAGGCAAGAGGCGCACATGGTTTTGCCCTGTGGTGAACAAGACACGGGTGCTCATGCACACCTCTCCCTTCCTGCTGGCCTCCTTCCAGCAGCTATAAATAGGGCTCTGACTCAGAGTCTGCGGCCTGGCCTCCCTGTTATTGTGCTTGGGAAGGGGCAGAACCAGGCCCCTTTGACCCAGAAGCTAAGGTGCCCTGTGCTCCCCACCCCCCGCAGCGGCCGGATCCCCCAGAGAGCACGGAGCGTTGCCCACACTCCCAGGGCCCTGCGTGTCATGGAAACGCGGCTGAGAGAAGCACCGGAGCTCAGCAAGAGTCGGCCCTCGCAAAGCCGCCTTTGCTGGGGAGTGGGGGGGGCGGGGGTGGAGAGCAGCTTGTCCCTGGCAGGCAGTGCAGGTCTGAGCAACAGGGACTGTCGGGGAAGCCCCTGCCCCCCTGGCTTCCTTTCAGGCACCCAGACTGCCTTCCCAACAAGGCCCATTTCAACACAGATACACTGTGGCCCTCTGCCTTCGGCAAATATGCCCAAGAGATGTATCTATTCCCTTCTCAGCCTGGTGTCCAGCAGGGAGTCAGGCTTCCAGAACCGCCCGCCAGCCTGGCCTCCAAGACTTCAGGAGTTCAAGTCCCAGATGGGCTGGGTTCAGTTACGGCCCTCCTGGTGTGCAGAAGGGCTGGCCGGATCCCCGCAAGCCTGCTCGACAGGCAGCCATGGGTGCTTTAGGGACCAGCAGCTGAAAGCAGCTGTCAGCCATGCGAGGTAGGCCAGGCAGGGAGCACACCCAGATGAACCAACCTTCTTAAGGTTACCTTGGCAGAAACTTGCAAGACTGAAACTATTTCTTCCCTCTTCTTTTTAGTCTCCAGAAAACTAGGGAGGGTCCCTTCTGAGACGCTTCCCATGCTTTTCCTCCACCTGCGGACTGAGCTGCCTCTTTTTGGACCATCACCCAGGTGGCAGTCTTCGGCCTGCTTCCCGAGGTCACTCCACATCCCGTTACAGCAACAGAGGCTTCTTCTGGTGCCCAGGCTGGAGTGCCAGAGGCTGGCCAGACGGAGACTGGGCTCCCTTTTCCCAAAGGCTCCCAGCCCCAGCCTGGGTCTCCCCTGGGCAGGAGATGGCACCCACCTGTCTCCAGGTCGCCCTCCACCATGAACTCCAGGATGTTGTTCATGGCACCCATGTAGAAGATGAGCCTGAGCTGCGTGACGCACATCGTGACGAGGCTGAGCAGCAGGATGGGGCTGAAGACACTGTGCATGAATGACGGGGAGGCTGCGATGGGGAATCAGAGAGAAAGAAGGGAGACCTGTCAGCTTTTCCCCAGGAGACACCACCAATTTGCAAACAGAGCCGGTAGGATTTATGGCACCTGGAGTCCCACACACCAGCCAGAGGGGCACATTTCCTTGGTCCACAGTTCCACCTTAGTTTGGCTGTTCTGAGCCCCAAGTGACCCCAGCAAGAACTGCCTGGTAGGATGAGGGCGAAGTTGCCTGACCCAGGATCCTGCCCAAGCCCATGCTGAGAGATTTCATGTCGGTCATCCAAGCAGTGACCTTCCTGCACAAAGCCTTAAGCCGGCTCCCTTTCAGGGACTGCTGCCACACTTTGTGGAAGTGAATCCCACAGGTACAGTGTTTTCAACCCAAATCTCTTTTATTGCAACAAGAAGGAAAATGTCTCCTTGCCAGCCATTCCTTCTTGGCTCACTGAGATTGCCTGAAGGGCTGTTGTACAGAAGAGGAAGTGGGCTTCTTTCCCTTGGCCCCCGAGGGCTGGACCAGACCCACTGGGTCCAAGGGACAAAGGAGGAGGTGCAGGCAGAGGTTCGCCTAAGGCACTTTCTATGGATACAGGACGAGGCTCGCTGCTTGGCGAGGGTGTTCCAAGGATGAGCTTCTTCCCAGAGGGGACAAGGGGGCTGGCTAAAGAGAGACCCCCTCCAAAAGCCACAGTGCACCAGGATCCTGCCAACCTGCCTGCACAACTGCCATGGCAGCAGCCCCCAAACTGCAGGTGGCCAGCCAGCACAGGGGGAGGCCTGTCACATCTGTCAGCAGCTGCGCCCTCCCCGCCCCCTGCACTGCCCCTCACCTGCGCTGTCCGGCTCGCACTTCACCTCCAGGTCCACAGTGGAGAAGCAGAGTTTGCCGCCATCCTGCAGCGCCGCTACCTCCTTGTTGCTCTTCATGGAGCTGCCCACGCTGAGGCGGCGGCCGACAGTCGTCACCTGCTTGTAGAACTGCTTCCCTGTGATCTTGTGGTCGAAGCCCAGCCAGCTGAACTTGATCTTCACCCTGGGGGGCAGAGAGGTTGGCTCTTGCTGGCTCAGGCCCCCCCAGACCTAAGCTTGGGAGTGAGGGTTGTGCATCTGGCATGCGCCAGGGAACCTCTCCCTCTGGGGAAGGGGCACTCCCAGCAACGGAAGACCAGAGAGGCCACAGCCCAGGCGGGAGAATCACCTGCTGCAGAGCCAGGCCGTTCAAGGCAGAGCAGCAGCCGACAGGGGAAAATGCAGTTCCAGCATCCCACTCCTCCCATTCACTGAGAGGGGGCCTGGCCAGACCACAAAGTCCTGGGCAGCCGGGCCAAAAGGTGACTCCCTCGCACAGCCCCACTCAGCCGACCCTGCCTGTGCTTCCTGCCTGGGGTTCTGCATGGCTCTGGGAAGTGCCAAGGGGCCTTGGGCAGCATGCCCAAGGGAGGCATGGGCTTGATGGAACAGTAGGGCATGGCCCTCCCCACCCAGACCACCATGCCTGCCCCTGAGCGACTCACGTGTAGTCCATGTCTTCGGGACCTGGGAATGGCTCGAGTGGCCAGTTGAAAAAGCAGTTGAAGAAGACCAGCCCCGCACAGTTGGCCCAGACCAGCAGGATGAGGATGAAGGAGACTCCGAGGTCATAGATCACCTGGGAAACAGGAGCAGCGCCAGGGAAGAGCTGAGGCCGAGCTGCGATCAAGGCACAACGGTCAGGGCTGCATCAGGCCTTGGCCTGAGGCCCCGGGGGATTGGTGGGAAGGCCAAGCCCCGCTGGCAGCATCTCCAGGGCAAAAGTCTTGAAAAGGCTAAGATGGGGCCGGGCGGTCAGCAGTGTAAGCCAGGCCCTTGTGTTAAGGGTGTTGCGGCCTTTGGCTTTGGGGACAACCTGTGCGGATAGGAACTGGATGTGGTCAGGGCAGGGTCTATCTCGTGGCAGTGAATTCCTCTGGTTGGGGAGCCCATGGAGGGCTAGGACGGCCCTCTGAAGCCCTAGAAGCAGGAGTTGTCTTTCCCTGGGTACCAGATACTGAAGAGAAAATGGAGACGTGCCTCAGCCCCAGCCCCATTTGCCCCAACTGCCAACCCTAGTCCAAGCAGTGCAACATGACCCCCAGGGAAACAAGGGGGTGGAGTTGCCGTCAGCTGTTCTTGGAGCAGTCCTGCAGACCAGCTGCCAGCCTGTTGCGGATCAGCCCTGAGCTGTCCTGCCCACGTCAGGCGAGAGCTGCTGTCCTCGAACCACTAGGGACCCCGCAGGGCCCAAGGCTGGATCTGCCCATCATGTTAACCATGCTTATGAGGTAAGACCCAATTGCATAAACCAGCCCAGCCACATTATGGCTTGGCAAAATGAAGGCTCCCCACTGGCGGTCTTCCCAGGCTGGCCAGGGCTAAGGCTGCTCCTGGTGGGCTTGGGCTGCTGGCAGACCACTCCCCAACACCCTCCCATGAGAGCAGTCAAGCACTGCCCTCCTCCTCCTGCCCGTGCCAGGCTGTGCTCAGGGCTAACTCCTCCAGACAGCAGCTCCTCAGCTTCTCTTTCCTGGAAACACAATGTGGCTTCTATGAAACAAGGTGGAAATGGATGGCCCTTTCCTATGCAACCTCCAGTAACCATGCAGGAAGTGAGGGGTGGTGTGTGTGCGTGTGTTAAATTCCATCAGGCACTTCGCCAGCTGCAATGCTGTATTTTCCTGTACCTCGACACATGCAATGTCTTCAGGGTGCTGCAGATGTTAGGGCCACCTAGATCTAGGGAAATTCCATCTCTGATCTTGGATGGGGCACCACTTCCCCAATCAAGGGTAGTGCACAATCTGGGGGTCTTCTTGGACTCGCAGTGCCAACTCAATGAACAAGTGGCAGCTCTGGCCAAGAGGGCTCTGCACAGCTTCATCCAGCATGCCGGTTGTGCCCTTTCCTAGATCGAGGGGCCCTTCAGACAGTCACTCATGCCCTGGTCACCTCACAGCTTGACTACTGCAATGCCCTCTACATGGGGCTGCCTTGAAGACCACTCAGAAGCTTCAACTGGTCCAGAACATGGTGGGGCGGACAGTAATGGGCATGCCTTGGTATGCCCATGTGAGCTGTGCTGGTTGACCAGATTTGCCATCTTCTTACTGCTATATGCTTTTTTGGGTTGTATATTATTATCTTTATGCTGTGAGCCACCCACAGTCAACTGGATCTGCCAGCATCCAAGCTGGACGAATAAATACATAAACACAGTACCTGTTGGTGGCTGGGGAGTTGGGGGTGCTTTATAATCCCCAAGGGAGAGGGGTGGGACTGGACTCCCATTCCCAGCCTGTGCTTCCCACTTCTCCCGACAGTCCCCAGCTTACCTTGATCCCGGGGAAAGTCACTGCTGACGAGGCGTAGGAGCCAATCATGAGGGCAATGAAGGTGGAGCGCAGGTCGCCAAACATGTTGGGCAGCTGAGAAGGAAGGCAGGAAGGGATGAGAGGCATGAGGGCAGAAGAGGCTGGCTAGAAGGAGGGGTCTGCAAAGTTGCCTGTTTACTCGGGAGCAGGACCAGGGGAAGCTGCTGGAGGGAAGTGCAGATTCAAAGGCCGCATGGCGCATGGAGAAGATGCCTAGAGCTGCAATTGGGGAGGGGAGCGGGGATGGGACCTCACCCAGACCCTTCCACAGCTTCTGCAAGGCTGGACCAGAGGCCGTGCAGACCGGGGAAGGGGGCAGGTCTTCACCTCTTTTCAAGGGGCAACACTGACCTGGGATGGTTGGCAAAAAGCCTCCCCAAAACGAGCTGAGGTACAACTGGGCAGAGCAACGGAGGGGGGCCACCCACCCCGTGAGTCCCACTCCAGCCCCAGGCCAAGGGGCTTCACGCCCAGCTGGGGCCTCGCTCAGCTGGAACCAGGTGCTCAGGTGCCACCTGCCCTGGGACCTCCAGGTGGGATCCTGAGGTGGATGTGCACAGGGATGCCAAGAGCCCAGGTCAAGGCTGGGCCCACCAGAGCAGCCATTCCCACCTCCGGCCTCTGTAGGTCCCCTGGTCACCCCTCCCTTCCTAAGGCCCTTGGGAAGGGCACAGAGCACCCTCCTGGCAAGGGAACCGCCAAATCCCATCCAGAAGCGGTGGGCGGTGGGGGCAGACACAGCACCCATCAGGGCAGGACTGATGTCCCTCAAGCAGTTCGCCCATTTCTGGGAATGATCGGGGGAAAGACTCTCCCAGCAAGCCCTGACATCGGGCATGCTCAGAACCGAATCGATGACCCGCTTGCTGGGGGGGCAGAGCAGGGAAAGGTCTGCAACAGCTCACTGCTGCAAAAGGCAGCCACAAAAGGCTGAGGGGAGCCCTGCCCCAGCTCCAGAGGCGAAGGCGCCTGGTGCTCTTTGCAACACCAAGTTCCCCTTCAGCTCAGAAACGCGGGCACAGGGACGTCACAGCGAATTGAAGCCACCAGCCCTGAGCAACCAAGACCCACCCTCTCTCCGCCTGAACCCCCCCCCCCCCGCACACATGGCTGCATGGAGGACTGGCATTTGGAGAGAGGCAGGGCACCCCCTGCCCCCCACCTTCTGGCAAGTTCTAACGCTGCAGCTGTTCCTTGCAAGGGCAACGCCTCTTGGCCATTTTGTGGGCTTTTCCACATGGCCAGAGGGGGGAGAGAAGGGAGCAGATCCCCTCAGGGCTCCTGGTTGCCCGGATCCCCCATGACCAGCAACAGAGGCAGAAGCAGCCGGAGGGGGAGCCCAGGCTGAGCCGTGAGGGTGGCCCAGAAGACAGCTGGCTCAGGCCGGGCAAAGGGCTCTTCTGTAGGTTTCACCAGGCGTGACTTGTCCCCTTGGACAGCCATCTGTGCTGCTGCCCCGTGGGAACAGTCCTCAACCCCCATCGCCCACCTGGACCAAGCGATCTCGCTGAGCAGTGGCATAAGCAAGGCAGCAAAAGTGGGGGGCAATGCTGGCTCCCTGCCAGCGACTGCTCTACACAAGGCCCGACAACAGCTCGCCCTGCCTGGCAATGAAGTTGGCGCTTACCGTGAGAGACGTGAAGGTCATGCACATCCCCCCAAAGCCGTTCAGCGCCAGCGAGATGAAGATCAGCACCGACAGAGCTACGGCATAGGAAGAAGGTGCTTGATGGCCACCTGCATAAGGGCCCGGGCCATACGCAGGAGGGACGACACATCTGCCATGCCCTCAGGAAGCCCAGCGCCCCCAGCGCCCCAGCTGGGCAAGGCTCCCTGGCTCCCCCTGCAGAGAAGCAGTGCCTGGAATCTGTTGGCCCCACTCTGGCTTCTGCCCCAGAGCACCCAATGCCATACTCACAGTCTGGGTTGCTGGCCCCGTAGGCAATCATCACACAGGACACAGCAAAGCAGGCACTGCAACAGCATGGAGGGAAGCCCGTTGGTCGCCTGGATCGTGTCCCCAGCCCCTCCTCCTTCCCTTCCCGCTGAGCAAGCCTATCCAGCAGTGGGTCTCCCCTGGGTTCTGCCTTTGAAAGCCTCCTTCACCCAAGTCGCTCTCAACCAGGCTCTGGGCAGGGAGCCCAAGAGACAAAGCCTCCAGACCACACAGGAAGCCGCCAGCAGAGAACCAGGGAAGGTCCACCTTCTCTCCTCGCCCCCTTTCCCTCCCCAGGACCCACCAGTGCCAGTTTCCCCCCATCCCCAGCAGTTCAGGATGGGGGTTCTCTGCCCCCAGAGCAGCGTGTATGATCGGGGCCAGGGAGCAAGGTGTTTTCTCCCTGGAAGTCCAAGTGGGCTGAGGAACTGTGGTGGAAGGCAAAGCAAAGGTCCAGCACCACAGCCACGCTGCTCAAGAAGCTGCCAACTTCTGTCTCCCATACTCAGGTGGTGTTAGCAGCAGTGCCATCCCACAGGCCCCAGGAGAGGCTGGGTGGGTCTCCCTCACAGGCACCAAACACTCCCAGCACACAAGTCCTGACTAGGAAGGGCCTTCCCGGCTCCTGGGGAGGGAAAGGAAGCTAACCCTGGGGCTGGAGGGCTGCAGACACATCTGCCTTGGCCTTGAGGATGCACGGCTCAGCCAGCTCCCTGTCCCACAGCCTACCTGCCCAGCAGCCTCAGCTTGCGTGGACCATACTTGTCCATGACGATGCCCAAGGGTAAAGTGATGGCGCTCAGCAGGAAGGAGCCCACAGTGAAGGCCAGGTTCAGCATCTCATCCTGCTCCTTACAGATGAGCCAGCCGTTCATGTGGGCCACTTCCGGCTCTGAGGCTGCGGTCTGGTTCCTGGGAGCCAAGGTAGAACTGGCCGAATCCGTTGAATTCTCTGCAGGAAAAGGGGGGCGTTGCATGGAGACCTTCCGGGAGCTTGTCCTCACCACCCACACCAGCTTTATCAAATGCAGGAAGGGGCTGCCTTTGGACTGGGTCAGCTGGCCTGCAGTCATCTCCCTGGACCTCACCAACTGGACTTTTTAAGTTTTATAAAATTGTTTTGATTTTAAACAAAAGAATCTGGTATGTTTCAAAGCAAAGTATGGCTTCAAGCTGTCCTGGGATGGGGGAAAGAGATTGGCCACTGTGTCCCAAAGGTTGGTTGGGGGCATGCCAATCCTGCCTAGGGTGCAATGGGCAAGGCCTCAAGGCCCGTGACTTGATGGCACAGCTTCCCTTGTTGGTCATTTTCTTTATTTATTGATTTATTATGTACTATGTAACCACAGGCTCCCAGCAGACCAACCCACCCTGGTTTACAATACCAATTTGAACAATACACGCATCAATTTAAAAGAATAAAAACAAGCAATAAATAACAATAAAACCATAAAGCTATGTTATCGGAACAGCCATCATGTGTGAGTAATATAAAACCTCCATTAAGAAGGGAAGGCTAATTTATAGAAATGGGCGTTTACGTTCAAAGCAGCCAAATTGGGTACATGGCGTACTCTCAAGAGGAGGAAAGTCCCCGCGTTGGTGTCCCCACCAAGAAGATGGGGCCCAGCTGAGTCTAACTGGGCCTCCTCCTTTCCAGGGGCACCTAAAACAGGCCATTTGCAGATGAGCAGAGCTGCAGGGTTCCCAGCATCTCCAACTCTGGCTGGAAAGACTCTTCTCAGGACCCGTCGCTGCCAGCCAGTGTAGGTGCCACAAAGCTAAAAGGAGCTGCAGTCTGCTTAAGCAGGGAAGGGGCTGGGCAATGCTGAAAGTCCACCACATGTGGGGAATTGAGATGAAGGTGGCCTGTTGCTGATGCCAGCCTTTATGTGCCACTTTCAAGCCTTTGCACGCAAAAGATGCCAGCTGAGAGCCAGGAAGGCACAAGGACTACAGGGTTCAGACTAGGACCAGGGCACTAGACCTCTTTGTTCAAGAAAGCCAGTAGGACTCAGGAAGCACTGCTAAACCCCAGAGTGGAACGCAAGGACTGAAGGGCACATCGGCTTTCAAAGAAGGGGAGAAGGAAAGGCATCACATGCAAAGGAGGCACGTATATGTGTTGGGATCCAGGTACTGGAACATCTGGGTCCAGTCCAAAGCACTGGGTGACAATATAAAGGAAAGATACAAAGACATTGGCAAGAGACTCTCAGGCCAAGCCGAGATCTCAATCAGGCCCTCCTGGACCAGATTTCAGAGCTTTCCAGGAGGAGTCTTGACTACTGGGCATCTCTTGCACAACCCACCCATCTCAGTCTGGCTGGCTGTTTCCCTTTCTGGGATGAAGGAGAGAGAAGGGAGACAAGGCCCTGGCCAGCAGGAGGGAGCTGGCTGCAGAGGGACATGCTATGGGCAGTTTGGGAGGAAGTGAGCATGTCATCTCAGGATTCAAGATAGTACAGAGGTAGGTGGTTGAGCATTACCACACGCCAGTTTGACCACAAGAGATCCAGGTTCAGCCAAGTTCTAGGCTGGGTCCCCTGCACAAAGGGACTGGGAACTCCTCAAAAATAAGATATTTTTGCATTAGGAAAGTTGGGGTGCATAGGGAGTTTCTGACTGAGCTAAGAGTTAAAAGGGAAAATATACAGGAAATGGAAGACAGGTCTAACTGCCAAGGAGATCTATCAGCAAGTAGCTATTATCTGCAGAAAGCCAGTCAGAACAACTCACATGCAAAAGGAACTTAGGCTTGCAAGGGAAGCTGCAAGGGCCTTTTTGGCTACATCAGCAGCAAAAGGAAGAGAGAGGAAGGGGTGGGCCTCCGGCTAGGAGAGGGAGGTAGGCCAGAAGCAAGTGACCAGGAGAAGTCAGAGCCCTCCACAGCCCCTTTGCCTCAGCCTTCTCCCCAGAGGGGAACTGGGTTCAAATGGGCAAAATGACGGACGGGTGGAGAGAGGCCAGCAGGGGCAATCCAAGATAGCTTGGGAGCACTTGGTTACTGGGAATGAGATGAAATTTAGTTTAGTTTTTCAGTTTTTACAAAATTTAGTTTTGAACGCCACCCAGAGTCACACAGGCCTCCTGAGACAGACAACAGAATAAGACACCCAACCCCAGGAAGGGCTGTGAAACCCCAGGGAGCGGCCGCTCTGGGTAGACAGGCTCAGCCCTTGGCGGCTTCCTTGGTTACCCCTCATCTCACGCCCATCTCGGGATATTTCAGGCCAGCTGCAGCTGGTTAATGCCAGATGCCCCCCCACCCCCATCGGTGAGACCACTTTCACAGGTGGCTCTGGAGAAATATTAACTAACCTGCCAGAGACACCGGTAGAGCTGTGTGTGTGTGTGTGTGTATGTGTGTGCATGGTGGGAGGCTGGCACAAAAGGAAGAAGAAGGGGAAAGCTGCAGTTGGTTAGCAGGTGCCCAAAAGCCTGTGGAAGAGGCAGGCAGGCGGCACTGGGTGGTAGGAGGGCACACCTGTGTTGGTGTGCTGGTAAGAGAAAGGCCTTCCTGCAGCCTCTTACTCCCACCAACTGCCAGTTTGCCCCTCCCTGAGGTTTTAAACCCCAGCAGCCGCTTTACCAAAAACAGGCCCTGTGTTTGTAGCAAAAACACAGTTGGGCTGGCAGCCTCTCACTGCCCTTGATATGGTGCAGCCTTAAGCCGGCCAGCCACCTTCCTCAGAGGACAGAAAGGCACATTGTGGTGCCCTGTGCTGGAGACCCGGGGGCTTTGGGCCAACATGGGCCCAGACCCATGGCCACACTGGTCAGCCTCTAAAATGCACCTGCCCCTAAACTCCGGGAAGAGGCTACACAACACTCTGGGTTCCTTTCTCTAAGGAATTGGAGAGGGAGGACCACCTTGCCCAGGGAGGGCTGACCCTTTTATTCCCCACTGCAATCCTGGCCTTAGGGCAGACCCCCTCAGCACCATCACTAGACTCCCCCATCCCCGGGGCGGGTTTCATCCAAACCATCCTGGGAAAGGAGAGAAAGAATTCAGCCGCCCTGCTTCACGCACACACTTTTGAAATGATTCACAGAAGGTGCCCTTGGCCATGTGTGTCCTTTGGCCCAATGTCTCTCCAGAGCCTGTGGAGCATCACCTGCTCACAAGGGGGGAGGCAGCAACAGGTGCAGGTCTGAGAAACAACCCTGGGCTTTGCAGAAAAACCACATCTTCAGGCACTTTCTAAAGCGCTCGGTGAAGATCGAGCAGGATTGGACACAAAGCCTTGCCTGAATGTCCTCTGCAGAGGGCAGTCAAAAGGAGGGGCACAGCCCCTGAACCTGCGGCTCCAACTCCTCCCTGTCGACCCTCCCTTCTGAAGGAGGCCACTCTGTGTCCCAGGGCAATCGGATGGGGCAGCAACCCAAATCTGGCCGCCTTCTTTCTGATTCACCCCCTTTCTCTGTGGGCCACCGCCCAGAGCAGAATAGCTGTTTCCTCCCGGGGGACCTGTGAATCAAGGTGGAGCCCAGCGCCACCCACAGCATTGATGACAAGTGCCAGGGACACCCGCGGTCCTGATGGGCCGCCGGGCTCCTCTGCACAAGGGCAGGCGGCAGGCAAGCCCCCAAGCCAAACTCCAGGGCTGAGGCACAGGATGCCCCAGCAAGCTCCAAAGGGGCTGGGGAAGAGCGGGGGCTCCCCGGGCCCATGACCATGGCCCCCCTCCTTAAGAGATGGCTCGCTGCCCCCAGGCAAGGTCATGCCAGCCCGAGAGCAGAAAGAAAAGGGAGCAGGCAGGGCCTCGCAGCAGTCCTGAGGCAGAAGCCCCCCACCCCCGCGGCCTTCAGCCGCTTGCCCCTCCAGCGGGGGAGGCAGTCACCGCAGGGCGCCGGGCTGCAAGGACCCTGATTGGAGCCCCGCTGGAGTCGATAAGGGGGGAGGCCACTCAGCACTTCAGCTGGAAAGCGCCAGCTCAACAGGCAGGGCTGCTGAGTCGGAGTGGAGCAAAGTTGCTGCGAGGGCCAGAATCTGGCTGCTGCCGCCTGGAGGACACACCCTGGCCGCACACACACACTTGGCTCCCTGGCAGGGGGAAGCCCCCTTCCCCTGCTGACCTCCTCCTTGTCTGAGGAAGAGCGGGTCCAGCAAAGAGCCCCTGTAGGCCGGACACCCCCAGGCAGGGTTTGTCTCGCCCACTCTGCTGGGACCCCGACCCAGTCAGGGTTCTGCCCCTCAGAGCTCAAGCCAGATGGCGTGTTGGACCCATCCGTGCCAGAGCCCCCAGCTGAGAAGGAGACCCCTCAAGCTGAGGCAGCCCGCAATAAGATGGGGGGAGGCTGTTTTGCTTGGCAGGAGCCAAGGAAGAACGAGATGGCTTTCCCCACAGGGAGACCCAGCCGGGGGAGACCCAGCGGCCTGGTGCCGCAAGAAGGGCCAGGCAGCCCTTCCCCTTCTGCTGCAGAAGATGCACAAAGGGAGACCCCCCCCCAACCTAACAAAACTTGGCCAGGGCCGCTCTGTGGAGAAAGGAAGAGGGAGGATCTCTGCGTGACGAGAAGAGTAGAGTCCCAGCTTCCCCTTCAAGGCAGACCAGCCACGGCCCCAGGCACCTCCTCAAAACTCAGCCCCTCACTGAGGACAGGCTGGAAAAAGAGGAAGGCCTTCCCTCCGCTTTGCTGCTGAAATGAGGGCTTCGAGTGGGAGTTAAACCGAGCGGGGGAGCCAGAGGCGCCTCTCTGGGGTGGCACGCCGGGTCATGCTGCGGCGCACGTCTCGGGCAGCGGGGCACACACAGTGGCCCGGTCAACCCCGAAGGGAGCCCAGGATGGCTGGCTACAGGGGCCCTGGCGGCCCCAGCCAGTACCCCGGGTGGCTGCCATCGGCTCTCGCCTACCCCGCCCAGGCTCCGCCCTTCTCCTGCCAGCCCTGCAGGTTCTTATCGTCTTCCCTCCTGGATGAGACTTCTGCCACCGCAGCTGTTTATCAAGGTCGCCTCTTCAGACCCTGTAAAAGATTGACCCAGGTCCAAAGGGCGGGATGGGGGGGCATGGAGGGGCAGAGGCGAGGTGCAGGCCTACCCGCACGAGCCTCCCGCTCCCCTGCCCAGCCTGGCAGCCCCAGACCTTGCCGCCTCTGCCGGTGTCTTTGGAACAGGCCATGCGCCTGCAACTTCCGTGGAGGAAAAGGCTGGTGACGGCAGTGCCCAAGTGCCCAATGGGCGGGTGGGGAGGGATCCAAAGGCCAGCTGGTCCCCTCCCGGTCCAGGGGCCAAGCAGCTCGGCCTCTCCCCCAGACTGACCCAGAGGCTTCCTAGACAGTGAGCAAGGCTGACCGGGCATCAGCCCTTGGCAATGCGTCCCACTGCCCATGCCCCAATTGGCAAGCACCCCCTCAGCAGGGCCACTCTCACCTCCTGGCCTCACGAGCCGCCCCCCCTCGCAGAACCACTTTCCCACCAAGGGCAGCAGGGGGGACACAGGCCAGACCCCCGCGGGGGGCTGACTTGCTTGGGAGACCCTTGGACCCCACATGGCTCGGGAGGGTCGGTCTGGGCCAGCAAGATCCCGCCCCCCCGCAAAGATTTTTCTCACCTGGGAGGGGGCACAGGTAGGAGTAGAAGCCCTCCGACTTGAGCATGATGAGGAGGGATCCCCAGCCCAGGAGGACGGCGGAGAAGAAGAGGTTTTCCACCACGGCCGTGCAGGCCATCCACCAACGGCGCCGGTGGGCTGTGGTGAGCGTGGGAGCCATGACCGCAGCAGGGGGGGGCTCGTCTTCACCCGGAGGGTCTTCCAAACTGCTGGCAGGCAAGGTTTTCTCTGAACAACTTTTCCTCTTTCCTTCCAATTCTCATCCTTGTTGACTGGACCATGATTGCCATCTCCCCTCCTCCTCCCTTAGCTCCAGCTGGGGAACTCAGCACCCTTCGCCCCACACTCCTCCCCAAACATCCTCAGCTACAGTCAGAAGATGCAGTTAAAGAAATGTAAAAGGATGTTGGGGTGGAAAGGGAAGTCAGAGGTCATCTAGTCCAACCTCCTGCCCAGTGCAGTAATCCACTACTGCATAATCCCCAACAAATGACCATCCCGCCTCTGTTTAAACACCTCCAGCAAAGGAGATTCTGCCACCCCCTGAGGCAGCCAGTTCCATTCTTGAATAACTGCTAGGAAATTTTTCCTGGCGTCCAACTGAAATCTACTTCCTTGCCATTTAAGCCCAGTTTCTTGTCTAGTCTTCTGGAACAACTCCGAACCTTTCCACCTCATCTTCTAATGATATTGAAGGCAGTTACTGGGGGGCCCGAAGACTTTCCTTCCCCGGACTAAAGCTACCCAAGGCCTCAAACTCTTTTTTCCCTCCAGGCCCCACCATCTTGGTTCTGACCTCAGGACATGCTCTAGTTTCTCCTCGGCCTTCCAGAAAGGTGATGCCCAGAACCAGACGCAGTATTTTAGGTGTGGTCTACAGAGGAACAACAAATCCTCTCGTTCTTGATGCTATACCTCTGATGGTGCGGCCTAGAATTGCATTTGCTTTCTTTGCAGCAGCATCACACTTTGGGCTCTTGTTCAAGGTGTGATCCAGCAAGACACCCAAATCCTTTTCTCGTGTACTCCACGCTCACCCCAACATCCTGTACTCCTGCCTCTGCATTTTCTACACAAATGGAGGACCCCAATTTGTCCCTGTTGCGATTCAGCTTACTCATTTCTCCCCACTGTACCATCTTGTCAAAATCCCCCTGAATCTTGATAATATCTACATTTCTCTGGCCACTCGGAACACACTTCACGCTTAATTTTACCCTCCTCTATGCTTTAATTTTACTTGGCCCAAGCATGCAGCTGGCTGGGGAGAGGGGATTCCTTCTTCTCCCATTTGAGGGGAAGGGGAACACACCTACTGCTCAGCCCCCACTCCAGCACCACTGGGGGAGGAGGGGCAATCTTTAACGCGGATGAAATTCTTCTCCTAACTCAACCATGATGCATGATATTACAACAGCATTTGTATTTCAGGGTATCATTCTGTTCCCATCCCCTTATGAACCACTTTGAAAAGTTTTTAAAGCAACATATACCTAACAGAAATAGTCTTAACTTTCCCAGCTCCTGGGGATGACGCAGGGCACTCTGGCTCCCCCCCAAGACCCTTTCCAGGGCAAGGGGACCAAAACACACTTTGTGTCCAATTGCCCAGACAGGCAATGGCCTCCCCTCCCGTTCCGCAGGTTGAGCAGAAGCTTGGGGCAGCGCGTCCCCCCCAGGCAGCCTTCCGCGAACAGAATGGCCTCCACCCCACCGGCACCGGCCCAAAGGCAGGCATAAAATGTTGGTGCTGGGCGGGGGGGCTTGATGAGGAAGGAGTCCTGCTAGAGGCTGAGGGCCCTCCCTGCCGGACCCAGGCTGCCGTCTCCCAGTGGAGGGTCCCTGCGACGTGAAAGAGACAAGGCTCCTTGCCCAAAGGGCGGCCCAGAGGGGGTGCCATCCACAGGGAGGAGAGAAGCTCGGCTGGGCAGCAATTGTGGAGGATCAAGCAGCAGCAAGATAAGGGCCCAAATCTCTGATTTATCTGGACCTCCCCAAAGCTCTCAATAAACTTATCAGCCTCGGGATAAGAGGATGAGGTCAGTACTGTGGTTCAACAACAGGAAGTGGGGCCAACTGCCCCGACAGTGGGGGGGAAGCCCAAATGGCCAGGGAATGGCCAAGGTGATGCCAAGTCATCTGAGATGGTACAATAAATAAGGATGGCATAAGGCTCCAGCAAACTCCCCTCTCCCTGAACTGGGCACGGATCAAAACAGCCAGGGTGGCTCAGGGAACAAAGAGTGATGCACCCAGGGAAAGCAAATCCAGACAGCCCCCCGAGTCTTCTCCAGGGGTCTGCGCTGGGAGTGACTCACCGAGAAAAGGACAGGGTGGGGGGAATGCCCCAATGCTCTGCCCCACTGCCTCCTCTTCACAGCGGGCAGCAGCTTTTGGATGGAGGGTGGGGGGGGAAGAGTTAAGCAAGGCTGAGAACAGGTTAAACACCCCTCAGCTACCCGGCCTGGCCCAACTGCTTGGACTCAGAAGGAAAAGCAAAAGCGGGGGAGTCAGAAAGGGAGCCCCAGGCAGGAAATCAGAAAAGGAACTGAGAATGAACAGCTGCTGAGCTGAACGTCTTGCTACAGGCCAGCCTCTTGCAGCTTGATCTGGAAACCTGCAAAGGCACGCTGATCTCTGGACCCACCTCAGCAAGGGGTACTGAAGCCCAGAAAATGTGCAGGCAAAGAGGGCTGGAGGGTCTCTAACGGGCAAAAGGGGAGGGCCGAAGGCCGAAGAAAGGCTTCCTCATCTGACTGGTTGGCATTAGCCACAATAGCTCAGCCAACCCTCCACGTTGAGAGGCATTGGACCCTGAATACCCAATGCCCAGAGACCCAGAGTAGTGCCTTGGAGAGGCTTCATGAAAACCAAGTGGGATAGGAAGGACCCCGCCCTAACCCAACAACCGCTGGCATCCTCGGACGCGAGGAAGAGCGGCTGGGACCACCGCGCTGAGCCCCTCGCCAAAGACCAGGCTATTTGTGGGGGGAGAGGGGCTTTCTAAAGAATCAACCCATACACGTGGGGGGGAAACAGCTTGTGATCTCCGCTCGCCTCCGGGGCGGGGGGAGTAAGAGCTTTCAACCCCGAAGTTCGCGGGGGGGGGGATTTCCTCCCAGACCATTCCTCCCTCTGCGCGCAAGGTAGAGACGGTACTCAGCGAAGGGGGAGTCTCAGAGGCCGGCTGGGAAATGCGGGGGGAGCAGGGGCCCCGCAGACAGTCCGCCCTCCCCGCGAGGGCAGCCCAGCGGGCCCCTTCGCCCGTGCCACAGCGGCTGCCCCGTTCGCTCACCTGGCTGCCCAGCTGGATCCGGCCGGCGGTGCGCGGCTGCGGCCGAGGTGGCGACGCTTCTGTTGCTCCGAGCCCGGCGCAGAGCCGCTTGTTTTATACCGCAGGGAGGGGAGGGGGAGCGAGGCGACGCTGATTGGTTCCGGCGCCTTGCCAGCCGTCGCGTCACAGCCAATCAGGCAGCGCGCAGCCAAGCCAGGATGGCGAGGTGGGCAGGCGGGCACAGAGCGGGTTTCCCGCTGAGAGGGGTGGGCGAGGGGGCGCGCGCGCGCGCGCGGAGGTGCCTGCGGCACTCCTTCCCTCTGTAGCCCGCGCAACGGTCGGCCACGCGGGTCGCCATCGGCGTCCGTCCGCCAGTCTTTTCGCGCCCTCCAACAGGCCTGGTCGGTCGTGGGAGAGGCCGCCGCCGCTTTTTGCCAGGCACGTCTCTTGCGGTCCAGCCTCGATACTCACTCCCGATGCCGTCGCCGGTGGTGGCCGGACAGGCCGGCCCTTGCCCGGGAGGGCACTGCTCCGGAGCCCGCCGGTTGACTGAAGCGCGGGGGAGCCTCGGTCGCCAGGATCCCATCGGGCGCGCTTGGACAGCTCCGATCGAGCGCCGAGCGTCGCTTCCGGCTCGATCGTCGTCTCGCCCCCCTCCCCGCTGCGGGGCGAAAGCCAGGAATCCCGCGCCCAGGGAAAGAAGCCTTCCCCCGGGCGGCCTTGGACCGCCCCTCCCTCCGCGCCCACCGGTGCCCCCGCAGGACGAGGCCCCCCACCCAGCAGCTGCCCGGCGGCATGGCTGCCCTGAGAGCCGGGCGGCCCGGAAGAAACCGGATTGGGGGGAGGGGGCGAATGGCCTCCGGCGCCCCTTCGAGGATGAAGCCGTAGTCCTTTCGGTTGTTTGCCTATCTGCCAGTGAATGTTATCGGCGCTTCGATGGGCCTGCTGATACTTCAAGGGGGTCTGAGTAAAGTGGAACTTGTTGCATCCCACACACAATGCGCCAGTGGGAAGTGGAGTTGGCCTTAGATTCCCTAACTGGTTGTACCACTTTGGGCTGCAATTGTAGTAGCCGAATGTTTCCTGTAATTGATACTCCTCTTCCCTGCTGTGCTTGTGAATAAATCCCAGCCCATCCCTCCCCAGGAAATCTTCAGCTCTGCAAGATTTCAGCCTTTTTTAGCATGACCTGCTTGCCGGGGAACTCCACCGCTCTCTCCGGGGCATAGGGCTGGCTTGGTGGTTCCAAAGCCCTGAATCTCTTCCTCGGGGAGAGGGGCTGGTCTGGCTGGGACTGCCGTCTTGTTGCATCAGCCACTTGCATTCAACCTCATGTGCAGCCCAAGGGTCTCCCACTGAATCCACCACCACCAAGCATAAGTCAATGATGGCAGGTTATCCAGGCCCCGAGGCAGCTGAGCGTCCCCACACGGTCACTCGCCCACCTGACTGGAGCCTGCTCCACTTTGTCCAGGAGGGGGTTCCTCCAGAAGGTTGAAGGGCCACCCAGGTGCTTTTTAGCAAACCCAAG
Organism: Candoia aspera; assembly: GCF_035149785.1. Lineage (NCBI taxonomy): Eukaryota > Metazoa > Chordata > Lepidosauria > Squamata > Candoiidae > Candoia > Candoia aspera. Next base: position 198,232 of record NC_086153.1, read on the forward strand.
AGGAGCACCAATGTTCTCCTTTCGAGCAGCAGCTTTCTTCTCGCTGCTGTCCCATAAATCCCACTTTTCCCAGTGCTTTTCTGAGGGTGGAAATGGGAACGCTTGACCTTATCCAAGGCAAGAGAGGCCTGTGGATCCCCGGATGTTGTTCTGCGGCTGAGACTCCTTCTACAATTCTATGCTGTGCTCTTGGAGAGGTTTTGACAGGACTGCCCCTCTTGTGAAGATACACCCTCATCCCAAATCTCCACTTCAAGACTTGCATCTGGTGGGGCACTGATGGAGCCCGGGGCTTTGGAAATGATTGTTTCAATTTTTCCAGACTGATAGGCATCCAGGATTTTTTGGGAGAACTGTTCAGGAATGTATTCCGAGCAGGACATAACGTGCCTCTAGGATCTGATAATGTCCCTGCGGTGAGGGGAGCCAAGATGGGTGAAATTTCTATAGGGTGGGGCTGGCCCAAATCAGCCCTGATTTTTGTTTTAATGAAGTGCCCCAACTGGCCCCCATTATCCCTTTGATTGAATTGTGGGGGCAGGGGGTTACTTTGCACACTGGCATGTTGTATATTGGATGGTTGTGATTATGAAGCAAGGGCAACAAACCACAGCTTTGGTGCCATGTGTTCATTCAGACCCCCTGAAGGATCAGCAGAACCCACATGAAGTTGTGATAACATTCAGTGCCAAAAACAGGCAAACATTCAGAGAATCCAGGAGGGCGAACGCCGTTTCACAAAAGAGTGGGTGTGGGCCAGGTTGGCAAAGGCTGGCTTGGACGCTGCTCAGATCCAACTCCTTAGCCAGTGGTTCCTCCTTATGCTGAAGTGTCGTGGGGCGAAGAGGGTCAGGCCCCAGGCCTAGTGTCACCAATATTTTCATTTGTGCCCTGGGCAGAACTAGCTCACATGCTTCAGTCAGGGTTCAGTGTGTGCATCATGTGGGTCTGGAATACTGCACTAAGTAAACCAAGGTTTAGGAATAAAGGAATAAACTGTAAGCCAGGGTTTAGTTAACCATAAACCACTGTTGGCTGCCACAGTGGGGGCCTCAGTCCAGCAAGAGGACAAGAAGAGTCAGCTTTGCTAGCTTTACTTTACTTCTGATTCATTTTAATCCCAATTCAGGTCGAGTCCTTCCGATGAATGTTTTGTTTAGGTCGCCACGTGCTCTTCCGGGTCTTGGCTTGCAAAGCATTTCTGCTCTGGGGTCCCATTGAGACTTTGGGGCAAGGCTGCCAGTTCAGCTTTCCCACACACCTCCTGGCTGGCAGGCAGGCTGACTGCCATGGCCTCTGGCCTCCTTTGCCCAACCGGGACTTACCAAGGGTGAGGCTGGTGCTCTGCCAGTGGCAGGCACCCCCTGCTGGCCACCACTGGCAGCTCCCCAGGCCCTTTCAAGGCTGAAGAGGCGATCGCTCGGAGGAGGGAAGCGCGTGCTGGCAGTTTCGGCAGTTGCTTTAACAGTACAGCACAGCAGCAGCAGCACCTCAGATACCCAGATGCCAAACTGTTGCCAAAGGCTCTTTTCTGAGCTGCCCCCTCAGAAGAGAAGGGAAATGCCCCATCTCTGTGGGGTGCTAGGCAGCTGCCGGCAGGCTCCAGCTTCAGCATCTCCCATGGTCAGGGCTGCCTCTAAAAGGATCTAAAATGGGGGCCTGATCCCTTCTAGGGGGTGCCTGGCACCTTCTCCAGGGCACGGGCAGGATTGGCATCCTCCAAGCAGGGCCCCGTGAAGCTTCACTGACTCCCTCCCACAGACAAGGGAGGGCAGGGCATGCTTGCTCCCCTGACTGCTCCTCCAGGCACAGTCATGGCTCTGGGCGGCTGCTCCCTCCACCCTCCGCCTCCTCAGGAACCAGCAGGCCTTGAGTGTCAGCCAGGCTGAGGACTGCCTCTGGGGCTGGCTTCCTTGGGGTGTCCTTCCTGGCATCCAGAGCCCTCCAAGGCAGCTTCTGCAGATTTCTGGACTGGGCGGTCTCCTCCAGCCCACTCCAACACTGCTGGATAGCCCGCGGGGGGCCCTCACTGCCCCTTCTGGCTTGGCCCACAGTCATATAAATGGTGGTGATGACGCTTGGCTCAGGGCCAGGAGTTTCCACGGATGCTGCCTCCAGAGTCTCCGCTCTCTGTGCCAGGGGCCAGGGGCCAGGAGCCACCAGCCTGGCTCCTGTGGCCACTGGGACTGTGGCACGCAGAGGCCTGGCAGCTCTCCTCCCAGGGAGCAGGGGCCATGTTCTTGTAGCAGCTTCTGCCCAGGGAGTCGCATGACACCCCCTCAGATCTGCTGGGCTGCAGAGGAGGAACGATGTGGGCTGAACTCTCAGAGGCATTTTGCTTCCGGGTGGGGTGGAGGGCGTCTGGGGGCACCCCGGGACACTGAGAGCCAAAGTGGGTCCCTTCGGCGAAGGAGACGGAGGGCCGCTTGCCCTTGGCAATGCTGGAGGTGCGAGGGATGGCAAAGGGCAAGGGATGCAACGCCACCTCAGGGAGATGGCCAGGTTGATGGCTGCCCTCTGGTGCTGGAAATGCAGAAAAAGAGTTTTAAAAAGAGCACTGGGCTGGGTTCTCCCTAAGAGGAGGCTAGCACAGCACAGTCCGTGCAGCCCCAACCAGGTGTTGTGACACAAGTACAGCTGGGCAGGGCATCCTGGGGCCCTCGTTCCACCATATCTGGGGGTCGCGGCTGAGCCTTGGCTGCTCATTAGCAAAAGCAGCCTCTGTTTAATTTGGGGGTGAGCCAAGTCCATGGCAGCAGGGCCATGGCATTAATTAATTTGGGGGTGAGCAGGCTGGGACTTTCAAGCCTCCTGCAGGAGATGGCTTGGAGCTCATTGGGGCCTCCCACAGGGCTTCCGTATGCTTCCTTCCCCCAAAGGAGAGGAGCCTCCGTGGTGACTGTCATCAGTTCCCTGGTGAAAGCAGCAGCGCAATCAGGGTGGGAGGTTCAGGGACTGCCAGAAATGTCTTTGGATCTACAGGGAAGTATTCCCTGGTTTGGCACCATGAGCTGCCCAAGAGGACTAGTGGCTTTGGGGATCCTTTGGCGATCTGCAGATGGGGGCAGAAGGGGCAATAAGATTGCGTTGGGCTACTGCAGAGGGGAGAGCCTCGTGTGGCGCAGAGTGGTAGGCAGCAGTATTGCAACCGAAACTCTCCCCACAACCTGAGTTTGATCCCGGCGGAAGCTGGATTCCTGGGTAGTCGGCTCAGGTCGACTCAGCCTTCCATCCTTCCAAGGTCGGTAAAATGAGTACCTAGGTTGCTGGGGAAGGTGACAACTGGGGAAGGCAGTGGCAAACCACCCCACTCTATAGTTTGCCAAGAAAACATTGTGAAAGCAGCGTCCCCCAAAAGGGTCAGACGTGACTCAGTGCTTGCACAGGGGACCTTCCACCTTCACTGCAGAGGGGACGTGCTCTCTCCACTCCCCACTCCTACCTTCACTGGGAGGGAGAGTGGACTGTGGCCCTTGGCAGCCCCCCTTTTCTTCGTTTGCTCTGTCGGAGGAGGAGGAGGAGGAGAAGGAGCTATCCGAGGGCCAGGCAGCAGAGGTTGCTTCGAGGAAGCTGGGGTTGAAGGGAATCTCGGGGTCACGGTGGGTGACTGGGGGGAGAACAAGCATCAGAGCATTGGCTGCCCATAAGCCCATCCCTCTTCCCACCACAGGCACTGCCCCTCAGCCTCCCTTGGCTCTTGGGACTGCAGGCAGGCCGGGCAGGCCCAGAGACTGAGACCCCTCCTTGCTGCAGCCTGGAGCCCCTCACCCATAGGGGCCCTCCTCACCTGTCACCCGTGGAAGCTTCGAGCCCCCCTGCGAGAAGCAGGGCAAGCTGGAAGCGAGGCTGGGCAACAAGGCCATTGCGCGATGCTTCGCTGGAGAGGAGGGGTCCCACTTGGCCCTTGGTGCCCTAGGAAAGAGGTGCTGCAGCTCAGGGAGACCTGTTCTCCCCCATCCAGGCCAGAAGCTCATTCCCCTGGGGCCATGGAGGGCAGCCAGAGCAAGGAGCAACCTCCCTGGGGGGCGGGGTGTGAAGCCTTGCCAGCGCTCTCCCTGGTTGGACCAGGCCAGACCAGGCCCCCCAGCCTCCCCCAGCTGCTCTGCTGAAACCCCTCTCCCAGGGTGGGAGTCAGCTCGGTCTCAAGAGAGGCCCCGAAACAAGGAGGGCACACAAAGAGGGAGGGTCCTGGCCCTCAAGCACACCAAATTCCACCAGGTGCGGGGGCCAGGACCCCGCTGGCCATAGCACAGAGCAGGTGGGCAAGGAAGTGGTGGGTCCTCTTACCTGTGCCTAGAGGTTGCCCCACAGCAGTGGCAGCAACAGCAGCAGAGGCAGAGCAGCAGCAGGAGCAGGAGCAGGAGGGGGCCCAGGATGCCTGCGAGGAGGGCCTCCTGGCCTGGGACCCCTGGGAGCAGAGGAAAGGGAGATCAGAGGGGCGAGAAAGCCCCCTCCTACCCAGGGGGTGGCTTCTGGATTGGCCTCAGCCCACCTGGGGAAGGCAGACTTACACCACTGGCAGTCTCCAGAGAGGGGGTGGCATGGTCCCCCCGCGCAGTGGCAGGCCGCTGAACAGTTGGGGCCATGGAAGGCTTCTGGGCAGGTCTGGTTGCAGCTGCAAAGAGGCAGAGACAGAAATGGGATCCGGGCTGGTGGAAGTAGGGCCATCCCCGCAGCCCCCCCCCCCTCCTTGTTACCTGGTGCCCCAGTAGCCAGCCTGGCAGAGGCAAGTCCCAGAGACAGGATCGCAGCTCCCATGGAAACAGTCCAGGCAAGAGGACCGGCAGCCGTCCCCAAAGAAGCCAGGGGAGCAGGGGGCCTCGCACCTGCAGCAAAGCCAGGGAGGGCTCAGCTTGAGAGGCGAAGCAAGCGCAGGGCCCCCTCCCAGCAAGGTTCCCCCTCGCACCCTCCCTTGTCCTGCTCTGGAGGATTCCTCCTGCTCCGCTTGCTTTCCCTCCCCTGCGTGTAGAAGGGCCCAGCTCACATCCCCCACCTGGCACCCACGAATCCTGCTTCGCAGCTCTGGCATTCTCCTGTCTGTGGGTGGCAAGTCTCTCCCTGGCGACAGTGGGGGCACGGCCAGGTGCAGTTCTCGCCATACAGTCCCAGAGGGCAGGGCTGCTTGCAGTGAGTCCCGTTCCAGCCAGGGTCGCAGGCCAGGCAGGCCCCGTCAGTGGGGGAGCACGGCTCTTGGCTCCTGCAGTGGCCGCAGCTGCAGGAGCAGGGGGAAACAGAGTGCAGGGCAGTGAGTGGCCACACAGGGGAGTCCGACACTTGGGCCAGACTCTTCTCTCAGCCTGCTCAGCCAGCTCTGCCTGGCCTGGCTTCTCCTGGGCCTGACCTGTCCTGGGCCATGGGCTCCTCACCTGTGGGTGCACTGGGGTCCATAGGTCCCGCCAGGGCAGGGCTCCGTGCAGCTTTGGCCCCTGTAGCCAGCATCGCAGGTGCAGTGTCCGTCTTGGGGTGAGCACGTGCCGTGCAGACACCGGCACGGGTGCTGGCAGGCCGCCCCCCACCACCCTGCCTTACACTCACATCGGCCAGATTCCTGGGCACATGGCGAGCTGTTGCAACTGCAGAAAGAGGAGCATCGCCTGCCCCACCAGCCCCGATGGCAGAGACAGCGGCCTGTCACTGGATCGCAGCGGGAGCCAGAGAGATTGCACTGGCACTGCCTCCGACAGTCAGGGGCCCACCAGCCCGGCTCGCACTGGCAGGTCCCGGTGATGGGGTGGCAGCGGCCTCGTGGCCCACACAGGCAAGCCAACTGGCAGAGTGGTCCCCACCAGCCAGGGTGGCAGCTGCACACTCCGTTGGCTGGATGGCACCCCCCATGGGGGTGGCAGCGGCAGCTCTGCTTGCAGTCTGGGCCCCAGTACTGCTCCGGGCAGCCTGAAAGGGAAGCACAGGCCATGCTCAGCCCCCTGGACCAGCCCCCGTTCCCATGCTGTCTCCCTCGGTTGTAGGACTGGCAAGGTCTGCCTGAAGAGTCCAGTGGCAGGGACCCTTATGCATCTCCGAGGTGCCAACCAACCAGTGCCAAGGGGACATCAAGAGGGAAGTCACCCAATGGGCACGGCATGAAGCCAAACAGGGCTGAGCAAGGAAGAGCTTATTCGGGGTGGGGGTCAGAAGCCCCCCTCCCCCAGTCGTCCCAGCAGAGGACTGGAGGAGGGCGCTGTTTTTAGCAGGCAGGGGAAGCTGCTGCGAAAGGCTTTTGCCACCTTTGCGTTGCCTTGACCTGCTCAGGATTCAGGGAGCAGTTTCTTGGGCCTCCCATCCAAGGCCATACTCACGGGCACTGCAGTTGGCCCCGAAGAAGCCAGGGCGGCAGCGGCAGACAGCAGGGCGGATGCAGACCTCCTCCTCCCGGCAGGCGTCAGCCCCCAAACAGAGGGCTGATGGGAGAGTGGAAGGAAGAGCAAGGTGAGGCAGGGCGGGGCGGGGGGCTGCCCCTGGCCCCAGGGAAGGGTGGCCAAGGCAGCAGCAGCAGCAGCCACCACTCCCTGCTTGGAGGGGGCCATCCCGAATCCCCAGTGCACGCCACCCGCCGGCATCCCTAAGCTGCGGAAGAAACCATGTCCGGACCTGCTGCGGAAGAAACCATCTCCGGACCTGGGGCCCCTGCAAGCCAGAGGGCCTCTCGCCCGGGCCCGCGAGCCCCTCCCGAAGAGAGAGACTCACCAAGGGGGCATTCGGGGCCCACTTGCTTCCATCCCGGGCAGCAGATGAGGACGGGGGGCAGGCTAGCGGGAGAGAGACACTGTCCTTAGCCAGGGAGAGGAACTGGCCCGCACCCGAAGCCCTCCTCGGCCGGTCAGGGCGTCCCGCCCCCGCCTCCGCCCCCGCCCCCGCCCCCGCCCCCGCCGGGGACACCGGCTCACACGGACAGCCAGCCCGGCCCTCCCCTGCGGAGTCACCAGCTTTCCCTCGACGTGCTTAAAACCCTTCCGAGTCTTCCGGACCGAAGCGCTGCTCGGCCGGCAAGGCGAGCAGGACCCTCCGGCACCCTCCGAGAGCGAAGCGGCGCTGCTCCAGGTCTCTCGGTCGGGCAGAGCAGCGAGGCTTAGACAGCCCCAGCAAGCATTTGGCAATGTAGCTGCCGGCCGGGAGGCCTCCGGCGGTCTGCAACTACAGTTCCCAGCATCCCCAGCCGGCGCGATCATGGGCCAAACTGGCTGGGAAGTCCGCTGGTGTCGCCTCCCACGCGCCCAGGGGGCATCAGGCGGACCCAAGCGGGACTGAGAAAGAATGGACGGAAACGGAAAAGAGCCGCAGAAAGGCAGGCGTCGATCTGGAAGAGGCACCCGAGGCGCGCCCCCGCCGCCCTCCCCCGTCGGGCGGCATCCTGGCTTTCGCTCCTCGCGCGGTCCCGCTCCCCTGGCCGCCTGGGCCCGCCTCGCACCCCGGGCCTCTGTTGTCCGCTCGGGTTTGCGGGAGCAGCAGCGGAGCCCGGCTCGAAGGGGCGACGGACGGGAACGGAGGCAGAAAGGCGTCCTCGCAATGGAGCCCAGGGACGCCCTCCTCCAGAAGCCCCGCCGGACGCGCCCCGGTTTGCAGCCGCTTCCCGCCCCCGGAGCGGGGGACCGCAGCGGCCCCGCTTTGCCGGCGGACTCAGCCGTTGGGGTTCGCCTGACCCGCCAGAGCGGAGCGCGCGGGCGGCCTTTGGCGGGAAGCGGGGGCGGCGGCCGGCTCCCACCTACCTATCCGCCGCCCTGCACACGTGCTTTCCCCCGGGCTCCAGCGCCGGGGAGCCGCGCCCGGTGCCCGGCAGGCCGAGCACCAGCAACAGCGGAGCCCAGCAGCGCTCCATCGTCCCGGGGCCCGGCCGGCAGAACTCCCCGCTGGCTGCCCAGGCGGCCGCGACCCTCCGCGCAGCAGCGCCTCTCCGCCCATTTCCTGCGGGTCTTCCTGAGGAAGCCGCGGCTGCAGAGGGGCCCAGCGACGGCTGCCCCGCCTTTCGCCCCAGGCCCCTTTTGCCTTTTGCCTGGGCACTGGGACAAAGCAGCATCAGGCCTGGTTGGTCTTGGGTGGGATCCCTGGGGAGACAAGCAAATGCCCCCAGCCCAAACTCATTCCGTGGTGCTGCTGAGAGAGACCCACGATGTGCCAGGCCTCCCGTTCAGGCTGAGGGTCTGTTCCTCGAACCTTCTCTTGGTGCTTACCACAGCTTTGGAGGGCTTCCACCTGGGAGGGGCAGGACTCTACAGCCATTTTACAGTTGTGGCAAGAGAGGGAGGGAGGGAGGGAGGAAGATGGGGGCACCTCTAGCCCTGAGCACTCACTGTGCCAGCTCCTGGTAGAGGACAACAGGTGCTGCCTGCTGCCTTTCTTTTACTGGGAATCCTCTTTTCACAGCCTGGAATCCGGCTGCCTTGGAGGCCCAGCGTTCATGGGTTTAAAGGGCCTTTCAGGTGTGCTACCTATGCTGGAGCCCGAATGAACCAGGGTTGGATGGCTCTGGAGCTCACCAGCTATAAGAAGCAAGCGACAGAAAGCAATGCTCTTCACCCAGACTCAGCACACTGGCAGCATCGTCAAAAACCACCTATGATTTTATTTTGTACCAAGTTAAAGAGCTTTACTAACCCTGCAGGACTTCGGTTCATTCCCACAGCAACTCTCCAGAGCCAAATCAGATGCCGTCTCCTACGATGGGGCTGGCTACTGAGCATGACCCTCCCCCGGCCCATGATTGCCCTTCCCTTCATTTCTGCCAGGCCCCTTGGGCCTCTGCCAGGGCATTTTAGCTTCCCCTTGAGGCCTTCCTGGCTTCTGTGCTGAGCTCAGGGGACCCTGGAGGGGAGTGCCCACGTCCTCTTTCCTGGGGTCAGGGTGGGCTGAGCTGTGGCTGTTCTCTTGGTTCAGGAAAGGGAGGGAGGAATGCCATGAGGTGCGGCTGGAGGGGGGTTTCCAGGCTCCAGACTCACTCAGAGGAGGAAGCAGCACTTCATGCTTGGGCTTCTCCTTGTTCAAGATCTGCATGAGAGGCTTGTTCTGAGCAGCCCATGGAGGCGGAGGAGGGGCCGACTTGGCTGTGGGACATCCTGCCCCGTTGCCCTCCCTCTGCTGGCCCTGCTTGAATCGATTTCCAGTGCCAGAAGATAGCTATTTCCACTTCTAACCAGCAAGGGTTTTCATTCCTGCTTGCATGTTTTGCTGCTTTATTGTTCATATTTTTAGCTTCTTACTGTTTGGGTGTTAAAGGTTCAGTGTTAATGTTTCACTCTAGCTAGTCACCCTGGAAGGCTGCAGATCGGCAATCCATATAAAAATCTTGTCCAGGGGCAGGTTCCCAGAATGTGTATAACTGCATGGAGGAAGTGCCAGGTGGAAGATTTTGAGAGGTGCATTGGATAGGCCCGTTTCCTCCCAAGGACATAAGCCACGCCGGGGTTTCTGGGCACAATCTGAGGGCAGCACAGCACTTCCAGAGCACATGAACAGCTGCCTTCTGCTCAGGGACTGGGCTCATGGCAGACTCCCTGGAGGGATCCTGGGCCTGTGCTGGTGCCAGCTGGCAGCAACAGATGGGGTCTGGGAGAGTTGGTGCCCCCAGGCTGCCTGCACAACCACATCAGCCCCTTTAAAAGCATTTCCTTCTGGGCAGAGGCACCCTTCTGGAGCCCAGATGGGCAGCCCTGCAGATCCAGGCAGCTGCCCCTGGCTCAGGGAAGCGGGGAGGTTCTGCCCGGGGCAGGGGAGGCACAGGGCCCTTTATCTTCTCTCTCTTCCTCCCCCGGACCCACATCTTCTGCGCTGACGATCTCCCAGGTTCCAGTGTTCCTGCCTTCAGTGGGGCTGGCCTGGGGGGTTCGGTGATACCACTGGCTGAAACTGTGGGGAGGAGAGAGACATAGGAGACCTATGACAGCAGAGAGCAAGACCTTCTCCACACAAGATTTTCAAAAAAAAGGTGCGTCTGGCCACACTGTGCAATAGCGCCACTGTTGTCCTCTTCAGAGGAGCAAACCTCTGCCCCTTGAGCAGGGGCTGGCCTTGCTCTGGGTAACCAAGGTCTGGCTTTTATAGGGATCCCGGAGGATTTAGGAGTTTACCACGGGCTGCAAGTCTAGAATGCCCGTCTGAGAGCAGGTGTCCAAGACGCCTCATGGAGGCTGAGTCCAGCTGATTAGAGGGACGCTAATCTTGAACTTGACCCACTTGTCACCCTCAACTGCTAAACATTCAGACCCGATTAGCCTTCGGATGGGAGGCCACCAGGGAATCCCGGGTCTTTAGGCTTCACTGGGGAATAAACATCATCAAAAATCCCTACTGTGGTCCTGAAACTAAAAGCTGCTTCAGCAAATTGCTTGACAAATGCATATGTCTAGAAGTCAGTGAAAAGCTGTACATTCCCAGGGAGTTGACTGAAGGGAGTTTTTACTTTTTTTAAAAGAAAAGCCCTGAAATATGGTGGCCTTGCCTCGTCCTGGTCTATTAGCTTAGGCTGGCTGGCTGGCTTCTCCTTTTCCCCAGGTAAACAGCCTCTGGGCCTCAACAGGATTCCCTCCCTGCCCAGCAACAGCCACCCTTCCATCCAGGCCAGACTTACAAGCTCTTGATCCTGGATTCAGGCAGGCGGCCATCCATGCGGTCGGAGCCAGGGGGGTCTGCCGGCCACCCCTCCTCCTCCTCCTCCTCCCTGAAACAGCAGAGCAGAACCAAGCAGGCATTGCAGACACCTCAATGGGTGTGTGTGTGCGCGCGTGCTCATGTGCATGCTGAAATTGGGGGTGTTCCCCATTTCCTGGGGAATATGGCAATACCACTGCCAGAACCTCGCCATCTGGACCATCTCATTAGATAGCTACAGTTGCATCTTTCTCCCTGCAGTTTTGCACACTTGTTAATGAACTTTCTCATACCTGCTGATTTTCTTCTATTTCCCATCCTAACCATAAAATAGTTATAGATGAAATTCTGGTACTTTACAAACTATCAAAGGATACACGCATCTGATTAAACAGCTGGTTTTCATGAAATTATGCCATAAATAACTGCACCAGGATATCTCCAAGGCAGAACCAAGGGCCAGGAGTGAAGTTGGAGGATGACTGAAACTATCTAAGAATGCCCATTTCCTTTTAGTTTGAACCTCCAGGGCCAGATGAACTGCTTCCACTGGTCAGGCCAACCCTCCATATACCCTTTTGGAGAAATTCTGGGGAACTTGCAGAGCATTGGGTGACTGGAGGAGAGCAAACGTCACCCCACCTTCAACCAATCCAGGGAGCTACAGACCAGCCAGCCTCACACCTGTACCTGAGAAGAGCCCAGAGGAGACCATAAAGAGGTGGATTTGTAAGATGAGTTGGCACAGAGCAGTCTGGCCAAATGTGAGATGTGCCTTTATTCCTTTTCATTTCTTTCTCAGGCTATTCAGCAAGTGCACTGTTTCCCTGGATGGGGGAAATTAACAACTCCCCCTTCCTCTCCCTGTTTGCTCACTCTCCCCAACTACAGTTTTAGCTGTGCACAGAGGCCAGTTCCTATCTGGGTCCAACCCATCCAGGCCAGGAGGGGCTGGGCTGCCAGATTCTGCAGCAGCTGATCTTTGTTGTTGGTGGGCTGCTTGGAGCCGACCCATTTGCCCCAGAGCCAGCTGAGGGTCAAGAGGGAGGGAGACGTGCCTCGCCCGGGAGCTCTCACCACCTTGGGGAGAACAAAGCCAGCCCAGCCTGCGCGTGGCCAAGAGACCCACCTGCCCGTCGGCTCCTCTTCCGTCCCCAGCATCTTGGCCCAGATCTTTTTGCGCTGTTTCTTGATGGCAGACTTCACCGCATCCAGGAGGAGGGCTGGGACCCACTCATCATTAAGCAGCTCCCTACAGGGGAGAAGCAGTTCAGTCTCGGGAGTGTTGTGCGAGGGAGGAAATTGACCTCTCCTCTAAGAGGGAGACTCCGCAAACTCCTACATTTGAGTAGGAAAAAAACAAGCATACCCGTAGGATGGAGAAATCTATTTGGCAGCATTACACTGATTAGCTGTGATTTATATACTAACTTTATCTCACTGACTCCCAACAATTTGCACAATCACAATATGTTAGAATAATTCTAAAATCAGTAACTGCATACAACTAGAGGTGACTCCTTAAGTATACCCCAAGGCGCTCTGGATCAGCTCCGTTCAGTAACTTTCAGAATGCCACAGGGGGAAACAAACCTATCTGGGTGTCTTGGTGGATCACATGCTAAATACGAGCCAACAGTGTGATGCAGCTGCAAAAAAAGCAAACGCAGTCCTAGGCTACATCAACAGTAGTCTGTTGTCAACAACAGGAGAAGTCCTGGTTCCTCTCCATTCTGCACTGGTTAGGTTGTACTTAGAATACTCCACCCAGATCTGGGCGCCACATTTTAGGAAGGTGCGAGGCAAGAGAAGATGACCAATAGCAAGGTCGATGGACTTGCTTACAGAGGCAGTCGGCACCACTGGAAGGTCCAAAGGGCCAAGCTGGGGACGGGTCATTTTATTTAGTTAGTTGGATTTTGGCACCATCCAACTCCAGGGCAACCCCGGGTGGCTGACAATATAAAAAATAAAATACAAATGCAATAAGATAAATAAAAATACAATAAGTGAAATAAGGAAATGACAATCTGGATAACTGACATCAAAATATATACAACGTATGTCAGCATCCTGAAAGTATGTAAGTGTGATCATGAAGAGTCAACACTGACTTGATGGCACGTAATCAATCAGTCAGATCAATGGAATGGCTTAGTCCCTAAGGTGGAGGGCTAGAAGTTTCAGGGAGACGACCTTGAGGGAAACAGGCAAGAACCCTCATATTTGCCATTGTGCATAGGGACCCAGGGGTGTGGTAGAGCCTGTGCAGTGGCTGTGTTGATTATTGTTGATGGGTGTTGGTATACCTCGGCTATGGACTGTGTTGGATGGTTTTTTTATATTGTCTTTATACGGGGGTGGGGGTGGGGGGGTTGTATTGGTTTTGTTTTTTATATTTTTAATTGCTGTGAGCCTCCCAGAGTCATATATTTCAGATGGACAGCTATATAAAATGAAATAAATAAATAAGCAAGTCAGCAAAGAGGGCTGAAACATTCCTTAAGTCCTGGAAAGCAAGATAGTATTCAAAGAGACTTGGGCAAACTTCTCCCTGATTCACTGAGGTATAAAAAGGAGGGGAAGTAAAGCACAACAAGCTTGAAAAACTCTGTTATTATAGTCTATCAAGGAGAGTTCTACTTTTCCTGTGAAGTCTGTTTCCTAACCTGGTTTACCTCAAAGATCTGACACAAACTCCCTCTCTTGTCTACACATCTGGGTCCTGCCTCCTGCTTTGGAGCAGCATTGTGGTAATTTCTCACACCATTACCTTACTTGCTGCCCACCTATTAACCCTAACCCCTAAAAAGTGTGCTGACAATTCAGCATTTTTTTAAATAATGGGAAAAATTGAATAATTTCTAAACTGCAACCTTTTGGTTGCATAGCATAAAGTCATGTCATTAGAGGTTTCAGTCCTTCTCCTAAGCCCTTGGGAGACAGACGAATCCCACCAGCAATAAATAAAGTCAAACTTTATTTTTTTTAAAAAAGAGAAAATGTAATTACTCTCTTTATGTTAGGTATTAAAACTTTCCCCATTGGAAGAAAGAAATACTGAAGTACCTTGATAAAACGATTGTTTCCACGTGAGTTATAAAGAAAAAAAATCTAAAATAAGATGCAGTGATACAATTAGTGAGTTTAGAAGAGAGACTGCTTGTAAATTATATTTTAGCTTAAAATAAGTTAATAAAAAAAAATTTCTGGGACACGAAAAGTTTGGAATTTTAAAAAGATGTTGGTTACACCAAATTTCCTACTTGTATAGAAGCACAAGAGACCCCAAAGTTCAAAATTCAAATGCAGTTTTCTGGCTAAACATTTTAATCCCCCTTTTTAGAGATAAACAGATTCCTGAAGTGAACACCCTTTGCTTGTTTCCTGGTGTTTTTTTTTAAGCTTCTTGTATCAAAGGCTCAGGAGAACTATGTTAATTCCTGCCTTTTCTTTGCCCAGGGACCCAGCTTCTTCCCCTTTCCTTATTTCCTCAAGTTTCAAACAAGCAAAGTTTTTAGAGAAAAACTGAACCTGCCTCCAGCTGAGGAGGAGGGCTTGGCCTCCGGCTCCCTGGGCACATGAAAAGGGCCGTGCCACACTTGTGGGCACGGACTGAGAGTGCCTGGCCTCCACTGGACCTGGGCGATTATCTGGGACCAGTCCCAGGCCCAGCAGAAGGACTCTGGCCAACCAGGGGATCCTGGGGAAGAGAAGACTGCAAGGAGACGGGGTAGCCATCTGAAGCGCCCAAAGGGCCACCAAGTGGATGAAAGGGGAATTGTTCAGGGTTGCTCCAGAAGGCAAGAAACAAGGGGTTTAAATTACGAGGATCTGGTGGGGAGGAATTCCCAGAGCTCCTCAACTGGCTGGAACCGGCTGGCCTAGGGATAGGAGGCCTTTCTGCGGGAGGCTGGACAGCTGCCCCTGGGGGAGGGAGGGAGGCAGGGCGGTGGTTCCTGCACTGGGGGATCTTCACGGAACACCCCCCCCTTCCCCTCCCGTTCTCTGGTTCCATGATTAGAAATAAGGGGCTGGGGAGTTTGGTGTTCTGAAAGAAGAGACACACACACACACACCACTTTTCAAATGTGTGAAAAGTAAGAGAAGATTACAGCAATGCTGCAGAACAAAACGGAGGATTACAGATTTTGTCAAGCCCTTGAGAAGAACTTCCTAACCCAAACCCTTTGGACAGGGGAACAAGCTGACCCTTTCCTGGAAGGACTGACAAAGAGGCTGCACCAGGACTGCTGGAAGCCCCCTCTTTCCAGCATGGCCAGACCCCATCACCTCTAGAGGGCCCTGCAGCAGCGCCCCCCCCCCCCCCCCGATAGAAGAGCCACGTGGATCTCCTTCCTGCCAGAATCCGAGGAAGTACAGCTCTCCGGACTGAGGCAGGTCTGGGGCTGCAGCAGCCCCATCAGTGGAGAATCCCCCCTTGCT
Source organism: Candoia aspera (assembly GCF_035149785.1). NCBI lineage: Eukaryota > Metazoa > Chordata > Lepidosauria > Squamata > Candoiidae > Candoia > Candoia aspera. Next base: position 213,256 of record NC_086153.1, read on the forward strand.
CCCCACACCTCAAAGGACCCATGGAGCTGGACTGACCGCTGGTAATAGGCCAGCTCCTCCTCCACCAAGAAAAGGCTGGTCTTGAGTTCATTGCGTTCTTGAAGGATCTGCTGCAGCTCTTCTTTGGAGAAGGAGCGCTGGCCAGGCAGGTGTTCCAGGGGTGCAGGGGCCACTGCCGCACCCCCCTCCTCCTCTCCCTGAGGAAAGATGGGGATGTTTATATCGCCTTGTACCATGAGCCACCCAAGTCAGTCAGGCGGTGCCTAAATTGAATGAGTCAATGAATGATCCGACCAAGACCAGTAAAATGAAGCTAGTCCCTGGCCCCTGCCCTGGACACCATCTCCTCCTTTCACCTGAAGGCCCCCAGGCAGCTTAGGAGAAAGGCTGGACCTGGGGCTCCATCAGCCTCTCTCTTCCACAGTAGGGTGGGAGACTGGCAGCCCACAAGAGCCCCCATCCCAAGACTACTTGGAGCCCAAATTAGCAGGGCAAAAGGTCTTGGTTGCTGTAGGGAGGCAAGCAATGACCTTGGGAAGCCATCCAGAGGCCGTTAAGGCCACAAGAGGGACAGAAGCATGGCTGAAGCCCAGCCAACACTGGCCCAGGGAGGTGGGGAAGCATTAGATAAAGGCTCAGACTGGCTCTCCCCGACTCCCTGGGCCAGTGTTTCTCAACCTTGGCCACTTTAAGATGGGTGGACTTCAACTCCCAGAATTCCCCAGCCAGCCATCTTCAAGTGGCCTTGAGAAACCCTGCCCTGGGGTAGAAGAGGGAGGGAGGGAGGTCGCAGGCAGACTCGCAAGATTCTTTTGCTGTAGCGTCTCTCAGTAAAGTTGGTTTTACATCTTCCTGTGGAGTCGGTTTCCTGATCTGGTCTACCTCGAAGGGCTGGCAGCTGCCCACCACAGGCCACAAGGTTCCTGTGCAGCCAGACGGAGGATGGGCTCAGGAGGCCAAGGTCCCTCTAGGTTGGACTGGCAGGTGAGTCCCCCTGGAAATCCATGGCTTTGCCCTCCCCCCAACCCCCCGTGGCAGAAAATCTGCTTGCTTTGTCCCCCTCACCGTGGTGGCACCAGTCCTCATGGGCTCAGCTGCTCTGCTCTGCCTTTCTGCTTCCCAGCAGGCCTCCACCTCCATCTTCTTCTCCAGGGCGCTCCTGAGCTGCACCTGCACGATGGCCAGCTTCCGGCGAAGGTTCTCGTTCATGGTCATGAAGCGGTTGAGCTGTTCCTGCAGCTGTGGAGCCAGACACACAGCTACCCTCAGCCACCAGGGGATGTGGAAGTCCCCCCCCCCCACGGGCCCTTGGAGGCAGCTTCCCTTCCATCCCAGGGGGTGAGGTGGCAGCCACTGGCACTCACTGCCTCTGTGTCCTGGACCTTGCGCTGGATCTTGTGGTCCTGGGCCCGGATCCTGTCCCTCTGGTGATCCACCACCTCCTTGAGCTGCAGCATCACCTCCCGCTCTTTGCACAAAGCGCTGTCTGTGGCAGGACGGAGACCTGCTTGGTGCTGGCCCTTCTGCTTTGCCACTGGCTTGGCTTCTCTTCTAGCTGAAGAGGCCTTGCCTTGGTTAGGTTACCATTAGCAGCACCAGCAGGGCAGGGAAACCCCTTATGCAAGCAGAAGGCAAGCAGCAAGGGCGCCCTCAAAGGAGGGAAGCAGATGTGGCCCCAGGATCTCTGACGGCCCCTGGCCCCAGCCCCTCTCCATCCCGGCTAAAGCAGACAGGGTGTGCTCCCCCTGCCCAGTGACATCTGCCACAGTGGGCAGCAGCTCCCCAGACAGTTCCCATCGTTTCTCTGGCCCAGGAGGGCTCTGAGCGAAGGTGCCAGGGACCAACCTACCCCCTTCCCCAGGGCTTCAGCTGCTTGCCCAATCAAGGGATGCCCATTGCAGCATTTGTTTTTGTTTATCAAACTTGTAAGCTGCCCAACTCCCAATGACTCTGGGTGGCTCATGACAATCAAAACAAGGAAATTACAATAAAACCAATTAAAAAGAAGATGAAAGATAAAAGATGGCAAGAACGACAGATCAGATGGGAGCGAACGAAAGGTCTCTCTCCCTCGGCAAAGTCCTGTTTGCCTAAGCCATTGTTCGTTGGATAAGCACAACTGACTGGGTTTGCACAAAGAACTAAGCTATAAACCATGCCTTATAGGTGGCATTCACATAACTTGCTAAACCCAAACCACATTACAGGTTTAGTGACAAGTCTCTGAGTTACAGCCATCAAGCTGGTCCCAAACTCATTGGCCCAAGTTTAACAGCACTCCATCGGGAAGAGTTGGCTTATAAGCCACGGCTTTGCAGCACTCCACGTGCCAAGAGATGCCAAGCAAGAAGGACTCTCCTCCCTCTCATGGAGCGGCATCCTCTAGGGCAGCGCCAGAGAATGATGGGCATCCACAGAAGATCGTGTCTGCTCGTCCTCCCTTGATGCAGCAGCTCTGCATAGATTTAATTACTTGCTGAATGAACTCGCGATTCATAACCCAGACTTCCTTTCAGAGAGTGGCAGCAAAACAGCACGTGATAGAACTCCCTCCCTCCTCGCTGGCTGCAGCTTCTGTGTTTCAGTTGTCTCCAATTTCCAGCTTGATTCCGGATTCTCTCCCGGCCCATCCCAGCTAAACAGCCCAGGAGCAGAGCAGCAAACTGGAGACCAAGAGGCTGCCGCCATTCCTGGGCAGGACACACCTGGACTTATGAGTTAACCAGCTAGGCTAGGTTTGCGCAGAACACCAAACCACAGGAAAGTGTGTTGTGCAAATGCAACTGCTCAGCTCTATGTCATGAACACACCCACAGCGTGTGGAATTGCCCAGTGCAGGCTTCAAAGCTGAGGGCGGCAGCCTGTTGCACAGCAACATTCATTCTTGCTCTCGTTCTCTCTCTCCTTGCTGAGACACACGAGCGGGGAGCCTCTGGGCTCTTTGGGGGCCTGTGACTGATAGCAGGAGTCCTACAAGGGGCCAGGCCGCCCTTCAGTGATCCTCGGAACAAGGAAGTCTGCCTGTGCGGCTGCTGGAATCTTCTCACTGGTTGTGTTTCCAGTCCAAAGCAAAAGCAGGCATGGACAAAGCAGGGGAATGCAGAGAAACGGTGGCAGGAAAGCGAAGAGAAAAGCTGCGGTCCAGAGCTCCATCCCGCACTGTACACGGCAACATTCAGGCCGTGGAAATCTAGACCCCGCCTTTCCTGGCAGAGCAAGAAGGGTGAGGGTCACAGATGCGCTCCTCTCTGGCATAGCACGCAGTGGCCCCGGCCTCTGGAGCTCCACACAGCGAACGAACAGTGCGCTCTCCCTCCCTCTCTCTCTCCTTGGCCCACGCGCCCTGATAAGGCACATCTGTGAAGAGAGGCCACCCGGAAAGATCCCGTGGCTAGGGTTAGGGTTACAGAGCCCAGGCAAGATTGTTTGTGGCGCCAGGGGAGCGCTGAGCAGCGGCGGCACCCGCAAGTCCAGCTCCAAGGCCTACGGGCTTTGGGCCCAGAGCGTGCCCCTCCCTTTCTGGGAAGCTCCCGCCTTCCTTGTCCCGGCCCTCACCTTTCTGGGCTTGGCCGCCTGCCAACAGGCTCAAAGCTCGCTGCTGCTCCTCTTCCAGCAGGGCCAGCCGACTCCGGAGCCGCCGCTCCCTCTCCCGGGCCTCGGCTAGCTGCTGCTCCGCCACCTGCCAGGAGGAGATGTCAAGCGGGAGGCAGAGGGGGGCCGACGTTCCGATCCCCCGCCCCATCCGCGCCCCGAGGGCTCCGGACACCGCGGCGCAGGGAAGGCGGCGGGCCGCCTGGGCGATCCAAGCGCGGCGGGGAACGAGCAGCTGGGCGAGCTGTCGCAGATTCGGAGGGGGGCTAGAGTAGGAGGTAGCGCGGTTCGCCCACCCCGGCTCCCAGGGCTTGAGCGGGGCCACCAGGCCGGCTCGCAGCAGCTGCCCGTTCCTCCCCCGCTCCCCCATATCTCGTCCCTCCGGGCCGAGGCGGGAGGCGGCGAGGCGCGGACGTTCCACGCCCGCATGAGCCGAGATCGGAGGATGCGCTCCTGACCAGCAGCAGAGCTCGGCCACCGGGACCTCCCGCGCGCCCAGGTGGTGCCGCCTCTCCCCACCGGCGGGACAGCCCTTCCCCAGCCCGGGGAAGCGCGCGGGCCTTCGCACCTGCCTCGAGCGCTGCGCCGCGGCCGCGGGAGGGTCCTCGTCGGACGGTGCTTCCAGCAGCCCGCTCGTCCACTCCGGAGCCCCGCCGAGGCCACCTGCTGCTCCGGCCGCGGCCAGCGTCTCTAGGACTTCGAGGAGGCGCACCACCTGCGACACCAGCCCGGCCAAGGCGTCCGGCCCGAAGCGATCCGAGAGCCGCTGGAGCTCGGAGCCCAGCGCGCCCGCCAGCCGGTACACGTAGGCGGCCTCCATCGGGCCGAGCAGCCCGCGCTCCCGCCCGGGACAGGACGACGGACGGCGCTGCCTCCGCTCGGCCACAGCAGCGACTGCGCTCCAGCGGGCGAAGGGGAGGCGCCGCTCCGCCCTTGGACTGGTTCGCCCCGCCTCGAGGCTGGAGGGAAGGCGCCGCTGGCGCGACTCTGCCTGCCTGGGTCCGGAGCGCCCTTAGCTCTCCTGCTGGGCAGCCTCGCTCGGCGGGCGGGCCGGGGGGTTGACCTCGCAGCTCCTCCTCCGTCTGCCCGGCCGCGCGCCTGCTGCCTTCGGCGGGGGCGCCCGAGAACCTCGGCGAGGCTTTGCGCGAACCGAGCGGCGATTTAGGGGCGGGGTGCGTCCGCGGCAGCCGAGCCCAGAGGCTCCCAGCTGTTGGCTACGTGACTCCAGAGTCCCCGGCGAGAAGCGCAACTGGCTGGGAAGCAGCGGAGGGGAGGGGAGGGGCACCGCTTTCGCTTTCCACGGAAGGAAAAGCATGTACTTTGCTTTCAAGGAGAGGCTTGGACGCAGGCCGCGCGTTGCCGCCCGGGACACCCACGGACGGCCCGGTTCCCTCCGGAGCTGTCCAGGCCGGCTCCCCTCAGCGTTTAGAAAACCTGCGGGCTCCTCTTTAGCCAGAATCATTCCGAAGTCGGGCAGCCCCCTTTCGCTTGGGGAGGGAGCCTGGTAGGATTCACAAACTGGTAAAGGACCAATGGGGAACTAAGGAATTCCACCTGGGTGACCCCTCCCCCATTTTCTACCATCCCTCGAAATGGAGCTGAGCTTTGTGGGATGGGCTGAGTCGTTGGGATCTTGAAAGATTATGTGACAGACACCTTTATACAAAATTTTATTAAACAACTGAAGCTACAGGTGGACAATGACACTATACAGAAATGCCTGAGCCCAGTGAAAGGGACGCAGGAGGCTGTGGAGATTCAGGCAGGGAGGGGGGCGGGCCCGGAGAAAGACTCCCCCTCCCTCTGGGGAGCGCTGCTGCACCTAGGCGTAGAGGTCCTCCCGATCCGCTGAATACACCTCCCCTTCCTGCAGGAGGGCGAAGTTGAGGAAGTGAGAAGGGCGATGGACCTCGTGGTAAAACTCCTTCGGGTTCGCCAGCTGTAACTCGTATTTCATGTTGGGATCGTGGCGGACGCCTGCAATGGAGGAGCGGTCCTGCTCAAGTCCGGAACGGCCAGGGGCCCTCCCCAAGGGGGGCAGCAGCGGCAGCAGGGCAGCCCTCCAGCCTTGTGAGCGAAAGGCTTCCATGAGCCTTTCGGGGGGCAGCGGGGGGAGGGGATGCCGGGCGCCACTCCTGACTTCTCTCCGGCCATTCCTTGGCCGACCCCCGGGGCCAGCCAGTTGCAACCCCAGGGTCAAGGCCAGGGGTCGGGGCCGAAAGCGGGAGGATGGGTGGGCTGGCTGCAAAGGGCCACCGTGGAGGGGAGGGGTCTTGCTGTTCAGCCGCCGGAGGGACATCCCATCCCCCACTCACCCATGAAGTTGTAATTCCAGGAGCCCTGTGCCGGCACCATGAAGAAGCCCAGGAAGCGGTCGGAGAGCAACATCTGCACTCTCTCGTAGTGGGAGGGCAGATAGCCCTTGGGGTTGTTGCCCTTGTCTGTGTTCTGCCTGCCCCACTCGTAGCCACTGGGGGTCAGCTTGTAGGCCGTCAGGGTGCAGGAGCCGGGGGTGAAGCTGCAGAAGGAGAGGGCCGTGGTGGGGAGGGGTCCAGCTGGGTCCCCGGCTGCCCCCCCAGCAGAACGGCGCCCTGGACTGACCTGCAGGTTATGATGATGGTCTTCTCCCCGTCCCAGGAGGGATTCTCGGCCATGACCTTGGCGTGGGTGGTGACGTCCTGCGGAGAGAGCTGGGGAGACTCGTTGGGCTGTGTGTGAATCCACCCCAGGGGCTCCATTTCCTGCGTTTGGGGGAGAAAGGAGCCCGGGGGCCAGTCAGGCTGCGTCAAGGGCAGTGAGCGAGGTGCCTGCCCATCGGTTCCCCGGAGTTCATGTGGCGAGGAGGAGCACCCCAACCCCTTCTCCTCCTGAGAAACAAAGCATAGCAGACCCCACCTCATTTGGGCCACCCCAAAGAGATCTACCTTCAGGTATTCATGCTGAGGCAGCTGGCCAGGGAGGTGGACCGTCTGATGGGTTCCCCACTGAGGCACCATCACGATGCACCGGATCTCCTTCACCTGAGGGTTGTCTGGGGGGCTCACCCCATAGAGGTACCCTGCAATCTGGGGGGAGAGAGGGACAGGCTCACCCTGGGCAACTCACAGGCAAGTGTCTTTCCCAAGAAACTCGAAGGAAGGCGAGGAGATGGGGCATAGGCTGTGCCCAGGGGCCCAGCCAAACCCGCGGGATGGTCCTACGTGGCAAAACCATCTAGGCCGGCACAAACAGAGCAGGGTGTGCTCAAACACCACCTGGCGCCCGCTCCGTCAAAAGATGGGCTGCAGGTTCTGCCAAACTTTGAGTTGCCATCTTGGTTTTGTTCTCCCTGGGCCAACCTTTGGAAATAACCATTCTAATAGTCTTTGATGAAGAGCAAAATGCAACAGCTAGAACTGAGCCCGCAATCGACAAAACCAGAATGCACGAGGGGCAGAAATTCGGGGTGCCCACAGATGGCTCGGAGGAGGGAAACACAGTGACAGCCTGTCAAGCACCAACGGCCAAGAGCAGCTGGGCTGGCGCCGTGAGGAGGGGGGCACCTGAGCTCGCAGGTCCGAAATGCAGATGAACTTCTTCAGGACATTCTTGGGCAGAATGTAGGTGTAGCCGGTCTCCTTGATGTCGTCTGAGGAGACGTAGATGTGGTTGGTCCGCAGGTGGAGGTTGGCGGCGGAGATGGCCCTGGAAGAGGGAGTGAAGGTTGTGACTGCGTGGGCCAAGGCCACATCCTCTCCTGCCCTGCCTGTTGGCTCAGCCCAAGCCCGCCGGGCCCTGGCGCCCACCTGACGCGCCACTCTGTCTTGGAGGAGAAGGTCTGTGTCTCATAGTTGCTGGTGGTAGAGGTGATGATCTCATCGCCATGCTTGTTGACTGTCCGTGTCTGGGTGGCTGTCAGCTGGGACTGCTCCTTGGTCTGCTTCTCGATCTCGGCAATCTGCTGCCGCTGCTGGGAGGGAGCCGAGATTTCCATGCCAAGGATGATGTCCCGGATCTCTGACTGGGTCAGGGAAGCCACATTCACACTGGCAAAGAGTGGGCAGGAAAGGTGAGGGTCTGCTGACAGACATCTTTAAGGTCACCACCCAGCCTTCAGCGGCTTGAGGCACTGCAGAGATTCCTCCGCCCCACCCCGTCCCGTCCCTGGTCTGCCAGGCAGAGCAGGACCGTCTGCTTAATTCTGCGGCATGAGGGGAAGGGACGTTAGGACAGCAACGTTGCTCAGCAACGCACTTGTTTTTCTTGCCGTAGTCGGCCAGGATCAGGTCCTTCAGCTGCACTTCCACTTTGATCCACTCCTCGTCGGTCAAGGTAGGCCAGATGTGGTGAGGCTCTGTGATCGTGGTCTTGTCGGGCTTCAGGATGACTTTGGCCCGATCGTTGTTCACGTGCAAGGCCCGCAGGATGAGGATCAGCCGAGAGAAGGCCTGGGAGGAGAGAACACACAATTAGCGTAACACACCCATCCAGGAGGAAAGGGGTGCCAGAAAGAGGCATGCTGCACCTCAAGCGTGCCTGGGCCTGTGCAGCAGCACTGCAGGGAGTAGCAGGTGCCTCACCGTGTAGGAAGAAATGGTCTTCAACCAGTCGTCATAAAGGTTGAAGAGAACCATCTGGGGCTCTGTCGCCTTCAAGATGAGGTCCCCAAATTTCTCCACCTTCAGACAGGCCTGGAAGGGCAGCTGCAGCTCTGACCCCTTGATCACGATGTTGGGGAAATCCAGCAAGTGCACCTGTCAGGAGGTAAGAGGCCAGATGGGGGAGGGGGAGATAGGCAACGCAACGGCCCGAGGTATCCTGCCTGTCACCGTCCAGAGCTCCAGGTGGCGGCCACAGGTCCAACCACCAGATGCTGTGCCCCCCATCCTCCTAACATAGCAGCAGCAGCTCAGGCTACAGGAGGGTCCTCTTCGCTTCCAGCTTTGCATCCCCCCCTCAGCCTACCTCCAAGGGGTCCAACATGCCCTTCCGGGTGACAATAATCTGCTTGGGCTGCTCCTCTACAGGCAGTGACCGGATCAGGGCTGCCACCTCCTCTGCAGTCTTCCACTTGGCCAACTGGACAAGGAGGAAGCAACTGCAAGTCAGTGAACAAGGCTGGAAGGGGCCAAGAAGGCCTGCCTCCCCCTCCTCCCCAAGAGAACAGGTGGCCAGGGAGCTAGCCCGCGATCTCACCTGACCCAAACGCTTTTGTCCAGCCCACACGGAAGTGTGGATGATCTTCAAGAAGAGCTGCCCAGTCCGAGGGTTGAAGATGAAGATGGCCCCGTTGATTGGCTTCGTGGTCAAGTTTCCTTCGAAGGTCTAAAAGAAGCTGCTGATCAGAAACTGCCAGCCACTCCCCTGCCTTCAATGTGCCAGGGGAAGAGAGCCCAGACCAGTGCTTGGTATCCCCCCTGCCCCCAAGCAAGCACCTTGTGGATGGTGACCCTGTAGACGTTGGTGTCATCCACAAACCATATGATCTGGTTGGAGAAGAGCTCCCCGTAATTCTGCGAGGACAGGTAGGGCTCGGTGGGCTCCGAGGAGTAGAGCTGCAACCCCTTGCGGATCCGCTCCCTCAACACGTACAGGGCTGGGTTTGCCTTCATAATCTTGGCCATGGCCTGCTGGATCAGCGGCTTGCTCCCGGGGAACCAATTTCCATAGGCGCTGGGAAAAGGGGAGGAGCGCAGCATGAGTCGCTGAAGGCAGAACCCCCCGGCCCAAGAGAACCTGCTCATCCAAGTGAGCCCAAACAGTTCTCCCGTGTCACATCCTGAATCCTGCAGCCAACTCTGGCTGATCCACCGATCAGCGCAATTCCCGGGGCCCCTCCTTACCTATGCAGGTTGTAGGCCAGGTCAATGGCAATGAGGACCCCGGTGGGGGAGGGGTAAATGCTCATGTTGTCCGTTGTGTAGTCCAGGAACTTTGCCCGGGCGTAACGCTCAATGTCATGTGAATCGTAGTCTCCCCAACGCAGCTGGATGTCAATCCAGTACTTCTGGGTGGTGGTACTGTCCATCACGTCCCTGAGCAGCAGGAGAGGAAGGAGGAGCCGTCAGCTGCAGGAAGTGGGCAGAAGGGGCTGGAGAGCACTCCAGTCTCCCGCCTCCGGGAGCAGCAGGCTTACTTAGAGTCTGCCAGCAGGGAGGGCCGGGAAACGTTCCACTTGTAAGAGGCAAAAAGGAGGATGTCCGCGCAGGACGAGTTCATCTTGTACGATTTCCTGGGGTGGATTGTCTCCTTCTGCACTGTCTCAATCTCCAGGGCATCCAGCTCCTGGTCAAACACCTGGAACCAACACAGAGTTTTGAGAGGGGGAGGAGCTGGGCGCAAGTAAGGAGATCCTCCTGGGGAAGGGGACCTGAGCTCCCAGGGAAAAGAAGGCTTCACCCGGAGAGCAACAGTTCGTCCTGGCTGGGAGTCCATTGTGCAACAGAAGGCTGAGCCGGGGGAGCTGCCGTCTGGGGCTCCAGAGTTGCCTCCAGAGGTAGCTAGGATTTGGGGAAAGCAACAGGGCCAAGCCTGGGTCTCTCTGCCTTTACCTGGCACAGGTCCATGACAATGCTCTCGTGGATTTTCTGCCACAAGTGGGCCCGGAAGATCTGGATCAGGGAGATCTTCAGGGTGGGAATTTTGCCATGCATAAAGATGCCAGTCAGGTCCAGCTGCACCTGGAAGCCCACGTACACCTGCCAGAGGGCAAGGACATCATCAAACGAGAACCGACACCTCGCCTCATAAACCCTGACCCCAGAAGGCAGTGTGGAAAGGCAGCAGCCATCTTCCCAGTGACCCCCAAAATTCTGGGGGGATAAGCTGGCTCAAGCCCAAAGGAGCCCTGCTGCACTTGATGGAAGTGCAACTCACATTGGCCCTGTTGATGGTGGGAGACCACCACAGGGTGAACCTTCGGTTAGGGATCTGGTTGAGACCCGAGCGCTGGGCGTTGGTCAGCTTCTTCCACTTCATGGACTCTTCAAAGCCACTAGCTTTTTCCCTGAACAGACAGGACACCAGAACAAGTCACGCCTGGAAGCGCGCAAAGGCCTTCTCTCCCTGACGGCTGAGGCGCTTCGCCTTTCTTACCAAAAGAGCCCTTCCCAGGTGGGGAAGTAGGTGCCTTTGAAGAGTGTGTGCTCCAGGATGCCCTCTACCCCACCAAGTGCCTGGATCATGTCTGTGCGGTAGTTGTTCAGGTTCCACAGCTTCCCATCATGGCGCTGATGTGTCCACCAGAACGGGTTCTGCTTCAGCACCTGGCAGGGGAGAGAGAACAGGATCAGCACATTCTTGAAAGGGGGTGCAGAATGGGCAGCCCTGGAGCCCTGGCCAGCAAGAGGATGCGCCTCAGACCTGATACTGCTTGAAGTCAGTCCTGACTCTCCAACCCTTGTCATAGGCAAGAGTGTGCCGGTCCTTTTGGAAGAGGGTGTTGATACGCGGGATGCCTCGGTCCCACGAGTCCTCCAGGTCCTCCAGAGTCAGACGCCTGGAGCAGGGAGAATGAACGAGACTTGCCGAACCAAAGGCTGGCCGATTTGCACAATATGCCAAACTGGCCCAAGAAAGAACCACCAGCTACATTCATACAGTACACTAAGTTCAGTTCCTTTTAACCTGGGCTAACTTTTCCTGAGGCCTAGCGTGATTCACAGACTGCTTCCTGTATCGTGCTGACAAGAAAATGGATTAATTCAAGAGCTACTTTAAAGGCAGTGTGCAAATCTTATCTTGGTGTTAGGTGTACAGGCCACAGAAGCCACCCCAGCAGATGATCGTCCAGCCAGAATTCTCTGCACAGCTGGCTCCGCTCCCTCTGGGCAAGTCTGGCCAAGGGGCCTCTTCTGCACCAGCCCCAAAGCCCGCCTCCTCCCCAAACCCACCTGTTCTGAGCAATGGCCTCCTGCCGTTTGAGGGCGTATTCCGCCCACACCCGCTGGGAGTCGATGAATTCACTTTCCCACGGCTGGATGTATCGGTAAAGATTGGGGATCAGCTGATCCTCCTCGTGGCTCATCCCGGACCGGAAGTGAGTGATGCCTACGTCTGTTTGCTTGGACCACCTAAGGAACACAGGTTGCTCAATGCTGAGGAGACCTGCTCAGGGGGTGAGACCCTTCTCGGCAGATGGAGCAACTGCCTCACCTGAGGTCAGACTGAGGGATCAGGACATGGCCCATGGACAGCATGCCCAACCCTCCCAGCTCCTTGGGGGTATAGAAGACAACAGGCGGGAAGCGGCTGGGCATCTTGGAGTTCAAGCCGATCTTGATCCGAGTCTGGATCTTGTTCTCGCACTTGACCAGTAGGTCCAGCAGCTCCTGGGTGTTCACCACAGCCTCTCGGAAGTAGGTCATTAGGCCAATCAAGGCCGTATTCCACTTATTCACGATCTGCCAGGGGAAAAGAGGACAAGAACTCAGGTGCTCCCCCTGCTGGCAAAGAAGTGCCTGAATCGAGACCTCTCCCCCAGCCTCCCTACCTTCGTGAAGGTGGTGGATCCTGAGGCCATGAGGATCTGCCTGACGCGGTTGTGGAACCTTTGCATTGACTCATCGTCCACTCGCAAGAAACACTGAGCTGTACGCTCCTTGGTCACCTGCGAGAGCAGAGACTGACTGAGCGGGCAGGACGCTGGGCCAGCCCTCCCTCAGCGAGTCCTCCCCAGACGCCCCCCCACCTCGTTCTGCAAGTTCCACACGCCGTCCTTGTGGGTGAATTCTTCATAGCTCGTCCGGCACTTGGGCAGGATGCGGCACTCAAAGCCACACATGTTGAAGAGGAGGTTCGGGTTGTCCTTGCTGTACACCGACACAAAGCTGTTCTCCCACTGGACCGTGGTGACCGAGCGAGGCAGACGATTCTTGATGTCCCAGAACACAGCACGGCCCCTACAGGGGAGAAGCATGGGGTTCGTGGAATGGGCCCTCCTGCCTCCACCCCTCGGACCCCAGATGGAAATGGGCCGGCAGCCACCGTGCCAGCCACACACTCACAGGTTGACATCGTGCTTCATGAGGCGCATGCGGGCATCACGGGGCCAGCACTTCTTGTTGTTATAGCCCACAATGTTCTCGTTGTTTGGGTCAGGATGCTCGGTGAGGTAGCGCTGGATCAGGTCCCTTGCCTCATCTGCGGTGAACCTGCAGAACAGCAGCACGGAGGCTTCAGCCCTGCCCACACACTGCTCCCTGGGGACGGGGCCCAGGACAGGATTACCGCCGCCACGCTGTCTGGGAGACCCCCCAGGCTGACCGAGCAGGAGGCGCTGCCCAGCTCAACACTGGAGGAACACGTGACCCGTTTCCAGCTTGCCTGACAGCGAAAGGAGCCCAGCGAAGGGGAGGGTCAAGGCGAACAGAGCAAGGTCGTAACGCCTCTTGGCATCCGCTGCCTCCAGCTCCTGCCGGGACACAGCTCCCCTGCAACGAGGGCCACCCTGCAGCCAAGTGCACCCACCCACGGACAATGCGGAGTAGGGGCTTAAACCCCAGCACTGCCACCACCCTCCTTTCCCACCAGGCATTCACACCAACCCCACCTCCCATCCCTCTGGCCGGTACCTGAAGAAGATGTGGATGCGGTCGATGTATCTGCAGAAGAGACGGATGGGGTGGGCCACCTCCGTGGCCAGGTCCTGGAAGCTGAGGAAGTCGTTAGGCATCTGTGGGGGGCCGGCCATCTCGCTGGCCCGGTGCAGGCCAAGCACCAGCAGGTCCATCACCAGGCCGTAATACTGGACGATGAAGGAGGCGAACTGCAGGCCCCGGATGATGCCATAGGAGTTGGTGTGGTTCATGTCCTGGGTGGATGCAGGAGAGGAGGGTCAAGGATGCTTCCGGGGTCACACGTGTGCCATGAGCACAGAGGCCTGCTCAGCCTACCTTGTAATTGATGACCACGTTGTTCTTGGCTGTCATGTAGTCAGCAATGTTGTGGTCAACGATGAGGCGGAGCAGCCTGTTGAGCAGCGTCAAGTCGATCTTCTCGTACATCTTCTCAAAGCGGGACTCAAGCATGACGTTGCATTCCCCTTCGCTAGTCTCCCACACGTCCTGCAGGTTGTTAATACCTGAAAGCCATCAGGCAGCATGTAGGAAGAACCCTTTGCATCCCGCAGCCAAAGAGGCCTGAGGCCTGGGGGCCAGTCACATTCTTCCCAGCTTTCCTGGGATGGCTAGAAGTTCCAAGCTTGGACCATCCTGCTCCTTCCTCCCCACACCACCACACTGTCAACACAACCATCTCTCATTGTCTTGGGATGGGTCACCCCGTCTTAAAGAAGAGTGGATGCTTCTACCAGGAAGACCCTGTGCCCAGACTCACCCTGGCACCACTTGTATACTAGCAATGGAGGCGGCTCTGTGTCAGCTGGTTTGATCCACGGAGGGAAGAGACGCCGCTTGTCTGCCTCATACCACAGGTATTGGTCCAGGTAGGCATCTGTAATCTTCTCCAGAGGCTCCACGTCATAGACAGGGACCAGGTGGCTGTAGAGGTCCATAAACTCAATGCCCACCTGGCCAAGGAAAATGTTGGTCAGGGCTCTCCCACGTTAGGAAACAGTCCCTCGTGAGCAACCATGCACGGTTGCGAAGGACGTGAAGCCCTGGGTGACCCCAAAACTGCACTCTCCTCCTGCCAAGGCTCACCTCCTTGAAGGCCCGCTGGGTCAGCAAATGTCGCTTGATGCGGGAAAGGGCCTCGTGAGGGTTATCGTATGCCTGCTCAATGAGGCCCAGCTCCTCCCGCTGGGACTGGTTCAGCCGGGACTTCACACTGGAGGAGGGAAGCAGTTTGGGAGAAGGGCTCTTAGGTGGCCCTCCCAAGGAGAGCTCTGGGAAGCCCAGCCATGTGGAACAGAATGAGGCAGGCAAACCCAGTGGGCCATCCTGCCACATGGTCCCCCAGACATGAAGGCCACCCTTGTGGCTGATGAGCTCAGCATGTAAAAGAGCTGGGACTGAAAACAAGTAAGGCCTTTTCACACGTACCGTCTCTCATGAGAGGGAAGAGGAATTTGAAATGGGCTAAGGAGCTGGCAAGAAGAGAGTGAGAGGGAAGGAGAAAAGATGGCCAGCAAGAAAAATTGAACTTAGGTCGTTTCAGAGCACTGAAGATACGCAAGTCCTGGGCGGTGGAAGATTAGTAAAGAGGAGTCAGTATAGGGGTTGTTACGCACAGAGGAGCAGGTAACGCTTGGAGGGATCAATCTCCCCGGCACACATTTCTCAAGGGAGGAGAAGATCTAAAGAAAAGAAGACCCACCATCTGCCAACCGCAACAGGTAAAGTATGACCAAAGCCCTTGATTACGTGGATGTTTAGTATTAGCTACACAGCGACAGAGAAGCAGAGACACAACTGGCCCTGGCAAGAAGTTAATCTCTGTAGCGCAGAGCAAATTAAGGCCGTAAGTCCACCCGCCACATCCCACTGTCTCCTGAAGCCAGAAGCAGAAGGGGGCGGGGGGATCTTCCATGCGCTTCAACTGAATGCTACTTCCAAAGTTAGCCTTGCTCGCCTGAAACTAACGTTCTTCTGCCCTGAAATGTTACACATTAAAAGAAGTCCTCGGAAGAAGTCCTCTGCCAGCTTGCTCCCGAGAGCCCTACGCTTCCGCACCACGGGCCCGCCCCCACTCGCAGCCTCTCCCTCACCAGGCTACCTGTAAGCTTCCTTCAGTCTCTCCAAGGCCAAGATCAGGAGCTTGGTGTCGTGCTTGTAGGAGAGGGGAGGGAAAGGGATGGGCGAGAAGCGCCGGCTCTCCAGCCAGTGCACCGTGGTGGTGTAAACGGCCACAGCCTCCTCCGCAGTGATGTACGGACCGTCCTGCAGGGAAACCACGGCACATCAAAGGGGGCTGCCTGCAGCGTGCAAGCCAGCCTCCTGCAGACGGGCGCACGAGGGGCTCACCTTCAAGTAGTTGTGCTGCCTCTCCTGCTCGGCCTTCAGGTACAGCCGAGTCAGACGGCCCAGGTTCTTCTTGCAAACCGTCTTGTCCACAGTGGCGCCACGGCGGATGCGCTCCCGGTTGTAGTGCGCCGTGTTGGTCCACCAATCTGCTTTGGCCTTCACGTAGCGCAAGATCATGTTCTCGATAGGAGTTGGCAGCCCTGGTACCTGGCAGCAAGAGAGGAGGGAAAGGGAGAAGCTGGCCCATTGGAAAGGCTGACCTTACAGGGAGGGGGGCAGGGGGAACCCCCCGGGCCTTGCCTTCCACGGGATGTTGGCCTTCCAGCACCGCCAGGCTTCGCTCAGGTGCTGCAGGATGGTCCGGGCCTTGTTCTGCTTGATCCCCTCAGGCATCATGTCCAGGATATCGTGCATCACCGCGGCACGCAGCTCTAGGTCAAAGTGGGACTCCACTCGCTGCTTGGTGACAGTCTTGGCCACACCCTTTGAGTGGCGGCCTGGAGGGAAAGACTGCACGGTCACCCCTCAGACCTTCCGGCAGGCTGCTGGATCACCCCGGGGTGTCAGAAAAGCCCCAAAGAGCCCTCTCAGCTTTTCTAGGACTCAAGGTTGATTTGGAAGAACTTCAACTCTCTGAGAAAAAGTTATCAACCACAGCATGGAAGAAGCAGGGAAAACAGACAAGAATCACACCAACTCGTCCAGCTGAGCCAGAATTTATTTTAGACTACAGCTGCAGACAGTCCTGGATGAAACTGATTTATCCAGGCGGGATTCATGCCTAGTTGCACTGGCTAGTCTTGCTGATGACTTCCACCACACCACCCATGCTACCCACCCAAGCCACCTGTGAAGGCTGGGAGTGGGGGGGGCATTCTTCAGGGGTTCTCCTTTTTCCTGAGTGGCCAGTTCCAGTTGATGGCAGTTGATGGTCAAGGCTAGGGAGCTCTATTGGAAGGTGCCAGAGGTTTTGGTCCTCTCTCTCCTGTTTAATTTCATGAAACCACTGGGGGAGATCACCCTCTAGCCTGGGGTGAGGCATCATCCTTATACTGATGCTACTAGGTTATAAATCTCTACCCCAGGCCAGGCAGGAGATGCAGCAGAACACGTGACCTGGTGGCTGGGAGCTGTTCAGATATGGAGAGGGAGAAGCAGGCTTAGATTGTGGATCTGGAAGCCAACTGTTTACAGAGCAAATCCATCTTTCTTTCATTAAAGCTGCACTCCCCCCTCCCCCCAGTGTAGTTGGTTTGCAATCAGGGAACTCTCCTAGATTCACAGCTCCTATTTGAACCAAGAGTGGAGGCTGTGGCCAGGAGGGCCCTTGCCCATGCCAGTTGCAGCCATTCCTGGAAGAAGTTTTGCTTTCGGTCACCCGTGCCTTGCCACCTCGTGGATCAGCACCTAGTGGCCTGAGCTGTTATGGAAGCACCAAGGTCCACCCAGGTGACACTGCTACTCCAGAGGCTACACCGGTTGCCACTGAGCTTCCAGTGCAACTCTGAATGCTCATCCTCTTTAAAGCTCTGCACGGCTCGTATCTCTTGGTGTCCCAACAGTCAGGAACCACGCTGAGACAAGGAATAGGTCTCTAGTGCTTTATTACTGCTACATTAGACAGAAAATCCTAACAAACTGAAGAAGCGTGGGAAAACCCAGACAGATAAACCCCAAAAGTTAAGGCGGGTCTGATCTGTGTCTCTTTGAATGGCTGCTTAACTCCTCAGTACTACGCATGCGTTTCCCCCACTGGATAGGGGCCCCCTCCTGCTCACCATCAGTACTCATGACACTTGGCTTCTCCAAGTTGAAATCTGTGTGCTTACTAAGGGCCCCAACTCTGAGGAATGCCATCTTCAGAGGTGGCATGCTCAGACCTTCTCAGTTATGGCTCCCTTCTTCTGGAACAGATGAACCCCTCTCTATAACTGCGAACAGCCATGGAGGCATTTAGGACACCTAAGAGTTCTGCTGCCTGAATGGCGACACACTGCAGCCCTTTTGCACTGTGCTGATGCAACTGACTTTTAATGGTGAAATGAAATGATCAGTTGGGTTAACAGGCCACTGCAACTGAAGCCAACTCAGACTGAGACAGGCAGTTGGGGTCCCTGGCCCAAAAGCCAGTTGTCACAGTTGGCTGCAGTTGCAATTTCCTCACGCTGCAAGGGCAGACCCAGAAGTAGAGCACTGCAGTAGTTGAAACAGGGTGCGACCAAGACGTGGATGCCTGCTGGTAAGTCTGACCAGCTGAAGAACCACAGTTGGTGCACTACCCACCATTGTGCCAAAGCACTCCTCGCCACAAGTCCCATGGCAGCTGGATGCCAAGGAGCATGGCCAAACTGTGACCTATTCTTTTTGGGAAGAGCAACACCATCCAGAACAGACGCTTTTCCCCAACAGTCCATCTGCCTTGGTTTAATTTACATTTAATTAAATGCTGGGCTTGCTTTTTCTAATCTTGTTTCTGAACTATTCACAAGGACAAAACAAAAGGTGCTTCTAGAGGGTTAATAAAATTTCAGGAAACCAATCCAGGAAAAAAACCCCACAGGCTCACAAATATGGCCCAAAGCTCTTTGAAGATTCACAAGCAGAGCGTTTAGCTGACGACCATCTTGCTTCCCCCACATCGGGCACTGAGCTGCCGAGTGCTGCTAGAGGCGGCTCAAATGGCCCAATTGAAGCCAGCCACAAGACAGGCCTCTGCTTACCTTCAAACTGCCTGGCCAGGAGGTTGCCCAGCCACCGCTCCAGCAGAGGTGTAATGCCTCTCATGAAGAAGAGCCACACACGCCAGCCCGGAGCCCAGAAGCCACAGCCGGGGCCCTTCCCCACCGGCCCCTAGACAAGGGGAGAAAAAGCTGAATCAGCAGACCGGCCTGCAGTCCCATGGGGACTGCGTGACACAGCTCGGCACCCGAGTGTCTTCAGGACTGTCTGAACTGGAACTGACCCATCTGACGTGCGGGCCCCAGGGCTGGGGGATGCTGCTGGTAGCCCCCCACCCGTGAGACTCACAGAGGCCCTGCTGCAGTGCCCACACGTTGGGATGGCCTCCCTCTTGAACCAAGGTCAACCTGCTGGAAACAGCGAGCAGAGCCCTTCCGGAGGCATGACCGTACTACGGCCTTCCAGTTTAGGATTCCATACTTGAGTATATGATTTATCTCCTGTAAACTGGTGAGTATCTCGGGACTGCAGTACAGAATAAATCTCATAGACAAACTAACAAAAGCACCTTCCCTCCCGCTCGGCTTCTCCCCAAGCCCTGTGCCGCACTCACCGTGTTGAAGCGGTAATAAATGAGGTGCTTCAGGTCTTTGCACATGCGGATCTGCCGCATCAGTTTGTATTTGTACCGGTACATGCCCGTCAGCTGCCCAACATGCGCAAAGATGTACTGCAGGCCGTCTGCCAGCTGCGGAGAGAGAGGAACAGTAGTGTGCCATGGAGCCCCAGAGCCCCCTGGCTCTCAGACTGCAGGATGTCGCCACCCACCTGGAAGGCATCCACGTTTCCTAGTCTGTACTGAACGTGGCTGTCCACCACCAGCTTGGTCAGTCGCAGCACCTCACGGCACAGGTGGAAGGCATTGCCAAAGCGAGATTTTTTCCTTTCCTACCAAAAGAGGGCAGCGGGTGTGACAAGGGACCCTGAGGGGGAGGGGGCAGTTGGACTGCCAACCGGGACAGGCCCAGTTAAGGCCTTGCCTCCCCTATCGAGCGCAGCTGCCTGAAAGCAACACCGATGGGGGATGCACACTGCAACGTGGTGAACTAATGGCTCCCAGCGAGGCAGGGCCTAACCGGTGCCTGCTGCTGCCACTGTCACAAAGGGGGAAACAGCTGGCACCTTGGTGGTGAGGGTCTTGACGGGTTTCAGGTTGAAGTTGTAGTCCAGATGGAGGTAGTTCAGGTTCTTGCGATGGATCAGAAGGTTGAGCATGTTGTAGCCCTGGCGGCAGACCTGAAGCCCCACCTCCACCCAGTCCAGTTTGGTGGACTGGAAAAACTTTGTTGCCTTGAAGGAGCGGAAGAGGTACCTAGTGGCAGGAGAGATGGGGCTGCGTGAACGCACCGGACTGGCCGGCGACCTCACTGAGCCCCTGGCCCCGCTTCTGGCCACCAGCAAGGCTCTTTGGGGGCTGGCCGGTTGTGCAAAGGAGCGGGAGGTGCCCAGGATGGAGCTGGGGGCCCTTTCCTGGCTGCCTGAGTTTACCGCCCTTCTCCAAAGGGAAGCAAAGCACTTCTGGAGGGGGAGGGGAGGGGAAGACGGCTACTTGCCTCTTCTTCTGTGCCTTGGGGGGCCTGTGCTTGAGCGCGTTCAAGACGTAGTACTTCAGAAGCTTCTGGTAAGAGACTCGTACTTTCACCGGCTGCCCGGCAGGGCAGTGCTCTCGGTACCTGATGGCCAGGGGAGAAAACGCTTATTCTTGGCATGTGCAGAATCAGAGTGGAACCCCAACTGGCAAGGACAGACTTGGCCAGGGCAGGAGCTCAGCCACAGGGCAGCCATAAGCCCCCTCTTCTGCAAACGTCCTTCAGGAGGAAAATGGGTTCAAAAGCCCTTTCGGCTGCAGGGAGGCAAGCTGGGAAATCTCAGGCTCTGCCGCCCTTACCAGTTCTTGACGAGTGGGATGTCGAGGGCTCGACGGGTCCGGCCAGAGCGCAGGTTAAAGGGTCGCGGCGCCCACAGCAGAGCAATGCCGTTGGCTGTGTTGTCCGTGTAAAGAGGGGTCTCCTTGAGGAAGGGCTCCACGAACTCTGGCAGCTCAAACTCTTCGTCGTCATCAGGGAGCGGCTCCTGGCTCTGGGAGGACCAGACGCGGCCAGCGGTTACGAGGGCTCTCCTCTAGAGGAGGACGCCAACCCACCTCCGAGGCCCCCAAGGAAGCAACCCTCTCCTGGCTGGGAGACAGAGGGTCAGGCCCTTTGCCAGAGCGGTGGCAGCTCTCAAGAGCCGGGCGACGCTTGCAGAACTGGAGGACCCTGGCCACGGCAACTTTTGCGTGTCCAGTGCCCACCCTTCACTTTCCTACGTCCCTGCAGGCGGTGAGGCGAAAGCCAGAGGCAGGGCAGAGGGCTCCCTGCAAGCAGCCTCCTGTTCTTTTGACAGACTGGCTCCTGTTCTATGGAATTCTCTCAAAACTAGCATTTTTTCCCTTACTTCTGCCCCCTATTAATTTGGCTTAGTCTCTCACAGCGGCTGTTACGTTTGCTGAAGCACAACTACTTCTCAGAGTCATGACTGCTTTTACGGTATGTTCTATTTTCATTTCTACCAGGAAGATACTCTGGGGACCTTTCAGGGATGGAAAAATGCAGCTTTGTCACTCATTTATTCATGAGCTGCCGCTGCTGCTACCCACCCACCAC
Organism: Candoia aspera; assembly: GCF_035149785.1. Taxonomy (NCBI): domain Eukaryota; kingdom Metazoa; phylum Chordata; class Lepidosauria; order Squamata; family Candoiidae; genus Candoia; species Candoia aspera. The sequence goes on from NC_086153.1 coordinate 234,134, forward strand.
CAAATGATCTCACCTTAACTGAATGTCTGTGTGAAATGGGATTAATGAGAGGATCGAAGTAGAAAGCTGGCAGGTCTGGATCCTCGGTTTTGATGAAGACCACGTTGGGGGTATGATACCTGCAGAGGACACAATGCTTTTAGGACAAGGATGCACCACCTGCCCTCACCACATAGGTTCTCCAGAGGCTGCCATTGCTTTCACCAGATTTAATTTCAATTGCCTCTCTTGGGCTCTTGTCCTAAGGTCCACCCACTTATTTACTTACTTATTTATGTGCGTATGCCTGTACGTATGTCTCAAGTTGGTGCTATTGCCCACCTCCCCAAAAGAGGGACTCTGAGCAGTTTACAGTAAGTTAACCAATTAAAACATCAAAACAACAATCATAATAGAACATGAATATCATACAACATAAAGTTAAAAAGTAGAATAGAAATCCAAACGGCTATAAAGGACCCTAAATACGAGGGGAGCCCTCTAAGGTGCCAGCCATCCCCAAGAATGACCCCCCCCCCATCCCGAGCATGGCAGCAGAGCCCGGTCTTCAGGGACTTCCTGAAGGCCAGGAGCGAAGGGGCCTGCCTGGCCTCCGGGGGCAGTATGTTCCAGAGGGCGGGGGCCGCGGCAGAGGAGGCCCGCCTCCTGGACCCCGCCAGAGGGAACTCGCTTAACGACGGGGTCTGCAACAGGCCCTCTCTGCACGACTGGGTGGGACGGGTTGACGCAACGGGGGTGAGGCGGTCCCTCGGGTAGCCTGGCCCCATGCCAGGTGGACTGCTGCATCCAGTGCGCCGAGGGCCAATGGTGGGCCGTAGCACGCTTCTCTGCCCCATCCCCCACCAGCCCCAGCCCACAAAATCTCACCAGGTGAGGTGGACATGATGGGGAAGGTTGTTGTAGAGGTACGGGAAGGCGATCTTGTACTCGGTCCGGATAGGCTGCCGGATGATGATTTTGTTGATGTCGTTGAATTCATTCCAATCCTCGTCCCTTTGAAGCCAGATGAGAAAGAACTCTGTTGGAGGGGCTGCTCAGAGAGTTGCCTGAGAGGACAGGCGGGGCTCTGCCTCCCCACCCCAGCAGAAATCAAAGGATCCGCTCACGCTACTGCCAGGCCCACACACCACCTTAAACCATCAAGCTGAGTTAGCTGTGCTCACGTGTGCCCTGACCGTCCCAAACCAGTAAGCCCTGAAACAACGCCTGGGACGGCCCAATGAACGCCATGACAACTCAGCCACCTGGATGCAACGCAAGCAAGCCCTCTGCTCCTCCTACAGACCCCTCACAACCTTGCGCTCCTCCTGGCCCCCCACAGCCTTCAAGGCAAAGCCTCTGCTACTTACTGCAGGTTGATGTCTCGAACCAGGGGCTCAAACTTGGGGCCCCCTGGGATGGCCATGTTGAGAGCCTTGGAGGTAAAGAAGGCCTTCAGGTCAAAGAGGTAAAAGTAGTTGTCGTCAACAAGGTCTGTTAGAAGTTGGTTAGCCAGGCGGTAGAGTGTGGACATCATGGGGAGGGTGAACTGCCATCGCTGGTAGGTGGAACCATTGACGTACCTGCAGCCCAGAACAGAGCGTGGCGTCACCGAGACCACTGGCAGGCAGCTTTTAGCCACGGCCCTTTTACACAAACACTCTGTTCTGCATGCAAGAGCTTAGGGCCCTCAGGCTGTTTCTGCAGCTTTTCTGGACTCTCCTCAGGATCACAGCATTAACTGCAGAGACAGAACACGGTCTCTCTCCGTGAAGCAGGAGGCACCCGGAGCCTTTCGCTGGCCCAGCAATGGGAGACACATACCCTGCCGCAGGATCCAGCCCCCTCCTCAGGCCTGGGAGCAGGAGCCTCATCAGTTCTCCAGCCGGGGGGGGGGGGGGGGGACTTGGCAACATTTCTCTAACCCTAACCGCCCCCCCCCCCAAGAAGAGAACTTGTAGGGACACCCACTTGCGGTTGTCTTTTAGGGGCTGGTGGTCATAGAACCAGTCCAAGACAGGAGCGTCTTCCTCCGGGTCCAGCTCCAACTGGATGGCTTCCAAGGGCTCCACATCCAGGATGTTGTCTGCGTAGTCAAGGGGGGGCTCTTCATCGTCAAAGGGCGGGAAGCGCATTCGCTTGAAGTGCCGCCGGTCCCTCTTCTCCCGTCTCATCATGATCCACATGGACCTTGGAAGAAATGGAAGTCAGCCGTGGTCCGAGGCCAACCTTGGGCCTCTGCCCCAAGCGCCGGCTGGGGAGGCTCTTACCCCCACTGGGCAATGTACACCGGCTCAATCACCCACGGGATCTCGTTCACAAAGGAGATGGCACCGGTGATATGGTATAGGACGGGAACATCACGGATCTGCTCCCAGGGCATCGGCATGTTCTCCAGGAGCTTCAGAACTGCGTGAGGCATGTACTTCAGGGCCCTGTGACAAGGGGAAATGGGCAAAGCACCTTACACCTAGAGTCAGGCCTAGTCACCACTTCATTCAGGTTGACTGGCACAGCCATTACAATGCTGAGAAGCACTGGCAGGAAAAGTCTGCTCAGCTACCAGAGTGCAATTCTCAAATGCCCGGGAATTTCCCTGCCAGAAGCAAGCACAAGAACCTATGAAGGCCCTTCAGTCTAGCCTGGTGGGAGAGAAGGTAGATCTCACCTTGGAAGGGGGAAGAGAGCAATGAACTCTTAAGACAAAAGACAACTCCATCCTGGGAAAGTGGAAAGTGTGAGAAAGAAACTCAAAATAACCCTGCCTCAATTTTGTCTGGTACAAGATGAGGCAGAGGGAACTCTGACTGGCTTTCAAGGCTCTGTTCTTCTAGCCTGCAATAACAAAGCACGTTCCTAGAGTCTCTGCTGCTTCTGTTTCTTGGCCCACCTCAAAGGCTGACAACCATCTTGATACCCCAGCCGAAGAGGTTAATGAAAAGGGCTGCTGGCTATGGCAGCAGGAGATTTCTGTGCGTGAAGACTCCAAGGGAAGCCTTAAGGTGCATAGTGGGTCCTTCGGGGACTCTGCCCAGGTCCAGGTGTAGACCCCTCAGGCTCCACACCCCAAAAAGGATCTGGAATGGCATGACTAACGTGCTCCACCTCTTCCTCCTCCAGATCTGTCAGTGTAGCATCCAGATCAGTGCATTTTAAGAGACTTAGCAAAATGGCCAACACGAAAATTACAAGGGGTCTTCTGGGGTTCAAACTAAACCAGAGCAATCTTTGACCACCCAAAACATCTACTGAACAGCATCAAGCAAACAGTCATGACCATGAACTTCTTACGCTTTTAACTCTGAGATCTTCTCAGTGAACATGTGTGTGTTGGAGTTGAAAAGTGCACAAACTCAGCCAAGCCTCACCCCTGGCTTTTTCTCAGTGAAAAAGTAACTTCTGCAATTGTCCAACACCCCAGTTCAAGAAAGCAGCAGCATTTTTTCTAATTCTCACCCCAAATACACTCGCTTGTCGTGACGGAATTTCCGGTTGGTCATATCCCCATGATCACGGATGATTTTCCTCACATGCTCAGGTGGCATGTCCTCCTTTTGGGCATCCACAAAGCCAAACTTCCTCTTCTCAGCATAGCGCTTGGCCTGCAACTGCTGCCATTTGCGGGCTGAAAGGAGAGAGCCGCCCCCCACGTGAAAGCCTCTTCACTCAGCCCCTGGGATCCCACCCCCACCCCCAGCTGGGAGCAGCTGGGACAAAGCCTCTTCCTGCCAGATGCACACGCATGCCACGACTGTACCTTTCTCCTGCAATTTCTCCTCCGACATGTAGTCAGGCAGTGGAGCCAAGGGTGTAGGCATGGGAGGGCATGGCCCGCGGAAAGGGAACACTCCTGCCATGGTGAGAAGTGCAAGCTGGGAAAAAGAAGAGACAACCCCTGACTGAGAGAGAGGCAGAGGCAGACCCCTATTTCTACCGGCTCCGTGTTTCCTCTTTGGCAAAGCTGCCCCAATACACCTTCCTGCTCTCCTAAGCACACAAACTCCTGGAGAAGCAGAAGAAACACAACCAGTAAGAAGGAAAGTATCTGTCACATTGAAATGCAGGGAAGAAACAGCAGCAACAGTGCCTTGGTAGCTTGATCCAGAAAATATCTAAACAATATTTTATGAACGTGTAGACTGAGTACACAGAAAAATGACTACCGCTGACCCTGCAGTCCTAACACAGAGCCAAATTTACCCGCAGAGCTTCACAGAAGACATTTGCTTTTCTTATTTACAGCTGACCATCACCCACCTGCCCATTATACTCAGGATGATTTCCAGTTTCATGAGAATCTTAAAAAACCCAGCAGCAGTATTCCACTGCTAATTTGTATGGGGACAAGAAAAATGAAAATGAGCATGAAAACTTCCAGAAGGGGAGCTACAAAGGCTGAAATAACAGAAACTAACACATTCAGAACAATATAAGTGTCTGCGGACTAGGGATAATTTTTCTAGGTTTTTGACCTGCATCTCTCCGCATGTTATTCTCCATGGAGAAAAAGCACAGGATAAAGCAGGACAAAAAGAGATCACTGTGGAAAGTGGAGACGGATCTGTTCAGGCTTAGGGGAGCATCTCCAGGCCAGTCTGATGGCTAGTTGGCCGCTCCTTGACAATCTGTTGCCAGGGCCATGCTCTTTCCAGGGCCAGGCAAAGCAGCAGCCCTCTTATAAAAGCTGTAGGTATGCTGGAGGGGGGCACCAGAGGTTTATGGCTTTCACTGTAGCCCCTCCATTCTGCCCACCCCCACAATTCAATCACATGCCCTTCTTTGGTATCTGTTTCTATACCCCAAACAGGCATTTTTCTAAAGCAAAGGATATGGCAACCCCTGTCCATTGAGGCCCAAGACTTTGCATCCCCCCTAGCAGAAATGGAAAGGCAGGCTGAGACCCTGATTTCAAGTTGGACCGTGAGACTTGGCTCCACAGGAGGCCGAGGAACTTGCAGTGGTAAGAACACTGGGGAACCTGGCAATATAACGTTGGAATTCTTGGTTTTAAAAGCACAACTGCAGATAATTCCAATGAGGAGAAAAAGAAAGGGGGAAGGGCCATGTGGCTATCCAAAATGCATAACCAACACCTCTAAACTGAAGGGGACCAAGTGACACAGGAATGGCACAAACAGGTATCCCAGGGTACTGAAAGAAATGGTGGTGGTCTGGTTGAACCCATGTTTGCACTTTGAGAAATCCCGAGAACTCGTGGTGTGTCAGATGGCTGGAGAAGCGCAAACGTTGTTATATTTGAAAAAGGGAAGAGAATACCTGGGAAGCTTCTAGAGCAAATCATAACGAGATGGATCCATAAGCACTGAAAACAGTTGCCAGAAATCAGTATATATTCATTAAGAATACACTGTCAGGCTAACTTTATCCTCAAGATTGTGGGAATGCTGTTACATATGTTTGGTTGCAGAAAACATCTAATACTCTGTGAGATACAAATTAGCAAACAAATAAATTGTAGGTTGGATGACAGAATGTTCAGCGGGTCCTCATCAAACCAAAGGAAGGTATTGAATGGGGCGACATAAGAATTAGTTCTAAAACCTCCATTATTTTATCAATGATTTGGATTAAGAGTTGGAAAAAATAATTACCAGATTTTCAGATGACACAAATGGCTCCAATAACTAATACCTTTGAATAAAGAAATAAAATACAAAACAATCCTGATGTGTTCAAAAAATAAGCTGAAACTAACAGAATGAAAATTAACAGAGACAAGTGCAAACTACTATGCAAACCAAATGCATGCTGTAGAATTGAGGATATCTGGCTTAGTAATAAACAGCACTTTCAAAAAAGATTTTGGGATAGCAGTTGATGTAGACTGCAATATGATGTAGCTGTAAAGATGACAAATGCAGCTCTAAACTTCATCAATAGAAGTACAATTTCCAAACAGGTCTCTTCTATTCTGCTTTGGTCAGATGCCACCTTAAATGCTGTGTCCAATTCTGGGAGCCACGTTTTAAAAAGGATTCAGATATACTGGAACAGGTTCAGAAAAGAGCAGTGAGGACGAACAAGGGATCAGAAACTGAATCTTGACCAGGGAAGATCTATTCTTCAAGAAAAAAAAGGTTCTCTCTCAGTCCAGAGGGCTGGACACCGAGCAGCAGATTTAAGTCACAAGAAAGCAGATTCTTAACCGTAAAAATTCAACGGGGGGACCGAGTCCAGTTCAAAAGGCACAGTGAACAATGGGAGGAGGTCCAGAGGAGGACCCCTCAGGCGGCGATGGCGGCTCCGGGAGAAAAAAAGGGCCGGGGACGCGCAGCCCACAGAAAAAAAGGACGCGGGGGGATCCCGAGAGCAGCCTAGCCACAGGCTACCGCGCGGAGCCGGAGGCGACTCGCTCTCTCTTGCCTGACCAGGCCCGGGGCGCTGAAGCTGCGAGGAGGCGGGCCCAGGTTGGGACCCTCGGGCGAGGAGCCGGGAGCCATTTCCGGGTGCTCCGCACCGGCAGAGGGAGGGCTGGATGGCCGCTGCGGCCCCCTCAAGCGGGGAGGACCCCCCTGCTCCGGCCCAGAGACTGCGAGACCCCCCGCCCCCCGCAGGCCAGGCGGGACGGAAAGGCCAAGGCTGCTCCGGCCTGAGCGCAGCGCGCGCGTGGAAAGAGATCCCGGGGCGCTCCCGCACCTGTCCTTCCCACGCGGGGGCTCCGGCCACTGCCGCGCCCGTTCGCTCCGACCAGGGACTCCCCTTCCGCTTCGCTGCCGACGCGCGAAACTCCGCTAATGGCGGCGGCAGCGAGCACCGCTCTGCACGATCCCAGCCAACACTGCGCAGGCGCAGGGCTCCGGAACCGGATGTGGAGGCGGGACCAGGACTGAGGCTCACCAATCAGCGCCGGCTTCGAAGGACAATTTTCCTCCATTCGCACCGGAAACGATCGAAGCCCTTCCGGCGTCGGCTAGTGAGGTCCGTGGCTCCGTTAGACCCTTCGCACGCGCCCCACTTTAGAGCCAGGATACTCGCGCGGGGCTGTCCGGGGCTCTCTTGGAGGATTCCGCAGATTCACACGACGCGGCGAACGGCGATTGACTAAGCAGGCGCTGAGCAAGGCTGCTTTGGAGACGCGTGTCTCTCTCCTGCTGCTGCGTTGGCTGGATCCACCCAACACGCTGGGCTAAACACGACCCCGTGACTCCCCGACAGCAGTTAGTTAAACCGTGTTTATTAACCACAACGGAGCCCTCGCTCGCTACTTAGGCGGGGAGTTGGCCGAACTCCCCGCGACCCAAAGAGGAACCGCGTTCCTGCTTCATGCAGCGGGGGGGGGGGCGGTTTCCTGCCCCAATGTTGTTGTTTATTCGTTCAGTCGCTTCCGGCTCTTCGTGACTTCATGGACCAGCCCACGCCAGAGCTTCCTGTCGGTCGTCGACACCCCCAGCTCCCCCAGGGACGAGTCCGTCACCTCTAGAATATCATCCATCCACCTTGCCCTTGGTCGGCCCCTCTTCCTTTTGCCCTCCACTCTCCCCAGCATCAGCATCTTCTCCAGGCTGTCCTGTCTTCTCATTAGGTGGCCAAAGTATTTCAGTTTTGCCTTTATCATTCCCTGAAGTGAGCAGTCTGGCTTTATTTCCTGGAGGATGGACTGGTTTGATCTTCTTGCAGTCCAAGGCACTCTCAGAATTTTCCTCCAACACCACAGTTCCAAGGCATCGATCTTCCTTCGCTCAGCCTTCCTTATGGTCCAGCTCTTCCCGCCCCAAACGCCTCCCGTATTCTCTAAACATGGAAAAAAATAAAAAAGGCAAGAAAGCCAGCTGGTTGACTTTGCAGCTGTCACTCCCTCTCAGCCCAACTCACCTCACAGGGTTGTTGTGAGGAAAAGAGGAGGAAGGAGTATTAGGTATGTTCCCTGCCTTGATTTATTTATGAAAATAATAAAGGGATTTAAAAAATCATACACACATCATATATTTCGTCTAAAAACTCTGAAATGGTATAACAAAAACAATACAATGAAATTTTGGGAAAGGTGGATTTATTTTAACAATATAACAAACTTCTCAAGAAACCATCGCTGGACCCTACTGTACTGGATAATTTTCGTCCAGTCTTCCACCTCCCCTTTTTGGGTTAGGGTTAGCGTGCACCTAGAAGGGGTAGTCACGGCATCACTTACCCAGGATGGAGATATACAATTAAGTGGTGGCGTTGCAGCTCCTGAGGGTTCTGGATGAAATGGATTATCTAGACACCTTTCAGTCAGGTTTCAGGCCCGGATATGGGACGGAAACAGCATTGGTCACACTTAGGATCTCTGGCAGGAGCAGGATGGTGGCTCTTCTTGACCTCTCAGTGGCTTTTGATACCATTGACCATGGTATCCTTTTGGGGCGGCTCAGGGAGCTGGAGGTGGGTGGCGTGGTTTTGTGCTGGTTCACCTCCTTCCTCCAGGGCCTGTCCCAATCAGTGTTGATAGGAAGTGAGAGGTCCAACCCTCGACCCCTCCTTTGTAGGGTGCCGGTTCTGTCTCTGCTCCTTTTTAATATCTATGTGAAACCACTGGGTGAGATCATCCGTCACCACAGGATGAGGTATCAACATGCAGATGATACTTAATTGTATATCTCCATCCCGGGTGAGGTAAGTGATGCTGCCACCACCCTTTCCAGGTGCCTGGGAGCTGTGGAGGCCTGGATGGGGAACAACAGACTTTGGCTGAACCCTGGTAAGATGGAGTGGCTGTAGGTTAAGGGCTCTTCTGTATCCGGGATTTTGTCATCTTTGCTGCTGAATGGGGTTGCAGTGCCCCAGACAGACCTGGTGATCTGGGGGCCCTCCTGGACTCACGGCTCCTGCTCGAGAGCAGGTGGCAGCCATGGCCAGGAGGGCCTTTGCACAACTTTGTGTTGTGCACCAGTTACGCCCCTTCTTGGATCGGGAGGTTCTTCGAAAGGTCACTCATGCCCTTATCATCTCCCATATAGACTATTGCAATGTGCTGTACATGGGGCTACCCTTGAAGAGTATCTGGAAGCTACAGCTGGTCCAGAATGCAACCACGCGGGCTATCTTTGGTGCCCTTAGAAGGGCACATGTAACACCTCTGCTCTGCGAGCTGCATTGGGTGCCAGTTTGCTTCTGGGTCTAATTCAAGGTGTTACTACCTTTAAAGCCCTACAGGGTATGGGGCCAGGCTACCTGAGGGACCTCCTCTTCCCCATTACGTCAACCTGTCCCACGTGGTCAGGCAGAGAGGGCATGTTGCGGACCCCATCGGTAAGAGAATTCTGTCTGGCAGGGTCCACAAGGCGGGCCTTCTCTGCAGTAGGTTCCGCCCTCTGGAACAGCTTGCCCCCGGGAAGTGAGGTTGGCCCCATGGCTCCTGGCCTTTCAGAGGAATTTGAAAACCTGGCTCTGCCACCTGGCTTGGGGCAGGGAGGGGAGTCATCATGTTTGGGGATGGCTAGTGCCCTAGAGCGCTCGTCGCATACAAGGACTGAGTTATTATCCACCATTTGGACTCTATTTTTACCCATAATTATTGTTTATTGGTAACTTTTTAGATATTGTATTTTTATGTATTGTAAATTTGTTGTATGTTTTACTGATTATTATTGTAAACCACCCAAAGTCCCTCTGGTGGGAGGAGATGGGCAGTGACAAATTTGATAATAAATAAATGAACGAACGAACCAGTTTGGTCTAGTGGTTAAGGCACCAGGCTAGAATCCAGGAGGCTATGAGTTCTAGTCCTGCCTTAGGTATGAAAGCTGGCTGGGGGACTTCGGGACAGTCCCTCCCTCCAAGCCCAACTCACCTCACAGGGTTGCTGTGGGGAAAATAGGAGGAAGGAGTATTAGGTATGTTTGCCACCTTGAATTATTTATAAAAATAAGGGATAAAAGTCTTTTTTAAAAATGCTACAAAGCGGAGATTTGGGGGCAGCACAGGACCAGAGGACTATCCCAGCCTGTTCGTTCAGCTCAGCACCTGATTCCAACAGGCATCAACTCACCTGTCTTCCAGATAGAATCTTTTCCAGCTCCCCAGAGAAACTGGACAGGAAACCTGAGACTGAGGGCCAAAACCGTGAGTGGCCTTTTCCCTCCATCACCCAGAAAATCACAAATTGTTTCTTTGTAAAATTTATCTAACTGTGCTTACAGAAATGATGCAAAGCAAGTTTGATCAGCTGTCTGGGGACACCTTATATGACCTCTCCTTTGGGGGTTGAATCTTCCGTGTGTAGCCCCAATTCTGTTCACATGGATGGTGCTGTGGCAGACTCCATAGGGCTATTTCAGCCCCGGGCAGCAGCTTTCCCTTCTGACTTGTCTCTCCCAGTCACCTTCAGGGTCAAGGACTTTCCCTCTGCGTACTGAGAAGGGCCTGTCTGCCTGCCAGGCAGGGCCAAAGATTAGCATTCACTAAAGATTCTTTATTGTTGTTGTTGTGTGCACACACATCTGTACGGCTTGTTCCAAAAAGAAAAAAAATCATATAACAGCTCTGTAATCCCAGGTTTGGAGAGAATTTCTGGGCTTTTAGTAGGTTAAAGGCAGTGGCACGTGGCATCAGGACGGCAATCACCGGGGACAGGTCTGGTTAATAATATCTTGCCTTGGCTGTGTTTGAGAAGCCAGAAGGGACAGAGGCTGACAGCAGTAAACATGCCTGAATGCGTGTGGGACGCTGCCTTCCTTAGCCCAGAGAAGGAAGAACTGTGGGGCTTGCTTGCAACTCTTTTCTTGGGAGTAAAAACTACGGGGGCGGGGGGGATTGCTGTCCTACGGCTGTGGCAGCAGAACTGCTAGCGGAGCCCCAGGGGTGGTGACTGAGTCCTTGCTACTTTTTCACGCCCATGGTTCCCAAGCCCTCGGAGCCTGTTCCAACCCCACTTGCACCTGCACAGGTGACATTGACCTACAAACGTTAGCAATCCAGACCCTGAGTTGAAGGGCAGTAAAATCACAGGCAGGTTCCTTAAGAAATTCCATTCTGCAGAGACAATCAGCCGTAGGCATTGGGAAGAGGAAGTTGAGACAGTCTCTCTGCCACACACTTCTATGGCCTGGCAGGATCTCGGGGTGGGGTTTGAAGGGGGAGGGGTGGACCTAAGACCACCTGTCCCAGGAGGCTTGCTTTGCACAGGGAAGTGTGCCAGAAGTAAACATCAGAACACAGGTTGCACAGGGCCAAGTCATTTCAATAAGCCCCCTCCCTCATGGTGGGGCAAAGCAGGTCCCATCCTTGACCCCTTGCTGTGTGACCATCACTCCCAGCCCTCCCACCAAACTGGGCACCACGACACTATTTCATGGAGCTCTCCCGAAAACCTTGCCCTCGCTCCCATCTCTGCGTTACTCAGCCGGAGGGGCTCCCAAGCAGCTGGCAGCTTAGGAATCCCCCTCTACACCCCTCCCCTGCCTGCATGCGCACTCCTGCTTGCTCTCCCTTCCCTTGGCGCTTGGAAGGGAGCCAGGCGCTGCTACTTCTTGTGAGATGGGAGAAAGTCGCTGCGTAGTAAACGGCAGAAGAGAATGATATTGATGGACAGCATGACGACCATGCCCACTGCACCCATGGCATAGGGGGCTGTCGGGACATTCTCCCGGTTAAGAACCAACCAGCGGGTCATCCAGGCCAAGATCATGATGCGGAACACCAGGTAGGTGCCAAGGTTGACGAGGCTGGTGAGGCGGAAGGAGGTGGTGTGGGCCAAGCCGGCCATCAGCAGGATTGTCCGCAGGTGCAGGAAGACAGAGTTGATCTCCACCAGCAGGGCCACCATGGCGAAGCCCACAAAGCGATGAATCAGGAAGGCAAAGCCAAAGCAAACAATCACCTGGAAGACAGCAAGGCTGAGCTGGCTCTGGCTGTGGGAAGATGCCTTCCCCTTGTTGGTGCACGGCTGGTGCATTCTGCCCACGTTTCCTGGGGAAAGCTGCAGGAATTGGGTGTCAAGCTGCAGGCAACAGCTAGGAACCCATCCCTCTGGTCCTGACTGTCACTACTAAAGCAGCCAGCAGTCCTCCTCAAGCCTGCTTCTGCCTCCCCTCCCAATTGTTCCTTCAGGCAGACCAAGGCTGACCTCCATCCTGATCCATGGGCACAGGCCAACGCCTCAGAGAGTGGGCTCCATGGCAGAAAGCAGGACACATACGGCTGCAGCAAAGGGTCAAGGCCTACAGCCCCCCACACCCAGAGTTTCAAAAGCTAGCTGTAACCCTTAACAGTGGAAGGATCTCAAACTCGTCTAAACATTCAGTCCACTTTTCAACAATGACCCGTTAAGTTTCTGCGGTTGATAAAAAACATGAGCATTCTGCCACTCTCTCACCCCATATCTTAGTTCCCAGCCAGTTCCTGGGGGAGAGTGGCAACTACTTATGGGAGGAAGCTGGCAAACCCCTGCATTGACTAGGGCCAATTCAAAGCATCAGTTGTGGAAGGCTGGGCTCTCCCTGAACAGCTTCTGCGGGACAAGTCTGTTTTTCCCTGCAAGATGTGCTTAAGGCGGATTGCAACAAATTTAGCTGCTTAGGTTGGAGGTTAATCTCAGCCTCTGCTAAATTTAATTCTGACAAGTGGGAAATCTACAGAAACCAGGAGAGAGATGGCAACCCCCTACTGAAGCCGGGAGGCACACAGGCTCCCTCCCTGGGGTAGTCCAAACTGGAAGAGGCTGGTGGCCCTTGGCTAGATTCCACAAAGGCACAATCTGCACAGCCTCAGGGGCCCTTCTGCCTTCCTTGTCCCTTCTGTGTTGAGGCTGAGGGGAGGGACCCAAGCCAGCACAAACTGTAAAAAAAAACCTCGGTGATTCCTCCATCCTTGCTGTAACTCAGCCTACCTGGAAAGACATCAGATGGCCAGTGGGCGATGGGTGGGCACAGCTGCAGCAGCAATTTTGGCTGAAACTGAGGCTGGACACCCATGGCCTAGGCATGGCAGCCTTCAGCAAACAGTGGTTCTGGCCAGCTTCCCTTTGTGTAACTTGCAGGGCCACAGGTATAAAATGAGGTCAGGGCAGCTCTGGGGTGCTTCACCTCACCGAGAATATGGGCAGGCATGCCCATCTGCTCCCCCCACCTGGGGCAGGGGGCTAATCTAAGCCTTGTTGTTCCCCTGAAAATACCTAGCATAGGTGAAGCACCAATCTACGTGCTGAAAGAGGCTCTGGATATATTTTATTCGTTATATGTGGCACCCTGGGTGCTCTCTGAGCTTGGCTGTTTGCTTGCAGACATTTCGTTACCTGACTAGGTAACATCATCAGGGCGAGGGAGGGTGGGGTTTGCTCCCTGTTGTATACGTACAGTAGCTTGCCCTGCCAATGTTGGTGGAATGTGGTTTTCTCCTTGGTAGTTCCTCGATTAGGGCCTTGTTTCCTGCTTGATTGTTCATCTGGTGTTAATCCCTGCTTATCTTAGTGTTGGCTGCTGGAGGGGATCTGCTCTGGTCTTTTGGTTTCCTTCTCAGCTTTTTGTTGTCTCTTTGAATGGTGTGTAAATATGGTGTATCTTTATGTGTCTGTTGATGGCTGATTTGTCTGAATGCCAAGCCTCAAGGAATTCCCTAGCGTTTTTGGATCTGGCTTGGTCTGGGATGCTCACAGGTTCCCAGTTGAAACTGTGGTTGAGTCTGTCCATGTGCTGTGAGATTGAGTTTTCATCGTGCCTCCTGACTGCTCGTTGGTGCTCGTGGGTGCGCTCGGCTAGTCTCCTGCCTGCCTGTCCTACACAGCAGCTGTGACAGTCCTTGCCCTGCATGCTGCAGATGGCTCCTGTTTTTCTGTTCATGGACTACTGCCCTTTTGGTGCACTTTAGATGTCTTGGAGGGCTTTCGTTGGTTTGTGTGCTGCAGTGACGCCGTGTGGTTGCGGTAGTCTGGGGGTTGATTCTGTTTGGGATGTATGGCAGTGTTTTCCTTTTCACAGCTTATGCTGGTTGTGCTGCAATGGGCTGAGTGGTCAGGCACTTTTTATTTATGTTGCTGGGCTTCTAGGCTGCTGCAGCCACAAACAACCAAGCAATGCAGAAGAAACAAACCAATAATATTATCACTGGGAAAGTTACAGTGCTGGGAAAATGAATCGCTGTAACCAGACAAGGAAAAACCTTCCAGCAGGGACAGGGTCACAGCCTTTCTGCCCCCAGGAGCCTGAGGGGAGAACCACATTGCACAGTAACGGGCCGTCTGGGGATCGGGAGGCACCCACAGAGAATGCTTGCCTCTGCGGTCCCCGATGATGGCATTCCCTAGGGAAGGAGCTGGAGGGATCCCACTCTAGAGCTCCTGCTAGATTCACGGGAGATACTACCAGGGGCAGGTGATCCTGTACTGATCCAGGCCCTGATCCCTGAGGGGCTTAAAAATGACAACCAGCACCATGAATTGTGCCCGGAAGCCAACTGGCAACCAGTGCAGTTCTCAATTGGTGTTAGGGGGCAAAGTGGGGAGCCCCTGTAATTGCTCAAACTGCCACATTCTCAACCAGTCGTAGGCTCTTTGAGAGCAGCCCTGAGCAGCGGGTGCTGCAATGGTCCAATCAAGAGGTGACTCAGTTATGAGAAACTGTGAGTAGAGTTGGACCTCAGCCTGGAATCCTGAATCTGCACAGCCAAAGAGAACTGAAATCCAGCACACCTGGAGGGCTATGCAAAACCAGCATGCAGCTTCCCTCTGGAAGCAATCCCTGGCTGGTTGGACAGTTAATTTCTGCCTACCTCCTGACAGACATCAGCTGGCCTCTGAGGGCAAGAAGAAAAGCACGCTCGCGGCCGAGCCCTCCAAGTCTACTCTCCCAAGCGCAAATGCCCATACCAGTCCAGCTATGTCCACCTACGACCGGCTCTGCATGCTCCAGGCTGCAGAATGGACAGGGGTCCACACCCTCCTCTGGTTTGCTTTCCCCACAAAGCCAGGGTCTTTCCTTCTCTCTGTCAGGTGAGGAATGTCCTGCTTGCTTTGGGGAGTGTGCCCAGGGTCTGCCTTTACAACCATTCACGTGTCTTGTAAAGCCACCCTGCTTTCTGGCACTCCAGACTATCAGCTGTTTACCAGACAGAATATACATGGACACTTTCTCTCCCTCTCAGGTAGAATCGCATTGGTTTTGGCACATATATGACCTGAAGATGCCCTCCCTTTCTCCAGCCAGAATTCAGATACCAAGACTAGGTAAAAGGAGAGGAGAAGCATTGTTTCCTAAGCCTCTGATTTAAAGTTGCCATCTACAAGAATTTGGAAATCCAAGAAAAGCAAGTGGGAAGCATGCTGCATTAATCTGTTTTTTTCCCCTAAGGAATACGTAACAAGTTTAACTAAAAATAACATGTAAGATTACCTGTTATTTGGAGCATGTATTGCTAGTTAAGCTTAGTGTCTGGAGTCTCTATAAAAGCTTGGTCATTGTTCTTATGCAGCTGGGAACTGCTTTGCCTTTACCGCTTCGCCTTTGCCTCCCACCCACATTATCTTGTGGTCTGCAGGAACTTCGTATTTCTCCAATGGAGGTTCTTTTAAGACGGTCTCCATTATTTCATCAGTGCTGTGTTTTTATCTTACCCACCGCTGAATAGGATGTGGGAGCCCTCTTTCTCAGCCACGTTGGGCCTAGTGGGAGGATGCCACGTGCCCTGGAAGAGAGCTGGCGCCAGCAGCAACCAGCAGGCCATCGCACTGCCCGAGGACCTTTGAGATCTTCATCCCACTGGGTCATTCTTGCTGTGGCAACAGGCGCTGAGTCCCATGCTCATTGTTCAGAGAGGAGGACTGAACAGACCCCTCTCCCCCAGGAGGAGCCCAGGCCTAGCCAGAAGAGGCTTATCTGCCAGCTCTCCCAGCCACTCTGCACCCTCGGAGGTTGGCCGGGGAGAAGGACCCCTTCCTACCCTCTCACCCCCTACCCAGAACAGTGACATCTCCTGGGCATGAGAAACGGTAACTCACCACCGAGTGATGGAAGAGCAGCTCCCAGCACTCCCGTAGCTTCTGATTACACATCATGTCCAGGAAGTCCTGCACGAAATAGCCTGCGGAAGAAGAGGCATCCCCTCAGCAAGCAGCCTTCTCTCTGCTGCAGATTCACGAGGCCCCACGCGCCCCAGCAGGAGAGCCTGGCATGGGCACAGGGCTCTCCTTTGGGACATTACTCCCACACTTACATTTCAGACCAGCAGGGCAAGTTTACTGGAGACGCTGCTGGAGAGGGTGTCGCCTGGTGAACGTGGAGCAAAGCGGAGCTGCAAGCCCAGCACTCCTGGAATTGTGGGCCGGATGGGCAGAGAGAAAGGGCTGCAACCAGAGGTGAAAAGCCCAAGGGAAACCGCAGAGGAAGTCATTCTGGAGCAGCCCCTGCAGGTCACCCCTGCACCAGTGCAGTTCGGGTGGGAAAGCCTCATCCGGAAACCGGGAAAAAAGCCCAAAGAGCCAGCAGAAAAAGAGGGGAAATCTAGGGAGACCAAAAGCAGCAAGGAATGGCCTGAAAGGAGGACCTGCTGGGCTCACTTTTGCCGCCGCCCCCCCGGACCCAAAAGGAAACCGTGGGAGCAGCTCAAGGAAGTCAGTCTGCAGCAGAAATGGAAAGAGTTTGGGCTAGTGGTAAAGAGGCGAGTGGGTTGGTAGATCTAGGGAGCTGAAGACTCTGGTATGCCCCCATCTGGTAAGAAACACACCGAGGATGGGCAAGGGCCATCTGACAAGGGCATTTGGAACCACGAGGAGGCCCCTTTGGTGAAGGCCTAGGGCAAACATGCCACTTGTCAGTACAGGCAGAACATGGTGAAAACGACTGGCTTCAGGTTGGCAAAGGAGCGAGACAAGGCTGCATCATCTTCCCTTATTTATTCAGCCTATATGCTGAATGTAAATATTAAGGGAACCTGGACTGGAAAAACATAGAACGGCTTTAAAATTGGAGGAAGAAACATCAATAACCTGCGCTATGCTGACACTACCCCGATAGCCAAAAATGCAAAGGACCTGCAAGACCTAACGAAGCTCAAGGAGCACAGTGGAAAAATGGGACTAAAATTAAATATAAAAATGACCACACTAATAGTAACAGGTAAAACCAGCCTTTGAATTCACAGTGAGATTATCGAAGTGGAGGAGAGCTTCTGCCTTTTAGGATCAACCATCAACAGAAAAGGAACAAGCAGTCAAGAAATATGCCGCAGACGAGCACTCGGCAGAGCAGCCACGAAGGTCTTGGAAAAGATATTCAGATGCTGGGATGTGTCTCTACCTACAAAGATCAGAATTGTGGAGTCCTTGGTGCTCTCTGAGCCTTGTTGTTTTCTTGCAGATGTTTCATTGCCAGACTAAGCAACATCTTCAGTGGCACTGAAGATGTTGCCTAGTCCGGCAATGAAACGTCTGCAAGAAAACAACAAGGCTCAGAGAGCACCAAGAGTTCAACCCTGAGCTACAAATATTTGCTTCGATTGGATCAGAATTGTGCAAGCCACGGTATTCCCCGTGACACTCTATGGAAGTGAAAGTTGGACTTTAAAGAAGCAGGATGGGAAGAGTATTGACGCCTTTGAACTTTGGCGTTGGAGAAGACACCTGAGAATCCTGTGGACAGCCAAGAGAACAAACCGATGGATCATCTAACTAATCAGCCCAGAGGTCCCACTCAAGGCACAAATGGCCAGGCTCAAATTGTCGTACTTCGGACACACGATGCGAAGACCCAGCTCTCTGGAGAAGGCTCTGATGCTGGGGAAGGCGGAAGGAAAGGGACAAGGGGGATGACCAGAGCAAGGGCGATGGACCTAGTTACAGTAGCGATGGGGGCACCGTTGGAAGAGCTGAAGGACCAGGCTGGGGACAGATCATTACAATGAAAATCTATCTTATGTGGTTGCTAGGAGTCAAAAACAGCTTGATGGCACGTAATCAATCAATCAACTGGAACAGAAATGGTTCTGTAATAGAGATACTAAGGGAAAAAGTTTTCAGGTGGGATAAAAGGTTTTGTTATTACTTCCTAGTTCAGAGTGCAAGTTGCAAGTTAAGTGGCAAGGCCCATATAAGATTGTGAGCAAAACAGGACTAGTGAATTATAGGACCGACATGGGGAAACACAAGCCAAAGGTGAACCATGTTAATCTGTTGAGCAAGCAGGTGGATAGGGAATGAAACACTTTCAGTTGCACCAGTTTGAACGCAAATGAGATTATGCTACCTGTACATTCTAAATCAGAACTAGAGACACAAAACTCGAGCAAGATACAGATTAATCCAGAACTACCACACAACCAGAAAGAGGATTTACAAAAGGTAGAGTTTTTTAATACATTCACTAAAGAACCAGGATCCACTACACTGATCAAGCATAAGACAGACGCAGGAGGCGCCAGACCCACAGTTCAGTGTCCATGCACTGACAGACACAATGAACAAGGAGGTGCAGACAATACTTAGTCTAGGAGTGATTGAGAGATCTTGTAGTGATGGGCATCACCAACTGTTTTACTACCAAAACCAAATGGAGAAGTTAGATTTTGTGTGGCTCTAAGGAAATTAAACTAAGTCACTATGGTTGATAATTACAGTATCCCATGCCAAGAACAGATGAGTTGGTGGATAATTTAGGGAAAGCTAAGCATCTTCCACCTTAGATTTATTGAAAGGATATTGGCGGATTCCTTTGGAAGAGTCCCCTCATGGAAAGACAGCAGAAGGGGGTTAAGGTAGGAGCTGACACAGAACGGCACCAGCTCTTCTAGCAGTGGCTTCCCACTGCTGACCCACATTCGCTTGTTAGCAAGGATCACACCGCATCACGTCCCGAGCCTTAGCATGCTGCGTGGGCCTGGCCCGTGGGGTTAGCTTATGCCAGCCCTACCAGTGGGGGAACCCAGCAAGGCCAGCAATCAGGTTACGCAAGCCCGGCCCCTGCCCTGGGTGTCAGCTGGCAGGGGCCCAGCCAATAGCCTCACTAACAGGGTTGGTTCAGGCCCTGCTCTTGGATGAAATTGGGAGGAAATGATTCAGCTGGTAGAGACAACTTTTTGCCAGAGGCGGCAGCCAGCCTCTCTCTTCATGGTTTTTCCCGGCTTGCACATGACCACAGGAGGATCCCCCCACCCCCAGCCAACCCTTATTTCTGCCTCCTCCCACGCCACTGCTTTCATCTAATCCCCAGACCAAACCCCGGGCAGCTGAAAGGCGTCCGCAACCGTTCCTCTCGGGATCTGTTCCCCTTTAAGCAAAAGAAACCACAGCAGCTCTGCTGTGGGGCGATCCAAGGGGCTTCATCTGCCACTCTGCTGGTGGCATAGTCAGGTGACCCGGGGTGGACCAGCCCGGCTCCATCCTTGCCCACTACCCTGAACGAGCATTTGGCTCCAGGTAAATGGGCTGCCCCCCCCCCCGCCCTGGTCCTGCCAGGACCCTTTAGCCAAGAGCCCTGAGCCTGAGCAACAGCTGGCTGGCAGTAGCAATGGGGGGGCTGCATGGCAAAGCGCGAGGGAGGTGGCCCCTTCTGCAGCTTCACACTGCAACTCTTCTCACACTCCAACTGCTTTGGAGCATGGGCTTAATGCTCTTCCAGAATAGCGGTGACTGGGGAGCAAAGGAGTCTTAGTTGATAGCCGGGCTCCCTTTGAATGCCCTGGGGGAAAACACATGTGTGCAAAACCAGAAGCAGGTGTGGCAGGAGACCAAACTCACCACTCTGGCTATCTGTCCACACTCACCTCATTGCCAACACGGCCTCCAACTGGGACGAGCAATTGGTGGATTACTCCTACCTCCCACCCACTTGCTGTTCTTGAGGAGTCCAGGTGGGCCCTTCCCCAACCAGGTCCCTCCAGATGTTGTCTAGAATTCCTGGGAACTGCAGTCCCAACCTCTCTGAAGGGGTAACCCTTAGGGAACTACTCCTGTCTGGTGCTTCAAGGCTTTGCCTGCAGTTGAGAGGGGGGCAGGGGCCCAGATGAATGAAGGGGGGACAGAGCTGTAGGCTCTCTTCAGGGCTGCGAGGATCACGGGGCCTTCTGGCTGCTGCCCGGAGCAGGAAAATGGAGTGATTGAAAATGGACCAGGAAAATGGAGTGATTGAAAATGGACCGATTGTGTGCCCCTGCTGTCACATGCGGGGAAGGGGAGGGGAAGCCTGGCACCAATTGCCAGATGCCAGGACATAAGTGTGGAGGCTGCTCTCCAACAACCTGCAGCTGGGCAGGTCCTCGACCTCGGGGGAAGAAAGGGTTAGAGGCATCAGATTGGCCACAGAGATGCAGGGCGGGGGAGGCTCCTCTGGATTTCCAGGCAACGCCTCCGGTTAATCGCTGTCCCCGCATCCTAGCAGGCCGGCCCCAGTACCACTCTCAGCGCGGGGCAACTCTGGAATCCCTGAGAAAGTACAGCTTCCAAGCACGCGGGAGCTAAACGGGGACGGCGGCTTTCACCTTCTGCCGCTCCGCCTTGCTCTTCCAAGGCGAGACCCGGGACTGCCCGGAGAAGGGCGGAGGCACTTACCGAGGGAGAGCCCCAGCAAGCGGTGCGCGGAGGGCGAGAACTGGTCGATGAGGTCTTCGCCCATCGGTGGGTAGTAGTAGAATCTGCGGCCGGAGGAAGAGCGGGTCGGTGAGTCCTGGCCTGGCCTGGCCCCCGCCCGCTCCCCTGCCCCTGCCCCGACCCACCCGAGCAGGGCCCAGAAGCCGCTCAGCAGGCTGTGGGCGAGCGACGTCCAAATGTTGCGCCACTTCCAGAGGTCGGGCTGCGCCGGGGAGGGCGGCGGCGGCGGCACCAGGCGCTCCAGGACGGTGTTGAGCAGCCGAAAGGCGCCCACCGAGCCCCCAAGCAGCAGCAAGTCCATCGAGGGACGCCCGAGCCCCGAGCCTGCCGGCCCCGGTGCTCGCCGCCGCCCTGGTCGAATGCGCGAGCAAGCCGGGGGGACAGCAGGGAGCCCGCCGCGGCCAGCAGAGAAAGGGCCCGCGACGGCGGCAGCTCCTTCGGCCCCGGCGGGAGCAGCGGCGGTATGGCGGCGGACAAACCGCCCCCCGGCGGCGCACCCCATTGGCTCCGCGGCCGCCTCGTCTCCATGACGACGGCCCCGCCCTGCCGGAGGCGTCTCCTCCGACGAGCGAGCCGCCGACCGGGCGTTCGCCGGGTCGCCTCCCGGAGACCCACCCTAGGAGTTCGGCGGGGTTCAGTCTCTCCCACAGCGCGGACACCGGCGGAGAAACTTCAGCAGCTGCGGAAGTCCCTGGCGGCGGCGGCAGCGGCGGCCCCGGAAAACCCGGCCGCTGCCTTGGGGAAGTGAACTGCCGCTTAGCAACCCCTGTGGCGTCTGCGGTACGTGCAGGGCCGGACTTGGGGATGGGCGGCGGGCGGGTGGCCGCCGCCTGGGCGCGCGGGTTGCCTTCGGAGCGCGAAGAGGTCGGCAGCGCAGGAGCAGGTGACGCGCCGGGCCTGAGCAGCCGCCGCCGCCGCCGCCGCCGCCGCCGCTTTGGAGCTGCAAGTTCCGGGCGATCAAGGCGGAGGGGCTTTGCGCTGCAGCTGCTGCCGGGAATCCGCCGGGAGCACTACCGGGCCCCGGTTGCTCAGGATTGCGGGCGGCGACTTACCCTCAGGCGAGCGTGCGCCGGCCTCCCGTGCGCCGGCCTCCCGTGCGCCTGCGGCTCTGGGGCCCCACTGGGCCAGCCCGCTGAGGTCAGCAGTTCCGCCGGCTGCCTTCGCCCGGGACCGCAGAGCCGTGAGTGCCGCCTCAGCCTGCGCCGTCGGCGTGGGCTTCAGCCCGGCTGCGACCGCACGACGCGCTTAACCAGCCGATACGGAGCCAGACGAGCACCGGCGGCTGCATCTGCTGTACCTGTGAGCGTCAGTCCGGGTTAGGTGTCCCCTGCTTAGCGTCTTGTGCCTTTGGGGAGCCCAGAAAAGTGACCGCTGAGCCAAGAGGTTCAGCTGCTCCCCAGGACGAGCGAGCTAGGCCCCAGGCTGCGGCGCTGATCCGAAGGCGCAGGTGGTGAGGCCTCCGCGTGCTCTGGCGGGACGCCTCCCGGCTTCGCTCGGGTCTTGGGCGCAGACCGCGAGGCGCAGCATCGGGGTCCTCTCTTCCTCTCCTCGCCTGCTCCCCGCGAGCAGCCTGGGGCTGCGGTCCCGCGCCCCGCGCCGTCTCCGGTTCGCGAGGAGCAGATCCCGGCGTCTCCCGACTTGCGCCCCGGCTTGCTTACGCGGGAGAAGCCGGAGGCTGCCCTTCCCTTGCCGCTCCCGCCTCGTCTGGCTCCGGCCTGAGCCGCCAGAATGGCCACGAGTCGCCAGGATCCTGGCGGTGGACTGGGGCGGCTTATGCACGCCATGCGTAAATAAATGCACGCCGCCGCCGGCCCGCCCACTTTGGGCAAGTTCGGAGGCGGCGCCACGTTGGACGCCTGAGCAAGGAACGGGCCGCTTCGCAGGCGCGTCCTGTCCGCCTCCCTCGTGCCGAGCCGCTGCCCTGCGTCCTGTCCTGATCCAGCGCCAGCGCCAAGATCCGGTGAGTCTGGGCTCTTTCGGGGGGCCGAACTGCTCTGAGGACGGGAAGGATGCCTGGCTCCGGGGGGGCGCCTCTTTGCCTGACCCCCGTTGCCCCCTGAATGCCTTGGGAACTGAAAGGGGATCGCCTCGGGCGTCCAGAGCACTGCTCACGGCTAGGGCCAAGGGAACACAGCCCCTTCCCTTCCCTTCCTTCCTAGAATTATCTCTGAGCCCGGAGAGAAGGTCACTTGCCGCCTTGCTGGCTGTTCTGTCCCATCAGAGCTCAGTCCAAAAAAGGTGCAGGAGTTAACCCTGAGAGAGAAAGGCAGCTGGCAAAGCTGCCCTCCCTGTCTCTGGGGAGAGAAAGCATCAACTGTGCTCCTTCCTTCCTTCTGGAAAACCTGCATGGCTGTTCTGCAGACACCCCCAGAATAAAGGAGGCATCAGATTGATTAAGGCTGATCAAGATCTTATTGTACTTGTTTCAAGCTTGAGGTGGATCGTTCTTCCCTGCAAGGGTCACAGGCTGTGGTGAGTAACAAGGTAACCTCCCTAGAGGGAAGAGGCTGACAACTTGGGTGGGGCTGGGAAAGTAAGATTATTTTACAGAAGGCATGCACACTTTTTCCCAGGGCAAGGAGCAGTCTTGTGTGTGTGGGGATGCTACTCCAAAATGTAAATTAGCCTGTGGGAAAGTAATAGGCTGGGCATTGAGAAACAACGAATTTGATTTTATTACGTTTGCATGTCAATTTTATTTCAATTAACATTTCCCATAAAATATCAGTTTAGGTCACGTTACTGTAAATATTATCACAGAGAGCCAGTTTGGTGTAGTGGTTAAGGCAGTGTTTCTCAACCTTGGCAGCTTAAAGATGTGTGGACTTCAACTCCCAGAATTTGCCAGCCAGAGCTGAAATCCACACATCTTCAAGCTGCCAAGGTTAAGAAACACTGGGTTAAGGCACCGGCCTAGAAACCGGGAGGTGGTGAGCTCTGGTCCCCCCTGAGGCACAAAGCCAGTTGGGTGACTGTGGGCCAGTCAAGTTCTCTCAGCCCTATGAAGGGGGCAATGGCAAACCACAAGACAACCCACCCCTACAGAAGGAGTAAGCCCTTCTTCCCTCATTTCTCCAAGTCTGGGTGCCTTTGTGAGATTCAGTGGCAACACGCAGGGGACATGCCCTGCTCATGATATAGATTCAAGTGGTGCCTGACTGTCTGGCTCAGGCAGGGCTTGACTGGCAGGTGTGGCTGAAAGGGGAGGGTGAGTGTTTTGCCTGGAAAAGAGCAAGCTGTCCAGGTGGCACAGCAGGGGCATTGACACAGACTTGGGGGAGCAGGAGAGGGCCTGCTTCACTTGCAGAGGCCGTCTGTTTCTGCGGTCCAGCTGCTGAGAAGAGCCAGCATCCTCCCTTGGATGCCAAGAAGACCCCCAGCGGTCTCACCCTGGTGGGTCTTTCCTCCAGCCCCCATGCCCGGCAACTGGGGATCAGCCTTTCTGCTCCAGCCCAGTGGTCGAAAGGGCAGGCAGGCGGATTTTTGGGTGAAATCTTCCCTCACCAGGAGGCCTCTGCAGTCCTTCCAGCAAAACCTGCTGGGCTTTCACAAGGAAGCTTCTGCTGCTCCCCGAGCCGCCTCCTACTCCTCCTCTCCTTCAAGCCTCAGCCAAGAAGATGGATGGAGCGGACACCACAGTCACCCAGCGGGTCTGCCATGAAGATGAGCTCTGTGATGGGGAGTGAGTCTGTGGCCACAGGGTCAGAATGCCCCTCAGGGCACCTCTTGGGCATGGGGCTGAGCAAGGAGCCAATGCCAGCCCTGGAGGGAGAGCAAATGTGCATGTGGCTGCGTGCAGTGGCTCCTGGCCCTGGATCAGCCTCCTGGCCAGCCAAGGGCGGGCCTCCTCTCTGTGGGCCAGACAGGGGCCCCATTGGAGGGGAGAGCAAAGGCTTCCTGGACCATGTGGGCTGCCACAGGGACACGTGATCCAGCCCTCCCTCTTCCTGGGGTGGGACCAGTTTGGAGAGTCTGGCTGCTGGGGTTCCGGAAGGAAAGGGTGGCTGTGCTCCTGGGGAACAGCAGCCTGTGCCTCTCCCAGTCTCACTTCCGAGCCCTGCATGGGGCTGGGATCAGCCATCATCTCCAGAGGCAGCTGAGTGGCCAAAGGCTGGGATGGCTGGACTGTGACCACCTTTTCCTCCTAGCAAAGCTCCAGGTTCTCTGCTTTTCTGCTTTTACAGGGCAGCTGGGGGAGGGGGGGCAGGGGGAGGCTTCCAACCCAGGTGCAGGAGGACTCAGGGTCATGCTGTTATCACCAGCACTTCCTTTGATCCCAATCCATGGACTGGGGGGGGGGGTGCCTCCTTAGGAGGTTATCACAGGGGGGTGGCTTCTTGGGGTGACTGCCCTTGGCCAAGGCTGCTCCATCCCTCCTGGGTGCAGGATGCGGGAAGTGGAGGTGACCGGCCACCCCGTACTGCTGGTGAGGGAGCACCTGAAGTTTAGAGCGCTGGGGAGCAGATGCCCTCATGCTGGAGCCCCTCTCTGCAAAGGTGAGCCAGCCCTGCCCGGAGATGATGCCCCCCCCCCCCAATGCAGCTCGCAGGGAGCAAGTGAGGGATCTGGGTGGGCCTTTCTCATACCTGGCCAAAGGCCTGGGCTTGGGTACTCTGGATTCAGGCTCTGCCCGTGGCAAGGGGTTGCTCCCTTTCAGCCCTGGCCCTTTGTGGGGGTGACAGTGATCCCAGAGAGGTCTTGGACCTCAAAGCCTGCCCACCCCACAGCCCACCCTGTGCCAAGCAGCATTTCGGGCAGTGGCTTGGCTGCCAAGGTCTGGTTCCTGCAGCCGACTCTTCAGCTCCGGCGGGCTCAGCTGCCTTTGGGCACGTCACGTGCTCTGGTCTCTCAATGGCCACTGTCCCTCCTCCCCATGGGTCTCTCTTTTTGAGCTTCAGGCTACTTGGCACGGGGCCGGTTGCGTTGCCCCTGGCATGGTGCCTGCTTCAGCACTGAGACTGGTGACATTGAGGAATACCCCACCCTGGACTGTCTCCCCGTTTTCCAAGTAAGTCCGAGCTCTGCCTGCCCCCCTTTGCTCCCCAAGTCAGAATGCAGGGTCCCAGTTCCCAGAGGGGCCACCTCAGGGGCCACCTGCCAGCCTTGGCTTCTTCTCTGGCAGCCTTCTCAAGGTCTTTTTCTATTGGGGGGGTGAATGCTTCTGGAGCCTGTCAAAGGTGGGAAAGGAGCTGCACAGACCCTGCGGAGTGGCCAGGGAGCCCCCAGGAGCCCAAGGATGGCAGTTTGCCAGCGGAGGGTGCGGCTCCCGCCAACACTGTCCTTGCAAGATTGCCCCTCCCGGCAGAGGACCGTGGGGGTTATGCAGCCACCGCTGGCCCTCCCACGCCCAAAAGCCAGATGCAACAAGGAGGCAGGCTGAATAGTCCCCACTCCTGGTTCTTCTCACCAGCCCCCTGCTCTCCTTTAGTCTGTTTGGATATAGCAACTCCAGCTAGCTACCGATGTACAGCTTGGGTTGAATAGAAAGGCCCCCATGGGACGGCCAGGATGCAGCCCACACGCACGCACCACCTCCCAGCTCAAACGAAACAGAACTTAGTAACGCCATGCATGAACCAAAAAGCTGAAGAAAGCAGGCGAGTGCCTTAAGGAACAGAAAAAGGATGTTGGCGCCATTTCCACCCATCCTGGGACAAGGGGGGTGTCCTGGGGGCTGCCGCAGCATTGCTGGTCAGCCCCAGGGATCAGCAGGGCACCTTGGCTAGGACGCAAGTGGCAGATCGTTTGGGGGACATTGTGGAGCTGAGCCAGGATGCCCATGGCACCCTCCTTGTGGCAGGACGAATTGGCTTCTGCCTCTCCCTCCTGGGCATTGGGAAGTAGACTCTGGTGCTCCTGGGCAGAGGGTCTCTGTCTGGCTCCGGCAGTTGGGGGAGGCCTCAGAGGGGCCACTGCACAAGGAAGGGGCTGCTTCCTGGCTAACTGCCTAGGGGAGGCAACACTCACCAGCCAGTCTGGCAACGGTTCCTGTGAAACACTCAGGACCAGGCCCTCACTTGTCGCAGGTCGCCGTGAAGGAGGGGCAGGTGTACATCTTGGCCAAGATGAAGGTAGGCAGCTCTCCCCGTGCCTGACTCTGCAGCCTGCAGGACATTCCCCACCCCCGGTGGCCTGGCTTCCTTTCCCCTTCCCTCCCTGGCAGGATCTTGAAAGGAGTTGCAGAGTGAAGCTCATGGCCAAGCAGTGCCAGCTGAACCCCCAGACGGTGCTGCTTCTTGGAGCAGGTGAGCCGGGGGGGTGGGCAGGGCACAGCCAGGCTGAGGCCTGGGAACACGGCAGAGCTTGTGCGCACGTCTCTCCTCCCTCCAAGGCCCCGCTGCTCTGACTTGTGCCGAGACGCTCCGACAGGAAGGCTTCACTGGCAGGATCATCATGGCCACTCGGGAGAAGCACCTTCCCTATGACAGAACAAAACTGAGCAAGGTCTGGGCTGGGGAGGGAAGGGTTCTTCCTGTCGTGGCGGGGGGTGGGCAGCAAGCGGAGCAGTCACCTCTCTGCAGAGAGAGGAATGCTGCTGCTGGGGTGGGAGGGGGACCCCCAACGTTCCGGCGGTAGGCATGAGCCTCAGGGCTTCAAAAGCAGCCATACAAGCCAAAGGGGGCAAACCCCTGGTACCCCAAGTACCCGGGAGGGTACTGGCTGCAGAAGGGGCCCCGGGTGCCCTATACTCCTGGGTGTCGAGAAGCCCCACGCCCATAAAACCTTGCTTCTCACTCCTTGTAGGAATTGGGGGCTGCAGCAGAGAGCATTTATCTCCGGACTCAGAGTTTCTTGGATGCGCACGACATTGAAGTCTGGAAGCAGAGAGAGGCGAGTGGGATGGCTGGGCCACAGCACAAAGAAGGCGCTTGCTCTTGAAATTGCCTTTGGGCTCCATGCCCTCCCCCCCCGCCGCCGCCGCCAGCAAGCAGCCCGTTCAGGTCTGCTGGTGTTCTGTAGCTTAGCCAACAAAACAGCTCCGGGAAGTGCTGAATTCTGTGAAATGCCATCTCTGCTCTGGAAAGTAAAACCAACATTTTGGGAGGTCTGACCGCACATGCTCCCCAACTGGCAATGTTTCCTCATGACAGCATGAGCCCAAGTGCCAGCACACTCAGGGGCGAAGTTGCCCCGGGCCCAGCATTGCCAAGTCAGCCAAGGAGGCCTCCTTGAGCCTGCTGCCAGCTTGACTTCATCTTGAGCCTGGAGGGGCCCACCTGCATCTGCCCATTCCCTGGACTCTCTGGCTAGCTTTCATCTGGCTGCAGGTGGTGTCTCTGGATCCCACGGGCAAAATGGCCCACTTCCGGGGTGGGACATGCCAGGCATACAACAGCCTGCTGATCGCCACAGGCAGCAGGTAAAGTGATGCAGCCTGAAGGTCTGGCACCCAGGGAAGGGAGTGGAGGGGTTGCCGAGGGTTCACAGAGGGTGCTGGGTGAGGGCCTGGGGCTGCCTTGCTGTGGAGACTGGTTTCTTTCCTTGTTGGCCTAGGCCCCGGCCACTCAAGTGCCCAGGGTCGAATCTGGAGAACGTCTGCATGCTCCACACACCTGAAGATGCCCAGCGGATCCTGGACTTGGCTGTGGGCAAAGCCGTAGTGATCGTGGGAGCTTCTTTCGTTGGTATGGAGACCCCAGAGCCATTCTTTCCCCCACCCTTGGGCAGCCAAGCACTCCAGGTCTGCAAGTGGGAAGCACCAGAGGCTATCCACATGCACCCCCCAACTTTTCATGCTGGCATCCTCTCAGCTCCTGGCCTTCCTTTCATGCAGGGATGGAGGTAGCAGCCAGCCTTGTTGGCAAAGCAGCCCACCTTCAGGTGGTGGAAAGAGAAGAGCTCCCCTGCCAGCTGGCCCTTGGAGGTCAGGTGGGCACTGTGGCCATGAAGGTAGGGAGGGGTGAGCAGATCCCACAGCAGCAAAAGCTACAGCATGAGAGCAAAGAGAGGGCTCGGGGGGGGGGGTTGGCCCCCAGTGGCTCTGCCCAAAGTTACCTCCACACAGGCTGGTTTTTGTGGCTGAGACTGGGCACCAAATCTTTGTTTAATCTTGGAAAAACAGCTACAGCTTGCTCTCTCCTGGGAAAGGTGGTGTGTCCTAGGTAGAGCCTTTGCGGTGCAAACGT
Organism: Candoia aspera; assembly: GCF_035149785.1. NCBI lineage: Eukaryota > Metazoa > Chordata > Lepidosauria > Squamata > Candoiidae > Candoia > Candoia aspera. Next base: position 262,751 of record NC_086153.1, read on the forward strand.
TTGTGCCATGGAAGGTTTCTTTGGCAGGGGTCAAGCCTCGATTTGGCTCAAGCACTTCCAGTTACCAGCAGAGTCCCTTCTAGGCCCTCCTTCTCCTCTGAAGCCTTTCTGGATTACAGAGGCCTCTCGGAGCAGCCAGGCCTGGGAGGGATATGGCTGGAAGAGAGCAGCACAGCAGGTGGAATAACACCCGTTCCTCCCTCCCTCCCAGATGCTGGAAGCCCAGGGAGTTCAGTTCCACCTAAAGGCGGATGTGGCACAACTGCAGGGAGAAGACGGGAAGGTCTGGGGACCCCAGAGGCTGGCAGGCCAGGTCTACTAGAAGGGGGTGGGAGGCAGGGGGCTGCTGCTCATCTCTGCTTTCTCCCCCCTCCCAGGTCACAAGCGTCGTTCTTGGCAATGGTTCTGTTCTTCCTGCAGACCTGGTGGTCGTGGGGATCAGTGAGTTGGGGGAGCTCCGGCAGCATTTGCTCGCCTACAGTGGGCCAGGGGGAGTGGGGGAGAGAAAGAGCAAGCAAGCAGAGGATGGGCTTGTGCTGCGCTAAAGCAGGAGGCGGCAGCTTCCTTTTCAAAATGGACAGCGACCAGGGACGGAACAGGGCTGGCATTTCCTCTTCTGGCCACCAGGGTGGGCAGCAAAGGCTGGGGAACACAGGGCTGGGCTCCTGCATCTGGCCCCCACCGGGGAGGCTGTGGCCTGGCCACACCTGGAGGAGAGGGCTTCCACTGCAGCTGCCGTTAGCAAAGGCATGAACTGCAATGGCCCCCGGGGGTGGGAAGTCTCCAGCCCTGTTGGGGAGCGGGGCCAGCCCCACTCATGTTGTCTGAAAAGCGAGACTGTCCAGGGTTCTCCGGCAGTTCCACTTGCCTCCTGCAGGCGTCACCCCGAATTCCACTTTTGTCCAGGGAAGCACCATCAGGCTCGACCGCAGTGGCGCCATCCTGGTGGACCTGGTAAGCAGGGAGTGGGCCACCCCGAGGGAATACATCCTCCCCACCCACTGCCAACCACCTTCTGCTCTCCCTTCCAGTCCATGCAGACCAGCACCCCATCTGTCTTCGCTGCTGGGGACGTGGCCTCCTTCCCTGTGGCTCTGCTGGGTGGGAAGACCGCAGCCCTCCATCACTGGCAGATTGCCCAAGCCCACGGTATTTACCTCTTTCAGGCTGAGCCCTCGGCCGTGGGGCAGGGGAACGACCAGGCAGGCTCCCAGCAGCCAAACCCACCCCAGGGCAAAACAGGCACCCCCATGGGCCACTGAGGAACAGAGCCTTGGCCTGGTTGGGCCCTTCATCAGCTCCAGGCTGAGGCTGGAGGGAGCTCCTCTGGGGTTGTCTGAGCAGTGCATTTAGCCTGCAGCAGCGCCCCCAGCTGCCGTCCTCCTCCCGGGGGCAACTTGCTCTGAACAAGAGGGCTCCAGGCAGGGGAGCTGGGGGTGGGTGAGGGCCCTTTTGCAACTGCAGCCCCATAGTAAGCCTGGCAGGCTGGGTCTCCTCAACCCAGACAGAGACCGGTGGTTCCCCATCGTGTGGCTCAACGCGGCATGCAAGCCCGGCTGGGCCCAGGGCTGTGCTCGTCCAGCAGCCCTTCCTGAGGCTCTGCAGTGCGGGCCCCCTTTGGCTTGTGCCGCTCGAGACCTCCTAAGCATTGGGTGGGCCAGCTTCTTGGGTTCCTTTGTGCTGCGAGGGGGCAAGAGGCCACCACCGACTGCCCACCTTCTCCCTGCCCAGGACGCGTGGCCGCACTTAACATGCTTCAGAAGCAGGAGCGGCTCGGTGCCATTCTTTTGGACCAAGCTGCAGTCAAAGAGCATCCGATATGCAGGTAACCTGGGGCAGGGGGCACAGCAGGGCAGCGAGAGCTAGCATTGGAAAGCCTCAGGCCAAAGAGGGGCCCTAGCCACTCAGCCCTCCAGGGCCAGGTGCGTTGCCCGGCCAGGATTGGACCCCTGCCCTGATCCGTGTTCTCAGGCTGCGGGACGGGCTACACGGAAACGGTGCTGAAAGGCCTTCTGGAGCAGGAGAGGTTCCTCCTCTTCTACATCAGGTGAGAAGGCGGCTTTGAGGGAGCCAGAGACGCAAAGAATGTACCTGGCAGGGGGGGCAGGGGCGAGACAAGCAGATTCTTTGTAACGCATCCTGCGGGGGAGTCGGAGGACTTGCTAGAAGGGCCAGCGCCCCCTGTTGGCTCCCCATCTGGAATGGCTTCTGTTGGCCAGGGCTGTGCCACACTCCAATGCCAGTGGGTGCCCAGATGAGCAACTCTGCCTACCAGTGACCAGTCTTGGGCAGTTAGCTAGATGTGAAGGAGTTGGGGAGGAGGCCACCCCCGCTCTGGAGACCAAGATCCCGAGGGTCAGTGCCAAGAACCTCAACTTCTGGGGCCCTATGCACCCCTCCCACCCTCCCCGCAAAGGCCCCCCCTCACCAAGAAACAGAGAGACGGCTCCTCCCTCAAACCGCCCTCTTCCCTCCCAGGGATGGCTTCGTGACTGCAGCTGCCAGCCTGAACTCTGACCCCCTGGTGGCCCTGGTGGCCGAGGCCCTGCACTCAGGGAAGAGCATCTCCAAGCAAGAGGCAGAGTAAGTCCCTTCCCAAGACTGCCAGCCCTTGAGCGCTTTGTGCCAGCCCCCTTTGAGCCAAGCCATTTCTTTGCAGGATGATGGCAGAGAGAAAGGAGCTGCAGAAGAGTGAGACGCCCCTGTGGCCTGTGGGAACGGGCAGAGGGCACCACCTCATCTGGCGGAAATAAACCAGGAGCACGAAAACGGCAACTTGGATCTCTTTTTGCCGAAGGTTGAGCCGGGGGCATCTGACCCACCGGCACCCTTTCTGCTTCGCTCCAGCCTTGAGGCTCTAGGGGGAGCCCGGCCCACGGCATACTCGCTCTGGCTGACAAGCCGAGGTCGCCTCCGGCTTCTGGCTCCCGTGGAACAGCGAGCTTCTCAAACCCCCTTCTTTGTTGAGAGAGAGACTAGAGCAGTGGAGAGAGAACAGCTTGACCATCTTGATACCCAAAGTTTTGAGAGGAATCTGCTGCCAGGGGAATGGGGGGTGGGATGGCCCAGGAGCAACTGGGCAGGGGTAGGGCTGAGGGAAGGTTGTGAAGGCCTGGAGGGCTGTTCCTGCCCACTGGTGCCAGCTGAAGGGGAAGCAGCCGCTTCCTGGGCTTAGAATGCACGAAAGCAGGGACCCTCCCCCAAGCCCCAGGCAAACCCTTCCCCCTTCCAGAGGCCCTTCACCTGCAGCAGCCTTTCAGCGTTCCAACCTTCAGCTGAGGGCCCTGCCCCCTAGCTTCCAGCTTGCATGGCCCAGCAGTTCCATGCTCAACCAGCAGATGGTGCTGCGGTCCTGGCACTGCTCTACACAGCTGGATGCCAGTGACTCCTGAATGTCAGGGAAGCAACTTCTCTGCCCCGTGCTCCCCCCAGCATAGGTTGTTTTGAGACTGGATGGGGAAAAGACAGCACAAGCTAGATGGGCCAGGACCACTTCTCTCCCCTCAACTCATCTTACACACTTCTGTCTAAATCCTGGAGCTCCCCTGCTGCTGGGCAGATGGAGTGACAACACTGCATGCACACCCTTTCTCATAGCCCCACACAGCAAGACCCTGCCTCCTCCCATGATATCCTGGCCTGGCAGCAGACTGAGCACCAGTGTTTGGGAAGGGACCTGCTGGCCCTTCCCCATCATGCTTCTGTCCAGAGGGAGGGGCAAAATGGCGGCGGCTGCAATCTAGGGCAAAGGGGCTTCAAGGGTCCCACCACCCCTGCTCCAGAGGGAGGCCCGTCACATTAGGGACCTCATCACCCCTTGGGGGGCCCTTCAACTGAAAGCACAAGGCCTGTGCCCAGCCAACAAGTGGTTCTGAACCAAAGAATGCACAGCCTTCTCAGGAGGAAGGGGGGGAGTAAGAGGAGGAGATGGGTGTCTTTGTGTGAAGAGAGGAGCCAGGCCCAGGCCAGCCCAACACACTGCAAAGCACTTTTCGGTGGCCCAGGGAGCTGAGCTGCAACCCACCTGTCCAGGAAGCCACCCACTGAGGCAGCAGGCCAAGGCCTGACGTGCAGGGTAATGCAGAGGCACAAGCTGGTGCTGCCATTAGGGACGCAGCCGCCCAAAGAGGCCGATCTTGGACCCGAAAGGGCCAGTAGGAGAGGCCCCGAAGTCTGGGGTCTCCACAGGAGAGGCAAGCAGGCCACCTTACCTGACAGCAGTCAAGTTGGTCCAGCTGCTGGCCGCGGGGCTGTGTCCATCCGCAGGCCAGGCCCTGGGTGAGAGCAGCTACAGTCAACAGTTCTTCAACTGGCAGCTTTAGCTGCTGGAGGGGACGTAAAGCGTGCCACTGAAGAACTGCTGCTAGGTAGCCAAAGGGGCCTGGAGCACCAGGCTGGGGGAGAGAGGGGGCACCGTTAGAGGAAGGAGAAGGGGCTGGCTTCCGCCTCCCCACCCAACGGAAAGACCAGCAGAGCTGCGGGCAGCGCACGGCCAGCGCCCGTTTCCGCCGCAGAGAGCAGCGTGAGTCATGCCAGCCCTGCCCTGTGGTGGACGGCCGGGTGGTCGCAAAGGGTTGCCTTGGGCTTCTCCGCCAGCCCTCGACCCCTCCTGGCCTAGAGTGGCCGCCAGGAACAGCCGCGTTCCCCGCGGAGTCCCGAATTCAACGGGGAGGCGAGCCCTGCTCGGCGGCGACACTAACCCCGCGCCGCGCATTCCCCGCGCGCCTGCTCCGGATGCTCCGCATTCCAGCCGTCTGCCGGCCCCTCCGGCGGCGGCGTGAACTTCGGCCCAAGGACGGACGGGCGGGCGCGCTCCGCCCCTCCCTCCCTCCCGCCCGCCCGCCGCGGCTGCAAGGCATGAATCAGCAGCAGGGGCGTCCCAGCAGGGCCCGATGGGCAGTCTCGACGCGCTGCGGCGGGAGCCTTCCGCCCAGGCCGGCGCGCCAGAAAGTTTCTCCGGGGCGGCGGGCGGGGTCGGGGCGCTCCCTCCGCTCGGAGAACGCCAAGGCCGGCGACCCCGGGACCAGATCTCGGCGGGAGGCAAACGGGAGCCCCGCGGGCGCCGCTCGGCCGGGCTTCCCGAGCAGCCCTGCCCGCCGGCCGGGCGCCCCACTCCGAGGGGGCTCCGCTCGCGTCGCCTTCGGGGAGAGGCGAAAGGTGACCCGACAGAGGGAGCGAGGCCGCGGGCGCCACCCACTCGACTCCCTACGCCGGCCCCGAGTTGCCCACGTCCGCTGGGCCGGCCCCTGCCCGCCGGGCGCTGCGGGAGGAGACAGCGGCCGGGACACCCGCCAGCCCACCCCGGGTCCCGGCGCCACCTGCCCTGCCCTGCCCCACGCCGCCGCCGCCGCCGCGCTCGCTCACCGGCTGCCGCTGCCTCTGATCAGCTGGCGGTCTCGCCTGCCGCCCAATCGCAGCTCGGCCGCTCCGCCCTCGGATTGGCGGGTGGGCCGACCAATGGGCCGCGGCGGAGGCGGCTCCGTTCCGCCCCCGCACGCGGAGCAGCCAATGCCCGAACGCAGCAGCGCTGATTGACGGGTCGGCTCCCGGGTGGGGGCTTGGCAAGAGCCGCTGGCCAGACCCGCGGCAGAGAGCCCTTTCCTTTCCCCGGAACGGCGGGGAGGAGGCTGCTGGGAAATGTAGTTTTGCCCACGCCTGCGCCCTCCCGTCATGCCCAGCGCCACTGTGAGTTGGCATTTTCTTCCAGCCGGGAGGGGCTTTAAAGGGGCGAGAGTCCTCCGGGCCCGCAGACCGCTGCAAGGGCATCATGAAACGCACAGCGCCGCCCAGGCAGCCGAGCCGAGCCACGCGGGGCACGTACACACTTTCTGTCCCCTGCTGCGCGTCCTACGGAAGCTCCCCAAAGCGCACCCACGCCGCTTCCCTGCGCGCGCACTACAGCTTTAAGAATTCCAGTTCAGTGACGTAGGCAAGATTCCGAGAAGTTGTTGCAAACTGCCGGGGCCAATCGGAAGTGGAGCTGTCCTCCGCCGCGGGCCAATCAGAACCCCCGAGGGGCGTGGCTGAGAGAACTGAGTTGAACCCGGTGACTTGGCAATCCTGGCCAGGCGGACAATGACTGCGCAGATTGCTTAAAGGGCCAGCGCCGCTCCCGTGACTGGTCCCGCTGCAGCGGCGGAGCCAGAGTGCCCCGGAGCGCGTGCAGAGGGCTTGCCCCCTCGGCAGGAGTGGGCCAAAGACAGCCGGTTGGCTGCAGGTGCCTTCGTCGTCGCGACCCACTTTTGGAAGAAGGGAACGCCCTGTCCCCCTCGCGCCGCCCGGGCCTCCGCCTGCGCACGTCTCGGCCGCCCTGACCGGGCGGGTGAAGCAGGCTCGCGCACATTTGTTTGAGCATCGCGCGCCTATGGGCACGGCAGTCGCGTTAATGGGAGACGGGCTTGTGGCTGGGCCCCGCGCGTTTTTTGATCTCTTAACCGCCGCAATAGATTCTGGCGATATTCTGGCCCAGCGTATCTGGGCAGGGAACCCAACGGAGCAGGGTTCCGCAAACTGATCAGCAAGCTGGCTAGGAATGAGTCAAGTGGGTGATCCGCGCGGCTAGTTCAAGGGCGCATTCGAAGAACATTCCGATCAAACGAGGTGCCCTAAGGCTCAGCTCTGGGCGGGCGGGCGAGTGACGCTGCACGCGTCGCAGCGTCGCAAGAAAAGCCTTGCCTCAGAAGGGCCGCAGAATCCTAGGGTTGGAAGGGACCTCAGAGGTCTTCTTGCCCAGGACAGGAATCCTCCATTCAACGGTTTTATTAATGAATGGAGAGATGGACCGATCTCATGAAACGCGCAGGTGATGAAAACTGGGGTGCAAGGCCAATACCCTAGAAGAAATTATCTGGGTGAAAATAGCAGGATTGTAACTGATACCGATGTAATGCTCTTCCCTTGGGATGCAAAACTGGGGGGCACAGGAGCACCATGTGGGATACTTGTCTTGCTGAGGACTGAACTGATACATGAGGCAGCACCAGGAAAGGGTTGCAAAAAAACAAATGTATTTTAGGTTTCATCAATAGAGACCAATTTTTTTAAAAAATGGGAAATCGTAGATGGGCTACCTACTCCCTTTCGGTGAGACTCTACCTTGAGATGTATTCATTTAAATTTTTACACTGTCTGACACCCAGCAACTCCAGGCAGTTCACAGAGAAAACACACAGAACAATGCAATGGTACAATGAACAAGCCAAGAACAAAGATGGCACACACCAGACAACAACCAGAGCACACCCACATTACAGCCGGGTCTTCAAGGTCTCCAAAATACCAGCGGGGGGGGGGAGTACACAGAGCATTCCAGAGGGCAGGTGCTGTGGCCATTCTGTGCCTCATTCTGGGCATCCCATTTGAAGGAATGGAGGAAGGTTTGGGTGAGCAGAAACCAAGGAACGTGGAAGGAGCTGGCAGTGGCAAGATCTGGCTTGAACCCGGGCTGCCTTTTCCAGCTGGTGTTTTCGGAGGCTAAAAGCCTCAGTTCCAGGTGATGCCTGGCCACCCTTCCCCCTCATTCCCACAGCAATAGCCAAGTCTGGCCGCAGGATCCCCAAGACCCCTGTGCGGCATCCAGGCTTCCTCCACCAGGGCCCCTTCCTGCTGGGCCTGGCAAGGAAGTGGCTGCCTTGAGCACCGGGAGAACCTGCACATGTGGCTCTCAAGTTGAGGCCAAATGCCCTTGCAGGGGCAGGCTGTCTTTGGCACACATCTGCCCGCCTCTTCAGCTCTCCCAGGATGGCTCCTCCAGGCTGAGCCAGGGCAGGAGAATGCCAGTCATTTGCCACCTCCCTCCTTGAGGGAGTGGGTCAGGCACAGCCCAGAAGAGCCAGCTGGACCCCACTGCAGGGCTGCAGCCACAGAGCTGCCCAAAGGGGCTTTGCTGCAGCAGCTGCCACAAAAAAGAGGTGGCATTCAGCTGGCCACTGGGGCAGCCACTCTGGCCAGGACAGGGAAGAAAGGGCCTTTTCCAAGTTGGAACAGCTCCCCCCACTTCCTCCCCCAACGGCTGGTGGATGGAGTCTTCCAAATTGGGGGGTGGGGTGGGGGAAGAAGGAAGCAAGCAATTCAGGCAAAGCCAGCCGAAGCCTTGTGCTTGGCCCGCAGCAGGACTGGGGAGCCCTCGCGAGTCTCCCCTCCTCCAGACATTCCTGGGTGAGTCACGGGAGGCGGACGCAGCCCGGTTTCCGGGCAGAGCCGCTGCGCACAGCCAGCGCTGCCCTGCCCGTCTCCCCGATCATCACACCTCCTAGCGGCCACGCCTGACCGGCCCCTGGAGACAAGCGCTGGAGTTGCGGGGGCCCTGGCCACAGCGGTGGGGCTAGTGAAGGACGGGGGGAGAAAGGGGTTGCCCAGGCAGCAGGACCCTGGTGGGGACTCCGAGGCCGAGTCTGGGCACCTGCGAACCACTGTCCGCAGCCAGCCTTCTGGCCCAGGAGCGGCGCAGCGCGGCCACCACGGGAAGACCCCCATGCCCTTCGGCTGGGCGCCGCCTGCCGCTGGCCAAAGGCTTGGTCTGCCCAGTATCCCGCAGCTGGGGCTCGGGCGGGGGGGGGGGCTTCGTCACTCCCTCTGATCTCCGCAGCGTTAGGGCGCGCGCGCTCTCGCTGGGAATCAGGCCCGGAAAAGCGCGCCTCGAGCGGCTCTTTCTGCGGCTAGCGTTGGCCGCCCCGCCCGCCGGCCCCTCAACAGGCCGAGGCTGCCTTCTTCCCGAAAACCTCCCACGCGGACCTCCCCTCGCGTGCCTGCCGGACTCTCCAGTGATCCCGCGTGGCCAGAGTGAGGCATCTGCACGCTGGAATAATCACCTCAGTGGCGCCTGCAAATCAAGCAGACGGGCGTTTTATTTCTTGCCCAAACCGCCCGAAGTAACAGGCTCGAATTGCAGCCGCGCAGAGTGCGCAAGAAGTGAAGGCGATCCGGCAGCAGGAGCTGACTGCCCAAGAGGCCTGTGGCGGGGCGCCCCTCCTGGGCCGAGGCTTCCTGCGAAACGTGGGGGGCAGGGCTGGGCCGCGGCTTCCATAGCAGGGTTATGTAGGGCAGCGCCAGGTCTCTCCTGCTCGCAGGTCTCGCAGCTGCCTCACCCCCGCGGCTCTCCGATCCTTTGTCCTCCCCGGAGTCGGGCACGAAGCCACCTGGGTGGCGGGCACGCTTGCCGCCCCGCTCCCGTCCACAGAGGGGGCTGCCCCACGCGCGCCTCAGTCCACGAGAAACCGCCGCAAGCTTTGTGCACAACACCGGACGCGCTGCTGCGCCTGCTCATGCAGAGGCCCAACAAAGGAAAAAGCGCCCCCGCCGCCCTCCTCCCGGGGCTGCCCCCCTCCAGCAACGACCGCGCCGACCCCTCCCTTCGCTGGAGGAGCCCCCTCCTGGACACCGCGCCGTGTCGCAGCGCCGGGCCTAATCGGAGCCGTCGAGACGCTGAGACGCAGGAGTTGGATGAGATTCTTGGGGCCGCACCAGCCCCCCCCCCCACCGTAGGCCCGGGACTCTCGCGGCGCCGCCCCTCGCCCGGGTGGCCGCGGGGCCTAACCCTGAACCCGCAGGAGCGCAATGCTGGGGAGGAAGCGAGTGCGAGTCCCGAGAAAACGGGCCGTCGGTGCACGAGCTGGGGAAGACGCGCCCGCGCGAGCCACGGGTTCCCGTCCGACAGGCGCGCCCGGTCTTCCCCCGCTTGGCGGCCGCCCCGCCGCATCCCCCGGGAGCGCCCCGGAGGGGAAGGCAGACCCGGGCTCTTCGGAGGAAGCCTTCAAGCGGGAGGGGGCAGCGCCCCGCCCGGCGGCCACGTGGGCCGTCTGTCTTTCCCAGGAAGCGGCCCACGTGACCCGCGCGTCAGCTGATCCAACATGGCGGGAGGGGGGGCTGCCGCGCGCTCCGGATGAGCCCCGCTCGGGCCGGCGGAGGTACGGCCGCGCAGAGGTCCCCGGGCGCGTGCAGAGCGCTCCCGACGCGCCTCGCTTCCCAGTGCGCGGAGCCGGTCCTTGCCCGCTAAGCTGCGCTGCGCTAGGCTGCGCTGGCCGGGAGGGCGCCGGTGTCTGGCGCGGTGCCTCCGCCTCGTGCCCTGTGGGGAGCCGCGGGCCGGTCGGGCGCCCCTTCCCGCTGGCCGGCTCGGAGGCCGTTTCGGTGGGGCTCCCGGGACTCCAGGTTTGCATGAGGTGGTGGAGGAGGAGGGGCTCGGGAGGAGCACAGTAGCAGGAGGACCCGTGGTGGGGGGCTAAAGGGTTGGGGTGGGCCCGGCCCCCCCCGCCCCCCCCGCCCCCCCCGTGCCCACCGGCCCCCGCCCTTGCAGAGTTCTTGCAGGGACAGAGGAGGAGCACGGAGGAGAGTAAATGCAAGATCCTAAAAGGGAGAGGGACAGACCTGTGGCTTCGCTCTGGGGCTGCCAAATGACAACTCCCAGCCACAAGGGAGGAAAGTAGGAACTGATATTCGGAAGGCTGCTTTGGCGCCTCACGTTCGCCTTGCACGGGGTGCCGTGTGACCGGTGTGTCTTTGCATCTGCAGGGAATGGTGAGGAGTTTTTGCCAAGATGGATCCTCTCCTGGAGTGGGTGGAGAAAGACCTGTGCATTGACCGCAGCCAGCTGCTGCCCAGGAGCTCCCACGTCGTGGCTCTGGTGCCCGTAAAGTGGCTGGCAAGCCTAAAGGAGCGAGGGGTGCTGCCTGTTCTGTGCCCACATCCCGAAGGCCTCAGCGAGATGGAAGTTCACACATGTCTCCAGCACTCGGTTCAGAAGCTGCCCACGGGCTGGACCCGAGTGGAAGTCCATGGGCTGCGGAAAAACCAGCTGCGCTATCAGCTGACTGCAAACCCCAACGGGCCGAGAGAGGCTGCGGGGGGTCCAGAAACGCTGCATGAGTTCATGCACAAGGTGGCTTCCCAGAACTGTAAGAATGTATGGAAGCAAGCCCACCGCTCATACGTCCAGCGCTACCACCCTGCCCCGGCTCCGGCCTCTGTTTCGGCCCTGGAGGGGCTCCGGGCTGCCCTCCAGAGGCTCTACTGCTGCCCGTTTGTCCATGTGGGGAGGCCCCCCTCCTGCTCCTCTCCGGTGAAAGAGGAGGACTCCTCTGGCAGTGCCCTCCCACTCTTCACCAGCGTGCTGCCGGCCGAGGCCGTGCTGGAGTCCTCGGAGATGCTCTATGTCGTCTTCCCGTACGTCTGGTACTCGCTGCGCGACCTGGTCACCTTCAGCCCAGCCAAGCTGATGAACAGCCACGCCAAGCTGCTCTTCATCCTTTTCCAGGTCCTGCTGGCCATGCAGGCCTGCCACGAGGCAGGGCTGGCATGTGGCGTCTTCTCGTTGGAGGATGTATCAGTGGACGAGAAGCTGTGTGCCCGGCTCAGGGTTCCGCTTCGAGGGTACGAGCAGCTGGCTCAGGAGGAGCAGCAGCTGGGTCAGGGAGGAGCTGGGGCAGCAACCTCCAGCGATCCTGGCCAGGACCCCGCGGAGGACCGTGCTGCTTCCGTGGCTGCAGAAGGGTCGCTGGCCTCGTGGGGCCTCGGGGGCCTGGTGCTGGACTGGGTGCACGGCCGCCTCAGCAACCTTGACTACCTCATGCACCTGAACCGTTTGGCTGGGCGGCGCCTGGGGGACCCCAACTATCACCCTGTGCTGCCCTGGGTCATGGACTTCACCTCCCGAGGCGGCCAGTTCCGGGACCTGCGGAAGTCCAAGTTCCGCCTCAACAAGGGGGACAAGCAGCTGGACTTCACCTACGAGATGACCAAGCAAGCCTTTGTGGCGGGGAGCGGCCTCAGTGGGGAGCAGCCTCACGTGCCCCATCACATCTCGGACGTCCTCTCGGACATCACATATTACGTCTACACGGCCCGGCGGACTCCCAAGGCCGTGCTCTGCTCCCATGTCCGGTCCCAGTGGGAGCCCAACGAATACCCAGCCAACCTGGAGCGCATGCAGGGCTGGACTCCAGATGAGTGCATCCCTGAATTCTACTTGGACCCCACTATCTTCAAGTCCATCCACCCTGACATGCCGGATCTGGAGGTGCCGGCCTGGTATGGCTCCTGCGAGGAGTTTGTTGTCGCCCACCGTGCCCTGCTGGAGAGCCCAGAGGTGTCTCGGGACCTGCACCACTGGATTGACCTCACCTTTGGCTATAAGCTGCTGGGCAAAGAGGCAGTCAAGGAGAAGAACGTCTGCCTTCACCTGGTGGATAACCACACCCACCTCACTAGCTACGGGGTGGTGCAGCTCTTTGACCAGCCCCACCCCCGGCGGCTGGTGGGAGCTGCCCTTCTGCCTGCTGAGGCACCTCTCTTTGCCCGTCCTCTCATCCCTGCCGTCCAGGAAACACGCGTGCTGGAAAACCCCAAGGGCGGTCAGACGGCTGGTGGGCTTGTCGTAGGCGCAGCTACCTGCGAGGACAGACTGGGGCTGAGCGGGGAAGAGGAGGTGGAGCAGGGCGCAGAGGCCCTGGAGTCTGTCCCGGCCACTTGCCGAGGCCCAGAACTGCCTGGCCCCTCCGCCCAGGTTCCTGGCTTTCCTGCAGACAGCAAGCAGCTCATCTGGAAGACCAGGGCCCCTGCATCCATCCTCCAGGCGGAGGGGGCAGAGGCAAAGATTGTCCTCCCCGAGGGCTACAAGCTGCTTCAGGCCTTGGAGGAGCTAGAGAAGCTGGACGCGTTCTTGCTGAAGGCCTTGCACGGCACGGTGGGCCGCCTGGAGCAGCCCCCATCACGGCTCCCGGTTGCGCTCTCCGACCTTTTCCAAAGGGACATGCAGGTGCTGGGGACCCTGGTGGGTGAGATCATCTTTGCTGCCAAGCTGCGCACCTCCAAGCCATCGACACCGCTGCAGGAGCGCTTTCAGGCCGTCCGGGAGCTCTGCCACTTTCACCCCAAGGAGGTCCCCCCTCCGCTCCAGCATCTGCTGGAAGTGCTGCTGCGGCTGAAGGTCCCCAACGCTCAGCTTCTGACGGATGCTCAGGGCAGCTCGGGGAGCAGGGCGCCCCAGCTCTTTGCCTACGAGCCTGTCTGGCACGGCCTCCCTCCTCCGTGCCCGTCACAGCTGCTGAGCCCTTTCAGCGGGGTCCTGCCCTTCCCAGCCTACTTCCCCCCGCTCCACGGGTTCATCCTCACCTGCCTGGCCCAGGAGGCCGGGGATGAGGGGCAGGGCCGGGACTTGGTGTTCCAGCTGTGGCAGCAGTTGGGCAGAGTTCTGAGCGGCATCTCCCCCGAAGGCCTGGAAATCCTGCTGCCCTTCATCCTGGCCCTGCTGTCGGAGCAGAGGACGGCTGTCCACGCGGCCTGGTACCTCTTCGAGCCTATTGCCAAGGCCTTGGGCCCCAAGAACGCCAACAAGTACCTGCTGAAGCTCTTGATTGGGGCCTACGAGAGCCCCCGTGGCCTGCATGGCCGCTTCTACCTCTACACAGACTGCTTTGTGGCCCAGCTGATGGCTCGGCTGGGGCTGCAGCCCTTCCTTGCTCACCTGCTGCCCCACATCCTGCAGGTGCTGGGGGGCGCAGAGGGCTCTTCCCAAGAGGAGAGCAAGGCCCTGCTGCTGGGCGTGGCGGAGGATGATGATGGTGACGGGAGCGGCAGGAGCAGCCCGGAGCCTTGCTCTTTCAGGGAGGAGGCCAAGGGGGACGCTGGCCTGGAGCTGGTGAATTACATGTCTGGTGTCAGCCTGCATGACCAGGCGTACCTGCCGGAGAGCGAGGAGCTTCAGAACGGCCTTTACTTGGCCGAGGCCCTCAGCCTGGGCCAGTTGGGGGACAAGAGTGCTGCTGGCAAGGGGTTGCTGGGGGAGGACCCAAGGGACAAAGCCAGCCTCCAGTGCCTGGGCAGCAGCCAAGACCTGAAACACAGCGAGGAGGAAGAGGAGGAGGCGGTGGAGGAGGAGGTGGAGGAGGAGGAGGACAGGGAAGGAGGCCGCAAGGAGGCCGCATCGGTCACGGAAGAGCTGGTCCTCCCCACCCCTGCTAGCAGCTCTGTGGAGGCTGGCCTGGCTGAGGAAGACGGGGAGGCAGAGTCTGGGGAGGGCCGGCAGGATCTGCTGGGCCAGGATGTTGACAAAGAGCAGAGTATCCTGCTAGGTGAGTGGCCCCCCCAGCACGAGTGCGCTCAGCATGATTGAGGTGCACCCGATGAAAGGTGGTGGTCCATGGGAGTTCGACTTCCAGCAAAACGCACCTGAGGTTGCTGGGCATCAATCTGCAGGGTGGGTCCCTGCAGTTCGGGGATAGATTTTGGCTGGCTCTGGGGCCTTAAGAGCAGGAAAACCCCACCCCAAAGGGGTCGGGATCCTGGCCGTTGTCTTCATTGTATGAGGAAGTGACTGGGGTGGTGTGTGGAAGGGTGGCCCCAAAACAGTTTTGGCCAGCCGGACAGCAGCAGGAAGGCCTTGGCTGCCTCTGGTGTCCCGGGGACTGGTGGGGGCAGGAGGGCGGGATGCGTGGGCTTTGACTGCTTCCTGAGGGTGCAGCCAGAGCTCGGCTTATCTGCCTCTCTTCAGACACAGCCTGCAAGACAGTGCGGTGGCTCTCAGTCAAGCTGGGCCCCACCACAGCCTGCCGGTATGTCGCCAGGAACCTGCTCCGGCTGCTGGCCTCCTGCTACCTCGGTAGGCTCCTCTGCTTGGGAGGAGGTGGCAGGAACGGCTGGGGTGCCTCCCTTCTGCCTCCCCCATGCAACTGTCCTCCTCCCCACAGGTGCAAGCCAGCAACAGTTCGTGGCTGGAGCCGAAGAGGGCGGTCCCCTGAACGCTGGAAACATAGACCGAAGGCGGCCCGTGGCAGGTGACGTCGTATCTGAGCCGGTGCTCGCTTGCCTGGTCCACATAGCGCACCTCTATGGGGAGCCTGTCCTCACCTACCTTTACCTGCCCTACATCAGTTACCTGGTCAGTCTTCTGCCTTCCCCAGGCCTCCTCTCAGCCTCCTCCTCCCCACGCCCCCAATACCCAGGCAGGTGTGCAGGAATGGGCACTCTGTGCGACTGCAGATGTTAGCAGTGGGAGAATTTAGCCCCCTTTCCTTTGGTTAAAAAACCCCACTCCAAGTTTGAAGCCTCCGGTGCCAGGAGAGACCGAAACACAGATGTGCCCATCGCAGCTGCTGGCTGAGCAGGGACCATGTCTGCAGAGAGCCCCCGCGCCGTAAGCCAAACTCCTGTGCGCTACATTGGCACACGAAGGTTGCCCTTAGCCTGGCTGGCTTTCCTTCCCCAGTGGCCCCCATTCCTGCTGAAGGGGTGAGGGAAGGGGGTGTCCCCTGGGCCAACTGCTGAGGGCCCCCCATGCCGTGCCCCAGGCCTCAGCCAAGGGCAGGCATCCTGTGCTTGGGGGGCGGGGGGCATTTTGTCAGCTGCAGTTCTCTGTGCTGATTCATTTTGCCTTCTCAAAGGAGGGCCTGTGGGTGGCTGCTCTGCTTCTCTACTTTCAGTTCCAGCCTGCAGTTCCCCATTTATGCTTAAGCTCTTCCAGTGCAGTCAGTGGGTTGTGCTCGCCACCCCCAAGGCGGAAGCAGGAGCCTCCCCTTGGCGGGAGGTGTGACTTCCTGGGACAGCCTCGCCCAAGGCCTGCTGTGCCTGCGATCGGCTGCGTTTCCTCCACCAGGAAGGAAAGTTCTTGTTTGTGGGACTGCGTTTCCTCCTCTCAATACCAGCTGTGTGAATGCGGCAAAATGTGGGGAAGCTGTAAAGAGTGTGGGGTACGTGGAAGTTGCACAATTGGCTTACACTGCACTTCTTCCAATATCTATTTCAAAAGTATATTATTTAATCTATGCCAGTTTTTCTCAAGCTTGGCAGCTTTCAGATGCATGGACTTCAACTCCCAGAATTCCCCAGCCAGCTGTCTGGGGAATTCTGGGAGTTGAAGTCCACGCATCTGAAAGTTGCCAAGCTTGAGATACACTGATCTATGCCATGTACATTATTAGCTCTCCCTCCCAATTTTGTGTGCTCTGCATTTTTAGTCAATAGCTCTTCCTTAACCATCATCCCAAGTATGAATGCATCTGCTTAAAACAAAAGACCCACAGTTGATTCTTCTGTGCCCGGCTGAATACTTCTCTCCCATTTGTTGAGGAGCTATTTTTAAGTGCAGTTTTCAGGCCAGCTCTGTGCCCATCTAATTGTCTTGCCATCCAGCCCCTCTTGCCCAACTTGTCAATTAGCCCATCACCATCCATTAAGGAAGTCACCCAGTCCAACGCGTCAAGCCTAGTTTGACACACCCTTACTGACTTCTGGTGGTTGCCCTGAACTCAGCGTGAATCTCTCCCAGAAAATGGGTCCCAAGGCTCACCCCTCCCAGCCTTGGGCTGGGCTGGGCTGGGGGGCCCTCCAAAATCCCAGCATCCTGTGGAGGGACGCCTCTTTGCAAGAACTGTCATGGGGCTTCTACCACAGCCCGTGTTGTCAGAAGGGAGGGTTGCCTTCTGATGCGTCAGACCTTCAGCTCACGAGTTGTTTGGGGCCCTGCAGGTGGGCCACAATACACCTGCAAATTGCTAGCCTTTCCCTCTAGGTCACTCCTGGTGGCGGGGCGGCGGCTGGACGATTGAACAGCCGCAAGGAAGCTGGGCTGTTGGCAGCCGTGACGCTCGCCCAGAAGATCGTGGTCCATCTGTCGGACAGCACCCTCATGGACATCCTGCCCAAGATCAGCCAGGAGGTCCTGCTTCCCCTTCTTGGCTTTCTCACGTCACCCGCCATCAGGTGTGTCTGGGGACGGGGGGCGGCTGCGGCAAGAGCAACGCTGGGCCCTCCCTTTGGCAGCCTGTGCAAAGTGTGGGAGTCCCCTCAGGAGCTGTGGTAACAAGAACACAAAGACGAGGCTCAGACGAAGGCCTTTGTGATTCCCAGGGTGGGAGGGAGCCAAGCGTTGAGCTTGGGGAGGCACTCTGGATGGAGCGGCAAGTGCTGAGCATCTCTTCCCCCCTCCAGTTTCCCCAGTGGGGTCCAGGGCCGGATCGCCTTATGCCTCAAAACCATCAGCTTCACGGTGCTGGTTTGTTTGCGGATCGGACCCGAGATGGCGCAGCAGCACCTGCGCGACACTCTCCGGAGGTTCTTCGAAACCTTCTCCTTGCTGCCGTTGGAATCGGTGAGTCTGCCCATGGGGAGCAGAGGGCCCTCGGTGGGGGAAACCATAGCCAGGGGAGGAATGGAGATGGTTTGTATCCACCCCAGTTGTTCCCCTGGGGTGTTGGTCAAAGAGGCTCCTGGGGGAAACCCAGGACCGGCTGTCCAGGTCTAGATGGTGCACAGAGCATCTGGGCATTTGCTGCTCCAGAGACAAGCTGAACACTCCTGAATGCTTTCCATATCAGGAAAGCCTTCCCACGACGGCCTGGTCACCTAAGAGGCAATGACAGGTGACTGGCTGGCTGTCTCCTTCCTCTCTGGCCTGTTCCTGGGGGTGTGACAAAGGAGCTGCCTCTCTTGCAGGCCCGGTTGCTGTCTTCAGACTCCTCTGTTCTTCTGGAGCTCCAGAAGGTTTTCAGTCCAGAGATGGCCTACGTTGCCTTCGTGCCCTTCTCTCACGTGTTAGGTAAGACACCTTGTCCCTGCCCATCACCTGGTCCTGCTCCTCTTCTCTAGGGCAGTGTTTCTCAACCTTGGCCACTTCAGTATCATGGCTGGCTGGGAATTCTGGGAGTTGAGGTCCACACAACTTGGAGTAGCCAAGGTTGAGAAACACTGCTCTAGTGTCCTGCAAGAGAGGGGAGGCGTGGGTTCCTTCTCCATCAGTCAGGTTGCAGGGATCTTTTCATGGCCCTGTCCTGGCCCCCAGAGCTCACTTTCCGCCTTAATTACACACACACACACCCCACTGGGGCTCTTGGGCTCCTTTGTGTTGGGGAGCAGAACTCTCCAATGGAAGTCTTTCTAAATTGATTTCTCCCCTTCTGGCAGGTGATGCCATTCACACGATTGTCCCAAATCACGCCTTGATTGGGCAACTGGCCAGCATGTACCTGGACCACACGGATCCCAGGAGCCCCTTGTCTGAAAGGCGGGCAGCCGCCGGGCTGGGCCGGGCCTTCTCAGACCAAGAGACCGTGGGCGGGGAGCCCTTCTCCAGCCTGCCTGAGGACACAAACTCCGGCACCTTTGGGAGCGTGCTGGTCGGCAACCGCATCCAGGTCCCCTCCGAAGCCCAGCAGGAGTTCTCAAGCAGGCCCAGTGGTGGCCTGTGCCCCAAGGTGGGGGGGCAGGAGGAGGAGACACCGAAGCAGGAACTGCGGCGCAGCGCCCACCTCCTCTGTGGCAACTGGCTGGCTTACTGGCAGTACGAGATCGGGGTCAGCCAGCATGATGCCCGCTTCCACTTCCACCAGATCAAACTGCAGAGCTTTGTGGGCCACGGGGGTGCCATCAAGTGCGTGGCCCCTCTGGGTGGAGAGGACCTCTTCCTGAGCGGCAGCAAGGACAAGACCGTGCGCCTCTGGCCCCTTTATAACCGGGGGGATGGCACCCATGAGACCAGGGCCCGGCTGACCTATGACCGGCACAAGAAGTCTGTCTTCTATGTTGGTGTGCTGGAGGCCCCTCAGCACGTGGTCAGCTGCGATGGCACCATCCACATCTGGGACGCCCCCACCGGTATGGCTGCTAAGGGGCGGTGTGGACCCCCTCCGTAGTTTCTGGCAGATAGAGTCCATCTATCTACACATTTGGGCTCGCAGAGTGCCCACCCATGAGCCTCTTTTTGTGGCCTTGGCCACAGGCCAGTCTGACCTGTGGCCAAGGCCAGCTGGGGTCAGTCATTGTGGGCAGTCCTGGCAGAGGGTCTCCCTTGGCCCTTAGGCTCAAAGCTATCGGCCTGCCTCCCCTACTAGGCCCCCAAAGCTGAGGCACTTGTTGGATTGATCCCTCCCTGAATGGAGAGAGCCCCCCATTCTCATGAGCTGGGGGAAGGAAGTACCCAGCAGGGGCATCTCACCACCCTCTGGGGACCTTGGCCAGGCAGCCCTCCTGGAAAAGAGATCCCTGCTGGTGTTTGGCAGGAGCAAGGTTGTCTTCCCACGTCCGCAGACAGAGTTGAGGCGCATCTTGGGGAGTACCATTAATGCCAGGAAATGGGAGGCGGGATCTACAGGATGTACTTTCAAATGCAGAAAGATTTCAACACCCCCCCCTTTACTAAGTGAAAGAAAATTGGGGGGAAGCTCAGAGAGCTGCGCTCGAGCACTCCTGTGCCCCCCAGTACCTCTTTGGTTTGGCCAGGGAATCGGGGGGTGCCTTCTCCATCCCCTCAAATGCCCCCTCCACCCCTGCTGAGCGAGCAGCCTGCCCGTGACGTGGCCCCCTCCTTCTAAGGCCTGTGCCACCTTCCCCTCAACACAGTCTCAGCCGGATCTCTTCTGCAGGCAAAGCGGTTCGCGCCTTCGAGGCGCTGGACTCCAAGGCGCCTGTCACGGCCCTGAGCATCATGCCTCCTCCGTATGCCAGTGTCTGCGTTGCCAGCGCGGACTCGGCGCTTCGCTTCATTGACCACCGGAAGCCAGGCTGGCAGGTAGCTCGCGGGGCTGCTGGTGGACCCCTGGAGTGGCCGGGGGGGTCAGGCAAGGGGTTGCGGTCTCCTTTTCCTGGGCTGGGAAAGGAGGGGAGATGTTCGGGGGGCCCATTGGGACCTTAGCTTCTCCTGTGAGGGTGGAGGGCTGGCAGGCCCTCTGATGTCCCTCCGCTCTTTCTGGCTCTGCAGCAGGAATTCCGACTGGCCAGCGGACCGAACGCCGGACTCATCCGCTGCCTGGCTGTCAGTCCTAGTGGGCGTAGTGTAGCGGCCGGCTTCTCCTCTGGCTTCATGGTCCTTCTGGACACCAGAACGGGCCTGATTCTGAGAGCGTGGTCAGCACACGAGGGAGACATCTTGCAGGTCAAGGTGAGCTGCTCCGCCTGGTGCGTTGGGCTTGCTTTGTTCCACAACTTGAACGGGAGCCGCGTGGCTTGGCTCAGATGGACGCCACGGCAGCCCCAACGAGTGTTTCAGGCCCTGTTTTGGAGCAGGCCCCTGTGCTGCCTCTCATAGCTGGCAGCTGCTGCTTCCAGAAGACCCCGCAGCATGCCCAATTCTGGGGGTGGTCCAGCATCGGGACCGTGCTTGTGGAGCAGGGAGGCTACCTGGCAATGAGTTTTAGGCTGCTCCCTGCCTGGACTTGGTTTTTGAGCAGAAGCATGGCATTCAGAGGCCCTTCCCCACACACCATGCCCTTGAAGTCCTCAAGCCCGTTCCCACAGGGGCTTTTGAAGCTGGTCCTGTTGTCTCCTTGCCCTGGCATCAGTTGGCAGAGACAGCCTGGTGCTCAGAGCCTCCTCTGGACTTAGCAGATGATGTTAGCTGGCCTCCATAGGAGTGGAATGGCAGGGGCCAAAAGCAGCCTGCAGCCCCCTCTGATCTTGGGACTGGGGGATTGTGTGTTGGCACTGCATGTCTGCAGGCTCCTGGCCCGAGGCCTCACCTCCCATCCTGGGCCGTGCAAAGGGGTGGAGAAGGGGAGTGCTTTCAGACACGTGCAGAGGGCTTTCATGCAAACCCACGTGCCCTCCCACCACTTGGGTAAAGGTGCTGCTGTCTCCCCCGCAGAGTTATCTGCTGCTTTCCTTTCTCTTGCAGGCCACAGAGGGCAACATGCTGGTCAGCTCCTCCTCTGACCACTCTCTGACCATCTGGAAAGACCTGGAGCAGAAGCCCCTGCAGGTGTACAAGTCGGCCTCGGAGCCTGTCCACACCTTTGACCTCTACGGCAATGAGGTGGTGGCTGGCACTGTGGCCAACAAAATCGGCGTCTATGCATTACAGGAGCTCTCGGCCCCCAGCATCACCAAGCTGAGCTCGGAGAACTTCCGAGGGACCCTCACAAGCTTGGCTGTCCTTCCCACCAAATGCCATCTCCTGCTGGGGTCGGACAACGGCACTGTCCGGTTGCTGGCGTAGCCCCTGCTTCTGGATGTGGAAGCGGGGCAGCTGGTGGCTGGCCGACAGTCGTGGGGACCAGATGCCTTGGGGATGCCTCCTTCCCCAGTCCGGCTGCTGGGCAGCCTGGGAAAAGCCAAGATTCTCCCATCACCTTATGTGCCTGATGCTCCGTGGGGACCGGACAGAATCCCTCAGGACGCTCGGGGGGCCGCCCCCTTCTCCTTGTCTCCATGCGGCATTCTTCCTGCTCTAACTTGGGGGGTTGGCAGGAGTGTGGGGGAAGGAGGAACAGCAGCAGGTCACCCAGATCCCACAGCTTTTGGGGGGTGGCACAGGAGCGTCACGCTGTGCTGCTCCCTCCAGACCCTTCCAACTGCTGATCTCACCTCTTGGGGAAGGGGCTCCTGGGCAGCAAGGAGCTTTTGCCCCCCTTCCCGGCTCTTCCCGTTGTTGGCCTAGAGTTGGAAGCAGACACACCTGCCCTTTGCTGAGCCACGGAGCCCTCTCTCTGCCAAGGGTGTGCCCTGGTCTTCCCCCAGCGGGGGGCCAGAAACTGCCTCGCCTGGACAGTATCTGAGCCTTTGGTCTGAGGGGGTGCTGGCTCCACCGTGGAGGTGTGATGGAAACGCCCTGGGGCTGGAGTGGGGGCGGGTCCGTTGAGCCTTGCCCTCCCACGTGGGGAGGGGCCTCTCCGGAGCAGGGCCGGTCCGGCTCTGTAAGCACTTTGCATCCGTTCCCTGGGACCAGCGGGCGGGAGCAAGTTCTCGTGGCTGATGGAACGGATTGCAGTAGATAAATACAAACATCCTGCGCAACATGCTGCAACTCTCAATGACTTTGTTTCCTGAGGAGTGGGGAAGCAGCTTCTCGGTTGAGAAGGCAAGCAGGTAACAGAGAAATGGCACAGCTATTCCCTCTCTGCCTCCTCTTTTCCAACCAAAAAGTAATCCCCCCCCCACACACAAAATGGCAAGGATAGGATAGAAGCTGGAAATGGCGAAAAGGTGGAGCGGCCTCCTCCCCCCTCAGCAGGGAATTGGATCCAAGGATGCCAATGGCCTCGCCGACCGACCCTTCCGTGCTGCTGTTGAGAGGTCCTGGAGACCTCGTCGAGCGCCCGGCAAACCCCACGTTCTTCAGCGGAGGAGCTGTCGGTCAGTCTGGCCCCGATTCCTGAGCAGAGATGGGTCTGTAAGCACCGTGAGAATGAGACGGTGCTTTCCAGCAAGAGTTTGTCTAGAACCCGCCCCGCAGTCAACCAGCTCATCCCAGCCTGCTACCCCTGAAGCCCCCACCCCACCCCTCTGCACCTCAGAGGAGCCACCCTGGCGACGGAGAGCGTTGGCCTGGCTGTCCACAAGCCCCCAGGCACGGAAACTCTAGGCCGCCTATGCTCAGTGGCAAAAGGGGTTAATTGCCCTGAACAGCCCACACTGCTGCAGTTTTAAACAAGGGGAGAGATGAGAATGTTTTATGCTGCTCTAAAAGATCACCTGTTTGATAGAGTCTATAACTAGGGTCATAAATTAGAGAAAAGGAAATAGCTTTATTGGATGTTATCCACTGATCTGCACGGGAGGACCTGATGTTACTTTGCGGGAGTGGCCACTCAGGCCGGGCGTGTCCTCTATGGCAGTGTTTCTCGACCTTGGCGGCTTTCAGATGGGTGGACTTCAATGCCCAGAACTCTGGGGAGTTGAAGTCCACCCATCTGAAAGCCGCCAAGGTCGAGAAACACTGTTCTAGAAAGAGACTTGGGGGTGTGTGGCTTGGCAGTGGGCACTGTTAATTTATACCTTGGGTGTGGACATGGTTCAGGGAGGCCAACCAGATGATTTGGGTGCTGTAGGCTGAGCCCATGTGGGGTTGAAGTAAAAACTTCCTGAAATACGTTGAGAAATGGGGCATTTCTTCCCAAGGGAGGAGGTTCCCTGCTGTGTCTCTTTGTGAGTCAGTGCTCTTGGGATATCCCAAGAATTGGCTGCAGCAATTCCTTAGACTTCAGCAAATGATCGTTACCTTGTTGTGGTGCTGGAGCTTGAGCACCTCAATGATGCCATGAGCTAAACCGTGAAGGGCCACCCAAGACGGGAAGGTCATGACAGAGAGGTCAGACTAAATGCGATCCCTGGGGAAGGTAATGGCAACCCACCCCAGTATTCTTGCCGTGAAAACTAAATGGATCAGTACAACCAGAGATATGTCGGTATACCATCAGAAGATGAGACCCCCAGGTCGGAAGATGGTCAAAATGCTACTGGGGAGGAACAGAGGATGAGCTCAACTAGCCCCAGACATGATGACGCAGCTAGCTCAAAGCCGAAAGGATGGCTAGCGGCCGACGGTGCTGGTGGTGAACGGCGAATCTGATGTTCTAAGGATCAACACACCATTGGAACCTGGAATGTAAGATCTATGAGCCAGGGCAAATTGGATGTGGTTACTGGTGAGATGTCAAGATTAAAGATAGGCATTTTGAGCATCAGTGAACTGAAATGGACTGGAATGGGCCACTTCACATCAGATGACCACCAGATCTACTACTGTGGACAAGAGGACCACAGAAGAAATGGAGTAGCCTTCATAATTAATAGTAAAGTGGCTAAAGCAGTGCTTGGATACAACCCAAAAAATGACAGAATGATCTCAATTCGAATTCAGGGCAAGCCATCTAACATCACAGCGATCCAAATATACGCCCCAACCACAAATGCTGAAGAAGCTGAAGTAGAGCAGTTCTATGAGGATCTGCAGCACCTACTGGACAACACGCCTAAAAGAGATGTTATTTTCATCACAGGAGACTGGAATGCTACGGTGGGCAGTCAAATGACACCTCGAATTACAGGTAAGTATGGCCTGGGAAAACAAAATGAAGCAGGACATAGGCTGATAGAATTTTGCCAAGACAATTCACTCTGCATAACAAACTCTCTCTTCCAACAACCTAAGAGACGGCTTTATACATGGACTTCACCAGATGGACAACACCGAAATCAGATTGACTACATCCTTTGCAGCCAAAGGTGGCGGACATCTGTACAGTCGGTAAAAACAAGGCCTGGAGCTGACTGTAGTTCAGATCACGAACTTCTTCTTGCACAATTTAGGATCAGACTAAAGAGATTAGGGAAGACCCACAGATCAGCTAGATATGAGCTCGCTAATATTCCTAAGGAATATGCAGTGGAGGTGAAGAATAGATTTAAGGGACTGGACTTAGTAGATAGGGTCCCGGAAGAACTCTGGACAGAAGTTGGCAGCATTGTTCAGGAGGTGGCAACAAAATACATCCCAAAGAAAGAGAAAACCAAGAAGGCAAAATGGCTGTCTGCTGAGACACTAGAAGTAGCCCAAGAAAGAAGGAAAGCAAAAGGCAACAGTGATAGGGGGAGATATGCCCAATTAAATGCAAAATTCCAGAGGTTAGCCAGAAGAGATAAGGAATTATTTTTAAACAAGCAATGCGTGGAAGTGGAAGAAGACAATAGAATAGGAAGGACAAGAGACCTCTTCCAGAAAATTAGAAACATTGGGGGTAAATTCCAGACAAAAATGGGTATGATCAAAAACAAAGATGGCAAGGACCTAACAGAAGCAGAAGAGATCAAGAAAAGGTGGCAAGAATATACAGAAGACCTGTATAGGAAGGATAACAATATTGGGGATAGCTTTGACGGTGTGGTCAGTGAGCTAGAGCCAGACATCCTGAAGAGTGAGGTTGAGTGGGCCTTAAGAAGCATTGCTAATAACAAGGCAGCAGGAGACGACGGCATCCCAGCTGAACTGTTCAAAATCTTGCAAGATGATGCTGTCAAGGTAATGCATGCTATATGCCAGCAAATTTGGAAAACACAAGAATGGCCATCAGATTGGAAAAAATCAACTTATATCCCCATACCAAAAAAGGGAAACACTAAAGACTGTTCAAACTATCGAACAGTGGCACTCATTTCACATGCCAGTAAGGTAATGCTCAAGATCCTGCAAAGTAGACTTCAGCAGTTCATGGAGCGAGAATTGCCAGATGTACAAGCTGGGTTTAGAAAAGGCAGAGGAACTAGAGACCAAATTGCCAATATCCGCTGGATAATGGAAAAAGCCAGGGAGTTTCAGAAAAACATCTATTTCTGTTTTATTGACTATTCTAAAGCCTTTGACTGTGTGGACCATAACAAATTGTGGCAAGTTCTTAGTGGTATGGGGATACTAAGTCATCTTGTCTGCCTCCTGAAGAATCTGTATAACGACCAAGTAGCAACAGTAAGAACAGACCACAGAACAACGGACTGGTTTAAGATTGGGAAAGGAGTACGGCAGGGCTGTATACTCTCACCCTACCTATTCAACTTGTATGCAGAACACATCATGCGACAAGCTGGCCTTGAGGAATCCAAGGCTGGAGTTAAAATCGCTGGAAGAAACATTAACAATCTCAGATATGCAGATGATACCACTTTGATGGCTGAAAGCGAAGAGGAACTGAGGAGCCTTATGATGAAGGTGAAAGAAGAAAGTGCAAAAGCTGGCTTGCAGCTAAACCTCAAAAAAACCAAGATTATGGCAACCAGCTTGATTGATAACTGGCAAATGGAGAAAATGTAGAAGCAGTGAAAGACTTTGTATTCCTAGGTGCGAAGATTACTGCAGATGCTGACTGCAGTCAGGAAATCAGAAGACGCTTAATCCTTGGGAGAAGAGCAATGACAAATCTCGATAAAATAGTTAAGAGCAGAGACATCACACTGACAACAAAGGTCCGCATCGTTAAAGCAATGGTGTTCCCCGTAGTAACATATGGCTGCGAGAGCTGGACCATAAGGAAGGCTGAGAGAAGGAAGATTGATGCTTTTGAACTGTGGTGTTGGAGGAAAATTCTGAGAGTGCCTTGGACTGCAAGAAGATCAAACCAGTCCATCCTCCAGGAAATAAAGCCAGACTGCTCACTTGAGGGAATGATATTAAAGGCAAAACTGAAATACTTTGGCCACATCATGAGAAGACAGGACACCCTGGAGAAGATGCTGATGCTAGGGAGAGTGGAAGGCAAAAGGAAGAGGGGCCGACCAAGGGCAAGGTGGATGGATGATATTCTAGAGGTGACGGACTCGTCCCTGGGGGAGCTGGGGATGTTGACGACCGACAGGAAGCTCTGGCGTGGGCTGGTCCATGAAGTCACGAAGAGTCGGAAGCGACTAAACGAATAAACAACAACAATTCCTTAGACCGGTATTTCTCAGCCTTGGCCACTTTAAGGTGGGTGAAGTTCAATTCCCTAGAATTCCCCAGCCAGCCATGGTGGCTGGGGAATTCTGGGAGTTGAAGTCCACCCATCTTAAAGAGGTTGAGAAACACTGCTCTGCAGGGCTCTTGGGAGAGTTCCCTACATTGAAGTGGGTTAATTGCACCAGGCGTGTGTGACCCCCAGTCATGCCTCTTGCTTACAGCAGCTCTCTGCTGGGCACAATTGCCGCTGGTCTAGCAGGCAGATTGTTGAACAGCCACATGTTTGTGCTGGAGAGGTGACCAGCTGCTGCTCATCCTCCTCTCTCCTGTAGTTGATTAGGTTGACTTTTAAGAGGATTTTTGCTCCTAAAAGACGCATGCCCATTCCGGCCTTCTAGATGGTTCCCTCCACAAGGCCGTCCTCTTGCAGAAACACTGCAGAGTTGCCAGTCTGTTTCCATTTGGAATCCTTCTGGGCACCGGGGCAACTTGTGACCAAAAGGAACTATAGGGTTGGGGGCTACACACTCTGACGATCGTACAGTCTAGCCAAGGTGGTTCTTGTTGTCTGTTCCAGAAGTGGGGAAGCCCCTGCAGATGGAGCAGGAGGTCCCCTCCTCCAGAGGCAGGCTACATCTTAGCAGGAGCTTCTGCGGGGCAGCGTAGAGCTGTCTGGCCAAGAGAGAAGGTGCAATGCCCACCTTTTCTGGAGGACAGGCGGGGTGGGGGTGGGGTGGGGCTGCTGCAGTTGCACGGTTCCTCCCCTGAGTGAGGATGGACAGAGTGGTGCCCTCTTGGGGCCCCTGGACTCCCCGTCTGAGCCGGGTGCTTTTTCTAAGGCCCTGGAGCGTTGCCCTGTCGCTTCCCCCCAAGCCGGGCAGCTTCTCTGTGTCAAAGAGGGAGGGGCCCTGGTTCCTGGATTGCCCCCTGGACCAGAGTTTCTGAACAAATGTTTAACTGAAAACTGAAAGTCAATATTTGCCTGCGGAGGAGAAGGAATTTGACACACGGGCGGGCGTTGCTGCTGCTTCCTGCTTAGGCCAAGGGCCTAATCCGCCCCCTTTCAGAGCTAGAGAGGGGCAGCCGCAGAGGCACAGGGAAAAGCAGCTCGAGCAACAAGGTGAAGGGGGGAGTGCCCGGGCAGCAATAGGATGAATTGGCAAAGAGGGTGGGGGCAGGGGGAATTCTGCGACCCTTGGGCAAGGGGCCACCGTTGCCCTTCTCTTGGCAGCATGGAAGTTGCCCCATTTCCTGGGCTTTGGTGGTGGCTGGTGCTTTCTCCCCTCTCCCACCAATTGCGCAGAATGTTCACGCAGGGAAATGATTCTACCAGGAAATGGGCCACTTCCTCCCAAATGTGGGGGGGAGGGGGGAGAACAGGCTGAGAAAGTAAGTCCAGCTCCCAAACCGGGCTGGCCACAGCCCATGCCGCTTGGTGCCAGGGCTGATCCCCTGGGTTTGCAAGTGAGGAGAACAAGATGGGGGTCCCTGGGCTGAGATCCTTGGTCCTGGCCCTCCGGGGACCCTGCAGCACACAAGGTCAGCCAGTCTCTCTTCCCTCCCACAGCCCCCCCCCCCATCGGCTTCCCGATGGCTCTGCTGCTCTGGACTCTGCTGGTGGGTTGCTTGTCTGCTCTGCGGGCTGGGCAGTCCCAGGTGAGTTGTGGCCTGCTGCCCTTTGAGAATTCTTCCATGGAGCGCATGGGGTGGGGGGGGCGTCAGCACAAGGAAGAACAGCCCCTGCAGAGGCCTGGAATCAAATCCTGGCCCCTCTTGAGAAGAATGCGTTTGCGCACCTGGTCCCATATGTAAGCCTGATGCTTTGGCAGATGGGGGGAACCCTGTGGCCTCCGTCCCAAAGGCTGCCATGGTCGAGCTGGTGACTGAGAGTTCCAGGGAACGGGGGCAGCAGCATTACATCAGCACCCCTTGTGCTATTCCGCCTTGCTGCCAAGAGCAGGTCTCCCCTGAAAGCTGGCTTTGCCACTCCCCGGATTGAATTTTCTGGGTGCCACTTGCTGCAGAGGGAGAGCCAAAGCAGGTGGCAAGAAGCTCGTGCCTGCTGGGGTGCAGCTGTAGGGGGCTCACCGACGGGTTCTCTTCCAGGCACCTTTTGCCCACGCCTTGGACTGGGATGAAGCTGCTCAGAGGAACATTCTGCTGGTAAGAAGAGGCTCCCTCTGCTTGAGAGGGCAGATCCTCGGGGGGGGGGGCAGTCACGATTAGGACGGGGTGCAGCTGATGAAGCAGGTTCAAATCCTGCTCCCCCAACTCACATCTCAAGGACGCACTGAGTCAGCATCAAAGAGGCGGAGAAACCTGCAACTGGCCTGGCTGGCAGGTGGCACCCAGAGGGGGGGCTCCTTGGCACGAGTAGGCTTCACCTGAAGAAAGCTGGGGCTGGACAACTCTTAGTTATTTTTACCTACCTACCATCCATCCATCCATCCATCCACTTACTTACTTACTTACTTACTTATTTATTGTTTTATTGTTTTTGTTTGGTTTTTTATTTTTTAATATATTTCTTGCTGTTTTAACTTGTAAGCCACCCAGAGTCGCTTGTTGTGAGATGGGTGACTATATACGCACACACACACACACACACACACAAATAAATAAATAATCTCAGAGAAGGGGCACAGGAGCTTTTTAACCAGAACCCTGGGAGGAGGCAAAGAACAGCTGGCACAGGAAGGATGAGTCATCCCTGGGGGTAAAGGTGAAAATTCTTCCAATTGACCAACTGGAGGCCAAGTGGCAGGAGAGCCGCTCCGGGCAACACGTACACATGCCAAAACAGCATGAGCAATTGGGAGAGAAAGACCGTGGATGCTTTTGTGCGTGTGCCAGAAGCCCTGGCCAGGATGGAGTCCTGGTGTGTCTGGCCTGAAAGGAGACAAATCGCTGGGGTGGGTGGGCAAGCATGGCCGCTTCGTAGGCAAAGAAGAGGCAGCAGAAGGCCTCCTTCAACTGGGCATGGCATTCCTACAATGGCAGCTGCCAAGGTCCAGGTCAACGGGGCAGAGAATTTTGGAGCCCACCCGAAAGCAGACCAGGTTGAGGACACGAGGTCGTGGAGTTGGAATCTGGTCTGATCCCTCCTCAGTGCAGGATCCATTAGAGCATCTCTAAGAGTGACTGTCTTCTCTGAGGCCGACTATCCAGAGGACCACTTCCGATGGGTCCCCAAATAAATCAGAACTGGAAACACGGTATTATCGTCACCTTCTATGTTCTGGGTGATCTTCATTTGGAGACTAAAACCCAGGAGGCTTCATGGTTGCTTCAATTGATAGAATCTTCCAGGGTGACACCCCCAGTGCCGATGCTCAAATGTCGGTCCTCGGAGACCCTGTGGACTTCACCAGATCTGCTTAATTGGAATCACAACCGCATGCTGTCCCATCCCATTTGAATTATCTTCATTGCTTGTGGGGATAGGTTTCGATGTAGCTGTTCACAGTATGTGTCAGTGTTAGTGTGGGTGCGTTAAAGTATGCAGGGATCCATGTGGATGGAGAATGGTTTAGACGTTTTTATAATGAATGAAACAAATCCTTTTAAAGTAAGTTAACCATTGCCTAGAACAGTTTCTCAACCTTGGCAACTTGAAGACGTGTGGACTTCAACTCCCAGAATTCCCAATTCATGGGAATTCATTCCCAGCATGGCTGGCTGGGGAATTCTGGGAGTTGAAGTCCGCACGTCTTCAAGTTGCCAAGGTTGAGAAACACTGGCCTAGAAAGCCCAACACGCTGACCTTCAGGGTCCATGTAGAAAATAGGATTGGCGGCTGTGGCTCTCAGAGAGCTTGCCAGCATGCCGCAGGAGTGCTCTGAACCCAGGACTCCTGGTAGGCAAGACAGGTCTGCCATTCAGAGACTCTCTCTCTCTCCCCCCCCACCCCCACAGGCCCATGCTGCGGAGGTACTCCAGACAGAGGCTGTACCACTGAACGTCTTTCAGCCTGAGGCAGGATCGGAATCCGAGTCCCAAGGGGCTGTGCAGGGCCCCGCAAAATTGCCTCCCCATTTTCCAGATGGAGCTGCCAGTCCAGGGGACACAGTTTCAGACGGGTCTACAGGGCTGGAGGGACACCCAAATTCTCTGGAGGGACAGGAGCAGGAGGAAGAGGAAGGCTGCAGCGACAATGTCCTTTTCCCAAGTGTGCACAAGATTGCCCGGGCCATGAGGGCCCTGGGGGTGGACCTCCTGCGGGAGGTGGAGGCTGAGGAGAGCCAAGGCAACACCATCTTCTCGCCCCTCAGCATCAACCTGGCACTCGCCCACCTGGCTCTAGGTCAGCACATGCACACCCTGGCACACGAGAAGATGTTTCTGGGGTTTTGCTTTCAGAGGGGGAAGGGAGACCTCCCATCTGTGCTTCTGAGGGGAGCATCGCAAAGACTCCTGCTGACGCCGGCTGTCCCACTTTCTGATCACCCCTAACGAGAGCCAGTCTGGTCTAGTGGCAAAGGTGCTGGGCCAGAAACCAGGAGGCTGTGAGTTCTAGTCCCGCCTCAGACACAAAGGCCAGCTGGGTGACCCTGCGCCAGTCAGCCCAACTCTGTGCAATGTAGACCAGCCTCCTCGTGCACCCCAGGCAATGTGGCTTGTCATGGCTAAATAGTGCACACATCTGGCTGCTGGACCTCACAAGGATTTCCCAGCAAGAAAAAAAAGCAGCATGAACACCGAACTGCTATGCCATATGATAAAAAAAAAAAATCACCCCTAATGCAGAGATGGTACCGGTAGACCAAAGGGAGGAGAGGGAAAGTCCTCAACCTCACAGAGATGCAAGGGCAGACTTCCCAAGCATGAACGGGGCTGGGGGAGAAAAAGGCCCCGCAGCCCCCTTTCCCAGAGCACACGCTTGTTGGTGGCCCACTTTGGCCCAAAGAGCCCCAGGGCTTACTACTGTCCCCCATC
Organism: Candoia aspera; assembly: GCF_035149785.1. Taxonomy (NCBI): domain Eukaryota; kingdom Metazoa; phylum Chordata; class Lepidosauria; order Squamata; family Candoiidae; genus Candoia; species Candoia aspera. Next base: position 293,808 of record NC_086153.1, read on the forward strand.
TCCTATGGGGAGAAGGGTCGTTGATTTTGGGATGTCCCTATTGCCAGATGAACATGAGTTCCTCCAGGGGTGCCTGCTGGCCTTGGGTGGGGGGCACAAAACTGAACCTCGAGTCGGAGACCAGCCCCATCGCCACATGCCTCCATAGCTTCCTTTGCACCATAGGCTGCTGCTTCCCTGGTCCAAACTGAGCCTGGTTCATTTCAGGAGCAGCCAACCAGACCCAGAAGCAGCTCCTTGAGGTCCTGCACATGGAGTCCGTGCCCTGCCTGCACCAGGCGCTGCGTCACGTCTCTCAGCACCTGCACAGGACAGCGCTCAGCATAGCAAGCCGCCTTTACTTGGAGAAAGGTGAGTGCTGGTGAGGCAAAAGGCCTCTGTGCAAGAGGGAGGCAGCCATTTCCACTTGCATGCGTGCATGAGAGAGAGAGAGAGAGAGAGAACAGCAGTGCCAAGATGTCTGTCTGCCTTCAGAGGCTTTTTACGAGAGGAGAAGGGCATCTGGACTGGGTCTGCTGTGGAGGAAGTTTTAAAACCACGTGATTTCCCCTGTCAGTCTGCAATATAAGGAATGTGCGAAAGGAAGAGAGGGCTTGTACACAAGGGAGGAAGTGCTGTCCCTTCCCAAGATGGCCCTTGGTGGACCAGAGGCACACGCGTGCTTCCAGCCTCCTCCAGGGAGGTTCATCTCTCCAGGGTGCTCGGCTCGGGTTGCTGGCAGGTGAAAATGCAGAGGCCTCTTTTGGTGCCAAACTGCACTGCACGGCTGCCTCAGCTGAAACAAGAACGACTTCAAGCTTTTTGCAAGGAAATGCACTTAATCGGCCTTGTTGTTTCTACTTGTATATACAGTTAGTATGCTAAACCTGAAAAAAAGCTCTGCACAGTTTCAGAACAGAAGGGAATGGTTTTGCTTCCCCAGGGTATCAGCACATTTCTCTGATCTCTTAATTTCTTCTAGATTTTGAAAACTTTTGACGCACTATACAAACCTCTCAATTTCACCATCAAGCTCAGGTTAGGATCAGGATATAAAAATGACGGATTGATAGATGGACAAAGTAATGTAGCCAGGCTCTCAGGAATGCACTTCTTAGAAGAAGCCATCACATTTCTCTTTTAAAAAATGTGAAATCTCTTTTACTGCCAAAGAAACAGCATTATTTCATATGTTGCTCTATAATGCAATGTAGTACACAGATGAGTGCTTCTTAAGCCATCCAATAGAATAAGGGCAGGTGCCAGAGGATGGGGTGCTGCAGTCCTCCTCCAGGAGCTGGGTGGTGATGCCTCCCCTGCTGGGTTGACCTCCCCGCTCCCTGCTGAGTTCTTCCCAGGGTTCCCGATCAAAGAGAAATTCCTGGAGGAGTCCCAGAGGTTCTACGGGGTGAAGCCAGCCGTGCTTTCTGGGAACAGCGAGGCTGACCTTGCGGCCATCAACGCCTGGGTGAAAGAAGCGACAAACGGGCGGATTTCCACTATGCTCCCTGAGCTGCCTCCCAGTGTCGTGATGGTCCTTCTCAATGCGGTCTATTTCCAAGGTGGGTCTTCCTGCCTGGCTGAGGGGGCTACACGCAGGGCCGGACTTCTGGGGAGAAAGACAGGGGTGATACTTGCTTGTTCCATGTGGGACCACAAACTGGAGTCCAGCACAGGGCTAATTTAATAAAGCATCCCTCTTCAGCCAAGTCCTCTTTTTCTTTGGCGCACACACACAACAACCCATGACTGTTTGGTCATAGTTTCAGAAAGCTTTTTGAAACCTAACCCTGACACCTCTCGAGCACCCCCCTCACACACCTGCACCTCTCGGGCACTCCCCAACCTGTGTCACGTCCTCCCACAACCTGTGCCACTCCCTGACCTGTGCTGCACCCCCAAATTTCACTCCCACAGGAGTAATGGGTCACAGCATTCTGTAAGTTAGCCCAATTGAGGTACCTTGGTTCAAAAATTTATTTATCGTATAGCAACACATCATACATATTACAAATATATTTTAAAAATTGGGAATATAAAAAGGTATATAGAAAATATACATTGGTCACAGGGCAATTATAACTAAAAACAAACATTAAGATTACAAATACAGTCTTTCGCAGCATCAGTTGCCATCAGGAAATCAGCAAAGTTCCCATCGTAGGCTCTAGTCTTACATTCTTGTATTACGGGTTTAACAGTTTGCCTGTCAGCCCCGCAGTCACACCTTGGAAATGGTATCTTACCCCGTTTATATAGGGAATCTGCACACCTGCCATGATTAGTGCGCCCTCTGTTGATAGCTGGCCATATTCTGCATGGCTGATCAAAAGCAGGAGGCTTCGTTGTAATACAGGGTAGGCTTTGACAATGCTGGGGGCAGTCTTTTTGCCACAATGGCCTCCAGGAATCAAGGAGATGAAATTTTTTTATAGCCAATTCCCTGGGAGTAGCCATAGGTGGATGCCGAGATTGCAATCTGTTTATTCCTAATTCCACTATATCGCCCTGTATGGGGAGCTTACACGAACCATACATATTGCATGTATGGTTCAAAAATTGTTGCCCTGTGATGCATTGTTTCACCCAGTTGAAGGTTACAGACAGACAGGAGAGTGTTAGTAGTGTGTGGTTATGGGCTCCCATGATCATTCAGTCAGGTTGTAACTTTCTGAATGCAGGTTCTATTATTTTAAGGGTTATCTTTTGGGGGGGATAACCTATCAATATTCGGCTGAAAACGCTGGGTGCTGAAAAGACCAGCTTTGTGGAGGGAAAGAACTCCTGGCCTTGAGCCTCTCAGCTTGACGTCCTCTCTGTTGTGGACTAGGGTTCTGGAAGACCAAGTTTGACCCACTCCTGACGGAACCAGACACGTTCCACCTGGACGAGGAGTTCACAGTCTCTGTGGAGATGATGAAGGAACAGGAGTACCCCCTAAGCTGGTTTCACATGGAATCCCGCGATGGGCAGGTACCAGATGGGCAGGCGAGGAGGGCAAGAGCAGCAGCTGAGTTTTGCACTGAGCCTGTTCCAGACACCTGGGCAGTTCTGCATTTCCGTGCCCTGCCAGGAGGATTTGGGGCACTGGGTGGCTTGCGGGGAAGTGGGGAAGAGGCCACCCTCGAGGATTCCCATGACTGGGCCATCCTCACGCTCTAGGCCGCTACTGATTGTGGACCCTCCCTGTGCTCTTTCCTCCAGGTTGCCAAGTTTCCCTTTGAGGGCAACACCAGCTTTGTGGCCATCATTCCAGGCCTCCATGAGAGGAACTTCTCTCGGGTTCTGTCTGAGGTCCTCCAGGTTGACCTGGAAACATCTTTCCCCAAGGAGAGGTCCACCATGGTGAAGGTGCCGAAGCTGCACTTGCAGGACCACACGGTCCTCAACCAGGCCTTAATTCGGTTAGGTGAGAGAAGGCCAGAGGGAGGGTGAAAGGCTTGTGGGCCTCCCCCAGCTTCTTGTTGGTGCTGCTGTTGAGGACAGTTTATATTTTACCTTTCTATCCAGGGTTGTTGTTCTCCTCCTCCATCAGGCCCTGAACACCCCCCACCCCGTTCAAAAGCAGAAAACGAGCAGGTGGGCTTTGCAGGTGAAGTCCCAATTTGACCCCAAGCACCTCCAGCCTGTGGAAGCCACGAGAGGCCGGAGGAGGGCTTCTCTTGACGGCTGTCCTGATTACCAGGAAACACACTGAGACAATGACTTGGTCTCTAATATTTATTAGTAGTACTTAACAAGAATCCTAACAAACTGAGGAAGCGTGGGAAAAACCCAGCCATATAAACCCCAAGGGTTAAGGCAGTCCCGATCTGTGTCTCTTTGAATGGCTGAACAGTTCCTCAGTGCTACGCATGCGCTTGACAGTCTGGGTGGGAGCCCCCTGCTCGCCATCCTCACTCATGACAACGGCGGCCTGCCAGGCCCAGCAGCACAGCCAGAGGAGCGAATCGCCCCAAGGGATGGGGAAGCAGCCCCTTAACCTTGAAGACTCTGCCAGCAACAGGGGGAGCCTCCTTCCAACCTCAGACATGGGACGTCTTAAGCCTTTTTAGTTTTTGCATAATTAACAGTCACCATCCTCCCAGGAAAGCGGGGAAATTTTTATTGTATATTTATTCTATATTGTAAATCGCCCAGTCCCTCCAGTCGGAGGAGATGGGCAGTGACAAATTTGATAGATAGATAGATAGATAGATAGATAGAGATAGAGATAAATAAAAGCAGGGAGAAGTACCCAGCAAGCAAGTGTGCCCTGCACACCTGCACACTCTTGGAAAAGGAACCGGACATTTCAGCCGTGGAATCCAACTATCCTCCACTGCAGAGGAACCCAACTGAATTTAGGGCATTATTTCTAACGCTGGGTTAGAATCGGCCTTCCTGTAAATTAAATCCGTGACTCAGGAACGAGCAGCCATGCTCGCCCTCCGTATAGCCTTTTCCTGGGGTTTGGAGGGGCAAGCAGCTCCTTTCATGGTCCTCCCCCAGGCTAACTCTCCCCCCTCCCTTCCCTCCTGCCTTACAGGCCCAGGCCCCACACACCCCTTTTTCATCTCCTGCAACAGCAGACAGCACAGGGCTCTTCCCAGTGACGAGGGAGCAAAAATGTTGCCTGGAGAACAGCTGGCCCACATCGTCCTCTTATGGCGCCTCAGAAACAGCCACAGTCCCGGATGGGAGGTGGGCAGGTTGGTGGCTGCTGGTGGGAAGGGAAGGGAAGGGAAGGGGGTTCTGCAGCTGCTGCACCCAGCCACGGGGTCCTCGTGGCGCCTCCTTCCTCCACTGCTCAACCACAAATCCTCCTGGCAGCAGGCAGGGCTCTCTGGCTGAAGAGGCTCCCCAACGTTGTTTCCAGCCCTCTGGGAACCATGGCTGGAGGTGGGCATGCTAGGCAGGTCATCAGCTGCAGCCGCTCCTGCCCCAGAGCAGAGAGGCCAGGAGTGGCTGGCCAGAGGGCAGAGCAGGGATCGCTGTGGTGGGAGGCAGCAGCGGTCCCTGTGGGAACAGCGACCTCACGGGACACTTTGGTGAGGTTGTTGGTCACACGCTTTGGCTACCATTTCCTTCAGCAGCCAGAACAGAAATGGCTTTGGAGGCATGGAGGTCCGTGGCCAGATGAGAGGAGTGGCCTTTTAGCTGGGGAATCGGAGCCCCCCAGGTCACCGGACTCCTGCTCCACGCGAATCAGAGGATCAACAGTGTCAAGGGTTCCATTTCCACAGTGTTCCATTTCCGCTGGAAACCTCACTTCCCTTCTGCAGGCCAGACCCCAAATGGGCGGTGTGTGGATGAGCCCATGATACATCCGTTTAGGGTTCCCCACCTCCTTGATCTTTTCTCATCAGTCCCTCCTGCCACAGAGTCCTCTTTATCGTTGCTTTGTTTATTAAATCCTTTAATTCTAAGCAAGGCATCTGGCTACAGGCGGCTTTATCATCCCTTATGATCAGGAGCTCCAACTTTATGCCTGCAGCGTCCTCAGTGCCCGCTCTTCCCTTGGACATCTCTGTGCTGACCCTCTGCCTTGCCTCTCCCTGCCAATTAAGGTCTGGCCCTGGACTCTTTGCTTGGGCTCCCTGGAAGTCCAGACCTGAATCTCAGAAGCAGAAGAAAGCCACACGCTCTTGGCACACCTTGATGCTTGATTCTCCTTGGCTGCAGCTGCAGGACTTGGGGCTGACCACCCTTCCCTGCCAATCGTCCTGGACAGCATTCCTGTACCCAGCATGGCTGCCATTTCAGTTGTGGCTTCCTGTCTTCTCTCCAGGTCTTGGCGAGCTGTTTTCTTCCCCAGATCTCCACCCCATTGCTGAAGGACCTCTCTTTGTCTCCAGCATTGAGCATCAAGCCACCCTAGACCTTGCAGAGGCTGGAGTGGAGGCATCAGCGGCCACGAGCGTGACGGCCTACCGCTCCTTCTCTGCTTTCTGCCTCAACAAGCCGTTTGCCTTCATGATCCTGGAGGAGACAACGGGAATCCCCTTCTTCTTCGGCAGCATCTGGAATCCCAACCCGGGGGCTCCCCGGCAGAAGAACGTGGAGGGCTTCCTGCTGAGAGAGGAGATGGAAGGCCTGCCTTTTGCTGATCCATCAGACACCTGGAAACCCTGAATGGCCACAGCTCTGCCCTGCTGGTACCAACCAGCCCAGGCTTCCCAGAAGTCCTCTTCTGGCTACAAACAAAAGTTTTGCCCTCCCCACTGGCGTCTCGGGAATGGGGTGGATTCCATACCCAGTCCAAGCTTAAAACAGAGGCCACCCGGGTGATGGTTGGCCTCCCTTGGCCACTAGCAGGATTGGGGTGGAATCCTGCCCCTCAGCTTGCCACATGCCCGTGTCTCCCCTGGGAATCTCTTGAGGGGCTCCCCTCTCCCCCCACCCAACTGGAGGAATCCATTGGCCTGGACTGGACCCCACCAAACTGCTTTCCCCTTGGCCTTCCTCAGCTCTTTCCTTGGCCTCAAAACCAAGGCTGGAGGAACGCCTCATCACAATTTAGTCAGTTCTGCCCTAGAAGCCCCTCATCAATCCAAGATGCACACAGGGCCACCCCCTTCACTTCTGCCTGTCATCATTTTGGAAGCCACTGTCTCAAAGAGGGTGGAATGGTAATGATTTAAATGCCTTGCAAGGATCCTGTGACTACCTAACAAGGCTGTCCTAAGATCCTGAGATCATAATCAAGTTCAAAATTGTCCTTTCTCTTCAGGCTTGTAAAAACATAGCATGGATAAGTGCTGCGCAGTTATGTGGCTAAAGTTTGAAAAAAAGAGAGGAAGACTCAGCAATGAGAATTAAGGAAAATAATTAAAAGTAAAACTGCTCATATCACAATGCCTTGGTATTCTTCTATGGTGTAGCTATTTAGATGTCTTGAAAAAGGGGCTGTAGGAGAGGAAAAGAGCATTAGGATCACCCAGGACTATGAGGGGGATCTCTCTGCTGCCCTGGTAGCAGGAGAGCAGGGAGATGCCCAGAGAAGCCTGTCTCTGCAAGATTCAGGGTAGCCAGAAGAAGGTGCAAAATAAAGCTAGCTCCTTTTAGAATATCTGACGATGACGACCACTGGTTGAGAGGTGGTGTTCAGGAGGGTGAGAGAAATGGGGGGGGGGGGGAGGAGGAAAGAAACTTCTACAGCTAGCGGGAACCTCCACATGCAGAGAAGTCTACCCTGAATATCAGTTCCTGGGGCAACGAGACTGCAGAGCCAGGCTTTTAAACTCTCTCTGGGTAGGAAGCCAGCGTCTAGAACAAGATACTGGGTGAAGGAGTCCTTTGGCTCAATTCGGAGTAACTCTTCTATCCCAGAGTCTGGAAGGCTGCCACATTCAACACCCTCCCGTGTTGGGGAAGACAAAAACCGGAAGCCCTGGAAAGGGCCTTGGCCTTTAGAGGAGAGTCAAGGGAGGCTTTGGCCATAGATGGCTGTTCCCCCTGAGATGCTGGCACAGAGGGAGGGACTGTGGGTGGCCTGTTGTCTTAGTTTGAGGTATTCCTCTCTTGCTCATGGCCACCAAATGCCACTTCTCTGCTCGGACCGTGTTTCCATCAAGTTCCCTGCTGAAGAGATGCCTTGAATGTTCCTCCGGTTTCTCCTTCATTGATAGTGTGCATCGCTTAAGATGAAGATCAAATGCCTGAAGTCCTTTAAGACTTCTAAATCTTCAGACGAGATTGGGAGAGGCTGTCCCTAAGTTTTCCAGGTCAAAGACATTTCACGGCTGGCACCCCAAGGCACCTTCCCTTCCTGAGCCCTGGAGGTGGGGGGCTCCATGCAGCGGCACAATGGGCTACGCTTGGCTGTTTTTGGTGCTGACTGGCTTTCCGTTCAAAGTTTTGTGCCAGCTCAGAAACTGGTTACTTCAGGAACCAGGTTTACCCAACCCTGAATGAAATGGCCCCAGGCCCAGTCCTTGCTTCTAACTTTTTTGGCCACTTTCCGACTTAAAATATTTCTATAGTATAGCGCCAGAGAGTATTTCATGAGCTGGCTCTCCAACACCCTTTGTCTCTGCCGAGCCGTCGCCTGGCTCCAGCAGATGCGCTGCCAGGTCGGAAAGGGGAAGCTGCTGCTTTAAGAGGGTCCCCGGGAAGCTGTAACTTGAAGCCTGCTGCTGGCTGGGCCGGGAGAGCGTTATAAGCACCAGCTTCCCCTGCCCTCTTGCACAGCGCCCCACCAGGCTGGAGAGCAGCAGGTAGAGGTAAGGAGTGATTCTGCCCCCTCGGGTGGGGGACCGGGGAGGGGGAGACCCTGGGAAGAGCTGGCACAAAGGAACCCCGGAAGGAGAAGAGTCGGGGAGTGCGTCAAAATCTCTGGCCCTCAAAGCCACGCGGGCAGCCAGGCATCCCGCCAGCCCATCTCCACGTTGTGCCCGGGGCGGACACCATTCCGCTCAGCTGGCATCTGGGCCAGGGGCTGGTGCCTCTGCTCTGCAGCCCCCTTTTGGGAACAAATGGGGCTTCTGGCTCCCCTGCCTTCCTCAGCGGTAGCCAGCTTTCCCTTGTGGAGCCCGGCTGCCCTTCGGGTCCCCCGGCCTTTTTGGAGCATATTGTCACAGCCGAGGCTTCCTTCTCAAGGGAACCAGGGTGGAGGAAGACCACGCTGCCCTGGCTACAGCCAGCGTTTGCTTTCTTTGGGCTGCCTGCTTGCTTCAAGATCTGGGCTAATTGGACCCAGATGTTCAGGCTTGCTCAAACCCGGGGGGGGGGGGGGCTCTGCAGAGGAAAAATCTGGGAACTCAGAGACGGGCGAGGGCACAGATGAGCACACCAGAATACCATGCTTGGCCGCCTGTAATTGCAGCCTTCTGAAGATCTAACTACCATTTCCACGCAGCCCTCGTGGCGCCAGCTCCAAGGGACAGGCTTCTGCTGAGGTTACAGTTTACTCTTTGAACTGGTCCAAGTTCATCCTCTGCAAACAGCAGTGCCAGAAGTCTGCGACCCAGCTGGCCTGCTCCCTCGCCCCAGAAAAGCCCCCAGATAGGAAGGGGGGGGGGTCCAGAGTGTGTGATTCCCAACGGTGCCTTTTCTAGCAAACAGCCTGAAAGCTGGACAAATCTTGCCCACCGATCTGCAGGTTTTGGACAAGCGAGCAAGGTCTCAGGAAGGGCCTACACCTTCCAGAGAATCCTTACACAGAACTCCTGTCCTCTTGTCAGGAGTTAAATGTATAATGCGGTCTCCCAACTGACAAATTTAAATGTTGCTGTAAGAAAAGCACTTTTTTCCATGCGTGGTTGCTTTGAAAGGAGCAGCACATCATGTTCATAGGTACCAATGTGGAGAAACTGTACAGCTATGCAATTCTAAACCCCAGAAGTCAGAAGACCAACCAATGTCAAAGCAGTAGATTTTAAAGAGAAACAATTTGGAATTAAACTAAAGAAACGTAAAGGCTTCTGCTGTACTGAGAGCTGAAGGTAGGCAGAGATGTGGCAATTCACCTCTTCCTACCCAGAAAAGTTGGCAATGCTAAAAACTGAATTCTATAACCCTTGTGTTGATTTATTTTGTTACTTGATGCTTACAGGAAGAGAAGCGCTCTTGAGACAGCCTACAGAAATAGCATGGAGGCAATTAACAAACATAAAGCACAAATAAAACATTAACCCAAAAACACCACAAAACTCAAACCCTGCTCTCTCCTCGAAACATAAAATTGAACATCATTCCATTACAACAGAATAAATTTAAATATTTATTCAAAACTTAATGACATTAAAACCAAATAAATCAGAACACAAGTCCTTGAGGCCCACTTGAAAACAGCCCCCCCCCAAGATGAAGCCCCTCTCTCATGGGCATTCCTAAGTGCCAAAACTCTCTCAGACCTGCCAGCCTGATTAATAATGGCACACCTGTGACATGCGATATTAGGTTAGAAATTATTGTAGGCATGACATTTCCACCATGTCCATCTTTGGTTGGTTTCCTGTGAGAAAGTTGTCCAGGGAGCAGCCCCAAGCTTTTTGCCCAGGGGTGCCATTTGACAAGGGTAGCTCCCGTTCTAACCAGCTGCAGCTGCTTGGAAGAGCTACCAAGAGGAAAGTGGGAATGACGACGCTCTGTCAGAGAGGGAGGCCAGACACCCCCAGATAACAGCTTTGCTTTTTAAAAGAGAAGGTAAGTCACGGAAGTGTCAAGAGATACACCCTTGTGGTGCAGACACAGGGAAAGCTGGGAGTACGGGCAAAACCCCATAGTTATTTTGTCTGTTCTTCCTCCTCCTCCAGGTTCCACCATGAAGCATCTGATAGTTCTTCTGGGGCTGGCAGCCCTCACCATCTCTTGCAGAAGCCAAGACTTGAGCCCTGGAAGCAACCCACAGGTCAGTCCTGGAGGTTGGGGGTCCCCTGAAACACTGAAGTCACTTTGGGTTAAAGCTACGTTTCAGAGCATTAGCTGGTAAGCAGAGGCAGGGGACAGTGGACAACCCGTGGCAAACTGAAGATGATGTGCCTGAGGAATTCTCTCCAACTGCCTTGCAAGTCCACCCTGCTGTATTCCCCAAGTGCCAGAGGCCAAAGTTAGGGAACGCTGCAGCTGAAGTCCAACCCTCGTGGAAGACGCCCGTCTTGCTCAATCCACAATGTGGGCGGAGTCTAAAAGACAATTCTCCTCCCCTTTATGACGGCTGTAATGGGATAACCCTAAGAGAGCCAACTCTCTCTCTCTCTCTAAGGATCTTCAGCCTGACCAGGCGAGGGAGGCTGAGGAGGAGGACCCCTTCTATAGGAGTCCTGTGAACAAACTGGCAGCCGCTGTTTCAAACTTTGGCTATGACCTGTTCCGTCAGCACTCGAGCCAGACCCCCGCGGCCAACATCCTGCTATCCCCCTTCAGCATTGCCACGGCCCTCTCCGGCCTCTCGCTCGGTGAGCTCCCCCTCTGTCCTGTCCAGATCCAGGGTCGTCCCCTTGAGAGGAAGCGTAACAGGCCGCTCTTTGTGGTTGACAGGTGCGGGCGAGCGGACAGAGGATGTGATTTCACGTGCCCTTTTCTACGACACGCTCAACAAGGCCAACCTTCACAACACCTACAAGGAGCTCCTGAGCAGCATCCCAGCATCCAGCAAGGGCCTGAAAAGTGCTTCTCGCCTTGTTATGGAGAGAAGTAAACCTCGTCTTTGCATTTGGGGGGTGGGGCAAGGGTGCTCACAGACTCCCAAGCACAGGCAGCCCTTGCCAAGCGCAACTCCAGACCCAACTGGAAAACAACTTGTGAGAACGTCTGCCTCTGGCAGGAGGTGGCCCCGATGTAGAGACTGTCCATTTGCCCCCTGGCCGACTGAGTCAAGCCTACCAGTAGCCAGCAAGCCCCATTACTTCACAGCTTGCCTTTTGCCTCTTCCAACCGCAAATCCTCAGCAGAGACATGGTTCTAGTGAAACCACAGTTGCACTGTAGAATTCACTGCTATCAGGAGTGATGACAGTCATTAGTTTCATGTTTTCAAAGGGGACTGGATTCATGACTGCAGCGACCGCCAAGCCTCATGGCTTCTGGCCCTCTCTGCAAACAGGGGTCACAGGCCCAAAGCAGAGGCAGCAAGCAGGGTGACCATCCTCCCTCCTAGGTCGACCTCTGAGCTGCAGAGGGCGTTGGGCTGACTGATTCTAATTCAAGCTAGAATACTGCAAGTGTCATTTATTTACACTGCAATCAGTCAATGAAATCGTTTAGTTCAGCTATTTTCACCCAAATTAATACATGTATTGCTTGCAAGCTATAAGGGCAGTTCTCCTGTCAGGGAGGCCACCTGCGTCCACATTAACCTTTGTGATCCGGAAGGTTAAAGAGATGTTTTAAAAGAGCTCTTCCACTCGGTTGTCTGGAGATAATGTTTTGCTTGACTTTCTCTGCTTTCCTTTTCTGACCGGTGTGTGCTACTACTGCTTTCCTGGATTGGCCAGGCATCCTACACACACCATAGTGGATCAGGCAGGGTCCAAATTTAATGCAATAAAACATGCTCTCTTTCTTGGCCACTGGGCAAGGGGCTCTTGCTAAGCTGGCCACAGACAGGGGTCCCCTGGCAGAGCAGCTTAGCAACCCAGGGGGACACCTGAGGGCCTTCTACAGCTGAGGACAATGGTGTGTTTTGTCATTTCCACTCAGAGCTGAGAATGAAAATTGGGTTTGTGAACGAGCTGGACAAATTCTATGGATTCCGCCCCCGAGTGCTAAGCGGAAATGCCCGAGTGGATCTGCAAGAGATCAACCAGTGGGTGCAGCAGCGGACCGGTGGGAAAGTCAGCAGATTCCTAGAAGAGGTTCCCACTGGGATCAGCATCCTCCTCCTGGGGGCAGCCTATTTCAAAGGTACAGCTGCCCAGGCAGAAAGGTGGCAGCAGCTGAACGGCCCGGCTCCTGCCTTTTACAATGCACAGGGAAGGCCGACTTTGCAGGACTCCTCCTCTGCTTAGCGTGCTGTTTCTTTTCTCCCCTTACCACAGGACAGTGGGTGACCAGATTTGACACCAAGCTGACCAAGCCGCAGGACTTCCACCTGGATCAGGACAGGACCATCCAGGTGCCCATGATGTCAGCCCCCAGGGCGATCCTGAAATACGGCTTTGACTCTGAACTCAACTGCAAGGTCAGCGGGGCAGGCGGGGTGGTGGCCAACACAAAGGGGGGAACACGGGGGCCCAATGGCTTCACTGACCACTTTCCTCCACTTTGGTGACCCTGCAGCCTGTGCACAGGCTGACCCCCATTCCCACACCAACCATCAACTCTCACCCCACCACCACTGAGATTGGCGGGCACGCTTCCCCTCTTCCGGGAGCCCAAAACAAGCTCTTTGCCCCTCTGCCCTCCCAGATCGCCCAGCTGCCTCTGACGGGAGGCGTCAGCATCATGTTCTTCCTGCCCGAAAGCGTGACCCAAAACATGACTCTGATCGAGGAGAGCCTCACCTCGGAGTTTGTCCGTGACATAGACAGGCAGCTGAAGACAGTCCACGCTGCGCTTCGGGTGCCCCGGCTCAGATTGGCCGCCAACGTGAGGCTGGTGGAGGCGCTTCGGGACATGCGTACGTACCAGGCAGAAAGTTACATACGTACGTAACTCCAGTTGAGTTACGGAGAGGTCCTGCACCGCCGTAGAGAGTTCCCTCTGAGGATGCCAGCTGGAGGCCAAACCCAGCCCTTCCGTAGGGCCGAGGGAGGGTTCCCAAACGGCTGCCCTGCCAGAACGGGAGCAGCCACTGTGGTTACGGCCGGCCATCCCCAGAAGGCCGAACAGCAGCTCTCTCCTTGCTGCTGTGGCCGGAAAGGCCACTCGGTCTCCAGGCCTCAGCCTCAGCAGCAGCCATCCACAGCCCTCAGGGGCCAGCCTCCTTGGCGCCTGCCATCTGCATTTTTCCTCCCCTGTTCTCTAGCAGACGGCCGGGAAGAGTAACGGCCCCCTTCTTCCCTTGCAGGGCTCCAGGCACTCTTCTCAGCACCCAACTTCAGCAAGATCACTCCCAGAGCCATCAAGCTTTCCGACGCGCATCACAAGGCCGCTTTCGATCTTGGCGAAGACGGGACGAGTTCGGCGTTTCCCTCTGACACAGAGGCCGCACGCCTGAGCTTCCCCGTTGACTATGCCCTGAACAAGTCCTTCTTGTTTGTGGTCCAAGATGACAACACCGGCACCCTCCTCGTCATCGGAAAGGTTGTCAACCCCCAGCAGGCTTAGAGCTTTCCCCAGGCCCCAGAAGCGGGGGGAGGGGGGTCCTTGACTGTGTCCTGCAGCTGGTTTTGCTTACATGGTCCAATAAAAGCGCTTCCACCTTAAGCGTGCCTCACGAGCCACTTTTTCAGGGGTCTGAGGACTCACTCTTGGACCAGCATCCTGTTGCTGATGGAGAAATGGGGGGGGATTCTGGGGAGAAAGGAAGGAAAAGCGGGGGCGGAGAAGAGGAAACGCTTTTCCCACTGCCCCTCAAGGTCCCCTCAGCTGAGTCAACAAATGCAGCTGCCTGTTTTCCATACGGGCAATGCCCTTTGAGTCAGCCACAGGCCCAGGCCTGGCATCACAGCAAGGCTGTGTGGGCAGGGAGGGAGAGGGGGAGGCCGCCTGATCGGCAGGAGATCCCTGACCCTGCCACGTCAATCAGCAGGCAGGAGCGCCAGACAGCCATCTGCCCTGAAAGGTGACCCCCCGCACCGAGGCCTGGCAGTTCCTCGCTTCGGCCCCTTCGCAGGCAGAGGGGGGGTCAGCCCTCGGAGCTTCTTCCCTGCTGGTGGTGCCTGCTTACAGCAGCTTGGCTGCGGCTGCCGGTGAGGTTTGGAGCAGCTCCTCCAGGCAGGCCCTCATCTCTTGCAGCTCTCGCAGCTGAGCGCTCCGGGTCCCCAGGTGCACCGACAAAACTGCCTTGGCCCTCTGGACAGCACGCAGGGCTTCTGAGGCCACGCACCTAGGTGCCCGGGAGGCAAATTGAGAGGGAAAAGGGTTAGCAAAGCTTCCCCTCCGCAGAACCCCTGGAGCCCCACGGCTCTGTGACCGGACAGACTGACACGGTGGGCACCCAGGGGGCCCGTGCTGATAGGCCTCAACAGAGGGCCACACCTGGCCAATTTGGGCTGGTTTCATGAAGGGAGACTAGGGTGGTGGGCCAGGCTGGGAAACTGAAACACATCCAGGAAGGCCAAGGAGCACGACAGTGTGGACACACTCATGAAACAGCCATGTTCACCTTCGCACGTTCTGTAAGGTAAACAGATCAGTAAGTTAACTCTGTCCTGGCACAGCTTGAATAGCCACTTCTAGGGAAGTGCAGGAGAGAGAGGACTTGAAGAAGAAACGCAAGGGCACTTACGTAAACGCCCACTTAGCCCTGGAAGGGAGGCGCGAATGAGAAAGAAGTTCAAGACAGGCCTGTGTTGATGTTCTTGGAATACGTGGGGGAGAGAGGCTCTGTCAGCCTTTCAAGATTTCGCTATTAGACCCTGCCACAAAAAAGGCAGAGTTCTAGCGGTCCTTGTAGTCTGTTCTCCAGCTGATGGGAAGCTGCCATTTGCATTTTAAGGGAAGCCCCTCTGCTAAACTTTAAATAGCAACACCTATGCGATTTTCGTCCTAAACACAGCAAGGAAAGGCTGCGTTACTGCTGTCGTTTTTCCCGCTCCCTCTCCCCCTGCTGCCCCCATCCTTTCTACAACAGCCCAACCAAGGGCACCCCTCCTGAACAGGCTGCTGGGGAGACCAGGCAGGCCTCTTGCTGAAGGCTGTCACGTGGCAAAGTCAGTCTGCGAGGCAGGAGTCCCTTGGCCCCACTAGGAACTGGACCAGATCCACCGCTCAGTCCTGTGATTCCAACGAGCTGATTTCTCTTCCCAAAGCAGCAGCAGCAGCAAAACCTGCTAGTTGGCTCAGTGCTGCTTCTGCTATTTTGCTGAATGCAAATCCACCCACCCTGCAACATCCCTCCTGCCAGAGGCCTGCTGGGTTCATCTCAAAACCCAACCCAATAAGCCCCCCACGAAAGGGGAAGGCGCAGTGTGCTCACCCATTGAAGAGGACTTGTGCCAGTTTGAAAAGCTCCTGGCCTGCTTCTATGCTGGAAGGGCCAAAATGGGCTTCTACAGCCTGGATGCTCCTGCGCAGGTGCCCCGCTGCTTCCGGCCACCTCCCTAGGGCCAAAAAGGAAAGGAAGGCTCTGTGTCACGTGGAACCTCCAGTGATGGAGCACCCACCACTCCGGGAGGCCAGCCGTCCCACTGCTTCACAGTTCTCGCTGCCAGGAGATCCCTCCTCGTTTCCAGGTTGGACCTCCCTCAGACAGCTCCCACCCATGGCTCCTTGTCCCACCCCAGGTGCCAGGGAGAACAGATCGGTGCCCTCTTCCCTGTGGCAGCCCTTCAAGTATCTCTTGTCTCCCCTCCGTCTTCTCTTCGTTACGCTAAACATACCCAGTTCCCTTAGCCGTTCTTCATAGGGTTTGGCCTCCAGACCCCTTATCGTCTTTGCTGCTCTTCTCTGCACCCTTTCTGGGGCCTCAGCATCTTTTTGTTTCTGACCCCATTCTTCAAAAATCTCCTGGAGTATCTCAAATGTCATAACACGTTGTGTCATTTTGTAAATTCCAGTACTAACCAAGAATAAAAGGCAAGTTTTCACTTTTTTCCCTTTTCCTTTTCTGCCTAGAATCTTTAATTCTCTCTAGTGTCCAATTTCTGAAATTATAAAGTCTCAAATTTGTTTTGACTTAGTATAGAAATAACAATTTAGTTCCCACAAAAGTCTGTTTGTTTATATAATTATTTCCAAAATCTTATCGGAAAAATCCTAATTTCAAATTAGTCTGGTCCTTTGTTTATAATTTTTTTGTATCAGAGTCTTATTTCACTTTTTGCTGTTTAATTCCAACTCAATTCTTAACCTTACAGTTAATTTTTCTTTTATTCAAGGATGAAGTAAACACGCCAGGTGGTTTTGCAAACTTTTTGTTTTGAAGATCTCTATTAGCTTTAAGATAGTTAAATAGGAAATTTCTGAAAGTGCTTAGAAAGAGAGGTTAGCAAGCCTTTAAAATGCTCCACCACGGTTGAGAGCTTCCCTTCGTCTCCTGGTGCTCAAACCCGCAGAAAACCACTGTCCTGTGGTCTCCTCATGAGAAGCAGCCATCCAGAGCACATGGGGTAATCTCCCATTCTCTGCTCATCTGGAGAGGCTCCATAGGACTGGTCTACTTGCCGGTCCTTCAGACTTTCCTGTGGTCATCTCTGCTCATTTGGAGACATGTTACTTTACCATCCCTCCTCTGAAGTCCAGGATATATTCTGCTTACTTGACCATCCTATCCCCACGCCTCAGTGGTACTGGCAAATGGGAAAGCCAGCAGGAGGTTGCAAATGGCGAACGTTTGACATTGCGCCTAACAACTGTGGGGGAATCACTTAACGGCGACAACTGGAACTCTTGCAACTGCTGTCGTAAGTCAGCACAGTCATGTGACATCATGCTTTACGACCGCATCACTTAGCAAAGGAGTTGCCGGTCCCAATTACCGTTGTTAAGTAAGGACTACCTGTACTACTACTATTGCTCTCACACACACCACTTAAAGCTTTTGAGGTGGAAGCAGTCAAGCAGCACTGCGCGGTGGTGGTTGAGGCACCAGACTAGGACCAGGGAGAAAACGTCCCCCACCCAGCCACTCCCTGGCTGACTTTGGATCAGTCAATCTTGCCAGCCCGGCCTACTGCAAAGGGTTGGTCTTGCGGGGGAAAACTGGAGGGCTTGTTACGTATTGGGCTTTGAGTGCCTACAGGAAAGCTAGGATGTAACCCTAGCAAGCAGAAGACCACCGCAGTGTGATGCTTGAGCTATACGGGATTAGGAAATTCCAGTCCATCCCAGCAACAGCAAACCCAGGGTGGTGACTGAGAGGCCTGGGTTCCTGTCCTGCTAAGTGGCTGGGAGCCCGTTGTTCAGCCCAATCTTACCCCGTGGTGGAAATGGGAATTAAAGGAGAGAGGGCCTAGGGAAGTAGCCTCGAGACCCCAGAAGGTGTGATGTGAACGTAGCATCACAAAAACATTTCAGATCGCTACTTTCCTGGTACGTTCCCATATACACTGGAAAGAAGGGCAGCATAGGCTTTGCCTGGGCCCGTAGTCCAAGTCAACCAGAGCCTGTGGATGACCTTAACCCAAGAAACACAGCCTCCCCTGGATGTGGGGGGGGGGAGGCACAGCAGAGCAGGACAGCAGGAAGGACACGCCACAGGCCTCCTACCCATTGCTGCGTAGGCTTGGGCCAGGTGGTCCTCAATCTCCCCCATCTTCAAGTGCGCTGGGGAGAGGAATCTCTCAGCATCCAACCGGCATTTCTGCAGCAGCTCCAGTGACTGATCTGGGCGTTGGGAAAGAAAGCACATGGTGAGCGTGGCACCGTCGCCCTGGCAATCTTCGCAGCCAATTACCCAGACGGGCCATCCGTCAGGGACGCTTTAATCTAAGCTCCAGCACTGAGCAGAAAGGGCTCCGGGGCCTAAACGGGACAGCTGGATAGGCTGACATCGAAGTGCCCACAAAGCAGACATAGAATGGCCGGGGACGGCTGATGTGGGGGATTTCTGCAGGGCAGACAAAGAGGGAAAGAGGAGGACCCCGCACTTCCCGATCTGTCTTTCACTCCTGAGATTACACAGGCTCTGGGGGACACCCCAACATCCTCCCTGTCCTCGTGAGTCTCACACTTCCCACAGGGCTCACATCATGGCAAAGCTGTTTCGCGTTGCCTGTTTAGTCGCTGGGTGTGCAAATGTCCCAGGCACGGCATTGGGCCGTGCACAGGGCGGAACTTGTTCCGGGTGCCCGGTTCTGGGCAAAACGTGAACTGGGGCTGCTTTGGCCGGAAGGAACCGGGGGCGTGGCAGTTCCAGGTGGAGGAAGTGCTCCAGGCGGCTCCTGGTCTCAGTGCCACGGCTGGATGTCACACGTCTCCTGCACAGGGTGGGGTGTGTGTGGCTTTTCCGACTTCTCTTGCATGGACCAGCAGAGGAGGGATGGACTGCACCCTCGCTCCCACCGCTTTGGCTGCCCGGCAGCGGTCTGGGAGCAGAGCGATGGCCCTTCGCGAGGACTGGGCAGCGGGGGAGCCACTGGGGCCTGAGCTGCTGCTGGGGGAAGCTCCCTCAAGACCCAGAGGACGAGCCAGAGCCAGAGCCAGGGACCGTTCTGCCACCTCCTTGGTGCGAGGCTCCTCCACGGTGGCCCCTGCTTTGCGGAGCACCCTCCGCCCGGGACCCAGCAGGCCGCCCAGAAGGCCTTGAAGAGGCGGCTCTTCCCGCAAGTGCTGGGGCAGGGCAAGGCCAGAGCCCAGGGAAGGGGTTTCTGATGGATGGGGCAGTGTTTGCCTTTGGGGCAGTGGGGTCCCTGCCTGTCATGTTTCCCATTCCAATGTTCTGTTAACATTGTAACGTTTCACATGTCAAGTCATTTTCCGTGTCCATTCGCTTTGCGTACTGACGGGTGCTTGGGGCGGGACTGGCTTGAAGGCAAGGCTTTTAAGTTTGTATTTGGCGCGCTTTTGCTCATTCTCAGCTTTCTCTGTATTTGCATACTATTCCTTTAATAAATCAGTTATCTTTAAGCCCGAGCTTGTGAGACTGAGTATTTGGGATTAGGCAACCATTACATAAAGCTGAGAATCATTTAAGTACTTTCCGCTAGCCCCATCCAAAGTTGGGTAGAGAGGAGCGCTAGCGATGATCGAACCTCCGCTTCGCGAGAGTGAGGGGAGCGAAGAAGAGCCGGACTCGACGAAGACTCTGGTAGCTCCAACGTCGAGAGCGCAAAGAGCCGCACGTCGGGAGAGGCGAGATGCTCAACTGGATGAGCTATTGTCAGTGGTGCAGGGTGCCACGGGGAGTGTACTCCAACCCCAGCCCGAGGTGGGAGCAGCACAGGGGAGGGGATCTCCACAGCCTTCCTGGGAACCCGAAATCCCATCACCGAGGGTGGTGGTAACCAACAGACCCTTAGAAGAGCCGGTCACCCCTGCCCGCATGAAAGCCATAGAGGACAAGATGGAAATGATAGTGACCCTAATCAAAGATGCCACTAAAAGTTCGGGGTCCCTACAGGAAGACTGGGAAGAGGAACCCTCTCAGCTGTTTCCCCCCCGACGGAGTTCCCTGTCATTCAGGGGAAGAAGCAAGACTCGAGCTCCCCGGACAGTGGGGGGAAGGGAGTCAAGGGCGTCCCGAGATCGGCCATCGCTGGCGGCTCGGCGCACGCTGTTGTTTGCAGAGCCACCACAGCCGGTGGAGCCGGTAAGAACCTTCCCACCTTTTGGGGTAAAGTTTGATGGGGACCCTACCACACTTTCCTTCTTCATTACCAATGCTAGACATTATATGGAAGATTGGGGCTGGAATTTCCGCTCTGAACAAGGCAAGATTAATTTCATTGCCAATAAGCTGAAGGGGAGGGCAGCTGACTGGTACGTAACGCTGTGCCAAGCTGAAGCCACCGAGTTAGAGGACTTTGATGAGTTTCTGTGGGTGCTGAAACAGCACTTTGAAGACCCATTAGCCCAGGAGAGAGTGAAGAACGCCCTAAGAAAACTCTACCAAGGGACCCTCTCTGTCGCAGACTACGCTTTAGAATTTAAAGCCCTGGCGGGGAAGGTGGAAGACTGGTCCCAGTCGACTTTGGTGGAGATGTTCAAGCAAGGGCTGGAGACGGAAATCTTCCGTTGGGCTTTGGGCAGGGACGATCCCAAAACGTTATACGGCTGGATACAGTTGGCAGGCAGTGCGGAAAGCGCCCTACAAATGTATGCCCAGAGTAAGGAGATGAGACAGACTCGAGCCACGAAGGGGGCTCGTGCCGCTGGATTTTCGAGTCGCCCTAAGCCGAAAACCTGGGAAGAAGAAAGGGAACGGCGATTGGCGAGAGGGCAGTGTTTAAGATGCGGAAAAGAGGGGCATCGCGCTACTTCGTGCCCGAGGCGCCGACCAGAAGAGCGGCCTGGGAAAGCACCGGGAAAATCGCCCTCCCTGCCGCGCAAGATGAAGGCTGCCTGTGCTGAGCTTGACCCTCCGGACCTCCCATTTGGGGATGAGGACGAGGAATTACAATTTGACAAACCGGCGGGAAACGCCTTCCACCTGTCCTGAAGGGCGCCCTTGGACAGGTGGAGGAAACCGAGCGCGACCACGATTCGGTGAGTGGGAACTTCCCTACAATGACTGTCAAAGTAAAATTGGGCTCTAGAACTAAGACTGTCGAAGTCTGGGCCATGCTGGACTCAGGTTGTTCTCGTTCGCTGATGCATCCTGATGTCGTAGCTGCCCTAGAACTACCCACGTTCCCTCTGCCACGGCCCATGATCTTCACGCAACTGGATGGGACCATGGCGGGGGGGAAGGCAGTCACACACTCTACAGGACTGGTGGCTTTACAGATGGGCACCCATTGGGAGAAATTGCCGTTTGTCGTAGCTCCGGTGGGGGGCCCTTTGGTGATTCTGGGAATGCCTTGGTTTGTGCAACAAAACCCTTTTATCAACTGGTTACATAGAACAGTAACATTTGCTGATAGATTTTATAAAGTACCTGAAAAGGACTTGTTAGAGGACATGGAGGGAGGTCGGGTGGCTAGCACTACAGTACAAACTCTTTTACCACTAGAAGGCTTGCCCAGCCAATACCAAGATCTGGCTGATGTGTTTGGGGAAAAGGAAGCAGATCGCTTGCCACCTCACCGAAAAACAGACTGTGCCATTGAGTTCTTACCTAATGTAAAGTTACCTCACCCAAAGATTTACCCCATGTCTCCCAAAGAGCTGGCTACGCTAAGGGAGTTCATTGACAAAAACCTGGCTAAGGGTTTCATTGAGCCTGCTAACTCCCCGGTGGGGGCTCCTGTCCTCTTTAGACCAAAAAAGGATGGCTCATTGAGGCTCTGTACCGATTTTCGCGGGCTCAATGCAGTCTCAATATTAAATAAATATCCTTTGCCCCTGATCAAAGATATGTTATCACATCTGGCCAGAGGCAAAATCTTCTCAAAATTGGATTTAAGAGAAGCCTATTTTCGCATTCGCATAAGGGAAGGGGACGAGTGGAAAACAGCGTTTAACTGTCCTCTTGGGGCTTTTCAATACAAAGTCTTACCCTTTGGTTTGTCGGGGGCACCTGGGGTTTTTATGCAACTTATCAATGAGGTCTTGCATGACCACCTGTTTAAGGGAGTACTGGTGTATTTGGATGATGTATTGATTTATACTGAAACCACGTCAGAACATATTCACTTGGTGCGTCAGGTGCTTGCTAAATTGAGAAAAGCAGAGTTGTATGCTAAACTGTCCAAATGTGCCTTCCATCAATCACAAATTGATTATATGGGATATAGAATTTCCGCTAAGGGCATTGAAATGGACCCTGCCAAAGTGGAAGCTATTATAGCATGGGAGCCTCCACGTACCAGGAGACAATTACAAAGTTTCCTTGGATTCGCCAATTTCTATCAACAACAGTTGCTGCTCCACCTTAAAAATGATACTTGGTTACAAACAAATCAAAACATTGTAACTTTCACTGACGGTTTTGCCTGGCGCAACGATCGTCTCTATGTGCCTGACGCTTTGCGAAAAACAATCCTTCAGCGCTGCCACGATGACAAGTTGGCTGGGCATTTCGGATATCTAAAAACACTCCACCTAGTTTGGCGGCAATTCTGGTGGCCAACGTTGCTAAAAGACCTTAAAGCCTATGTCACGGCATGCCCTGTTTGTGCAGCTACAAAGCGCAAAACAGGCAAGCCTCAAGGTCTCCTTCAACCAGTTGCCACCCCATCCGTCCCCTGGCAGGACATCTCCATGGACTTTATCGTTGACCTACCCCCCAGTCAATGAAAAACCGTCATTTGGGTGGTCAAAGATTTTTTTTCAAAACAAGCCCATTTCATCCCATGCGCCTCTATCCCCACCGCGCAACAGCTGGCACGCCTCTTCCTCGTTCACGTGTACCGCCTTCACGGTATCCCCGCCCGTTTGGTGAGTGACAGGGGCACACAATTTACGTCACAATTTTGGCGGGCGTTTTTGAAACTGCTGGGCACCAAGCAAGCCCTGTCCACCGCGTGGCATCCGGAGATGGACGGAACTACGGAGGCAGTTAATTCTACTCTTGAGCAATATCTGCGAGCTTTTGTCAATTACCAACAGGACAACTGGGTCGACTTACTCCCTTTTGCTGAAGTCGCTTATAACAATGCCGTACATCAGAGCACTGGCCAAGTTCCCTTTAAGACTGTCTTCGGGCGGGAGTTCATTCCAATCCCTGAACTCCCGCACCCGCAGCCCCTACCAGCCTCTCTCACTGACTGGGCTAACTCTCTCAAAGACTCGTGGCTAAACATTCAGCAAGCTCTGCTCCATGCCCAAACCACTTACAAACGGCATGCTGATGCTAAACGCTCCCCTGAACCTGCTTTCGCTGTAGGGGATAAAGTCTATTTGTCAACCAAATTCATCAAGTCACCACAACCTTCAAAGAAGCTTGGCCCTAAATTTGTAGGTCCTTTTTCTATTGTGGCACAAATTAACCCTGTTACTTTTAAACTCGATTTGCCCCACAA